>NC_134107.1:304583-609166 GCF_040939455.1 Microcebus murinus | reverse complement strand
AGCAGCAGCGTCAGGGGACCCAGTCGCTCCCCTTTCGGGTCCTCTGGCCACACGCGGGGACATTGCTCTTGCAGGGCGTGAGGGCACGGGGCCAGGCCGGGCTGAGGGGTGAAGGTGTGGGGGTTGGTGACAACCTTTTTTTTGGGGGGGGGCTAGAGTGAGTGCCATGGTGTCAGTCTAGCTCACAGCAACCTCAAACTCCTGGGCTCAAGCGATCCTCCTGCCTCAGCCTCCCGAGTAGCTGTGACTACAGGCATGCGCCACCATGCCCGGCTCATTTTTTCTATACATTTTTAGTTGTCTAGCCAATTTCTTTCTATTTTATAGTAGAGACGGGGTCTCGCTCTTGCTCAGGCTGGTCTCGAACTCCTGACCTTGAGCGATCCTCCCGCCTCGGCCTTGGTGACAACCTTTGAGGGCATTTTTCTCTGCCCAAGAGGAGCGGAAGCAGAGACCCCAGCCCCAAACGGGGTGAGGATGCCAAGGCTGCCCGCGGGGACGACGCGGGAGGTTGTGGAGGGGCTCAGAGAGGACGGGGGCCATTTTTGGTGTGGGCGCTCACTGCAGTCCCCCCAGGCTGACAGAGGTGGGAAATCCTGGAGCCTCTCTTGTCCCTTAGTGTGGAGAGGCCAAAGCCCAGAGTTTGTCCCAGGAGCCAGACTGGGTGACGGGTCCCTGGCCCCCAAGGGAGACAGGTGGGGGTGCAGGAGGGAGCTGCATTTTGGCTGCCTGATTGGAGCCAGTATGGCCAGAGGCAGGGTCCTGGGAGACTGGGGCGGGACGGTGCGTGGCTGGGGGGCTTCTCCGGGTGGGCGGCACCGCACCTGCACGGAGGGCCAGGAAGGTGCAGCTGGGGGTGGGGGAGGGACTTCGAGCTCAGTGTGAGGTTGATTCCTCTCTGCCCTTGAACCCTTAGCAGATGACTCCTCAGGGGCAGTGAGGGCTGAGACTTGTCCCCTAAAAGGGAACCTGGACATCCCACCCCAGTTCACCCCCATCTCTCAGCTCCTTTCCTGTCATGCTGTGACAGCCCAAGCTCCGTTCTGCCCCAGGGCCTTTGCGCTGGCTGCGCCCTGCTCCAGTCCTGGCATGGCCTTGGCCTCACCCTTGTCCGGGCTTCGGGGAAAGCGGCACCCCCTCAGAGGGCCCCGCCCACCCACCTTATCAGGAGAGGCCCCGCCCCAGCCCCGCCCACCTGGCCACGCCCCTCCGCGTGCTTTCTCCCTCAGAACTGGTCCGAATCCCCCAGACCCTGAGCCGGGGGAGGCCGGGGACATTTATCAGTTCTGCGGCCTCTGTGCCCTCTGAACCCGCAGCAGAGCACGCACACAGTAAGTGCTCAATAAGTGTTCGTTGCGTGGCTGAACGGGCAAGTTATTCAGTAAGAGCTGAAGCACACAGTAAGCGCTCAATAAATGAGCAAGCACACAGTGAGTGCTCAATAAGTGTTCGTTGCGTGGCTGAACGGGCAAGTTATTCAGTAAGTGCTGAAGCACACAGTAAGTGCTCAATAAGTGAGCAAGCACACAATGAGTGCTCAATAAGTGTTCATTGCGTGGCCGAACGGGCAAGTTATTCAGTAAGAGCTGAAGCACACAGTAAGCGCTCAATAAATGAGCAAGCACACAGTGAGTGCTCAATAAGTGTTCGTTGCGTGGCCGAACGGGCAAGTTATTCAGTAAGTGCTGAAGCACACAGTAAGGGCTCAATAGATGAGCAAGCACACAGTAAGTGCTCAATAAGTGAGCAAGCACACAATGAGTGCTCAATAAGTGTTCATTGCGTGGCCGAACGGGCAAGTTATTCAGTAAGAGCTGAAGCACACAGTAAGCGCTCAATAAATGAGCAAGCACACAGTGAGTGCTCAATAAGTGTTCGTTGCGTGGCCGAACGGGCAAGTTATTCAGTAAGTGCTGAAGCACACAGTAAGCGCTCAATAAGTGAGCAAGCACACAGTGAGCGCTCAATAAGTGTCGTTGCGTGGCCGAACGGGCAAGTTCCCGCCGGGCGCGGGGCGGGGACAGGCGGGCGCGTCTGCAGAGCGACCGGGCGCGTGGAGGGGGAGGGGCGGGCGGGAGCGCGTGCCCGGGAGTCGCGCGCCCGTCCCCGCGGCCGGCAGGTGGCGCTCGCTCCCCGCGCCGCGGCGGCGGGAGAGCCCCGCTCTGGGTCCCGAGTCACATGGGGGGGCCTGAGACCGGACGCCGGACTTCGGGGTGCGGGGGGCGCCCCCTCCGCAGACAGGTTAAGCGGCTCCTTGCCGGGGCCCGGGGCACAGCGCTGACCACCTGGCCGTCCTGCCTGCGCCTCGCTTGGGCTCCAGCTGCGCGCCCTGCGAGCACATCTGGGCAGCAGTGAGAGGATGAGCCCCCTTTTACAGATGGGGAAACTGAGGCTCGGGCAGGCTATGTGGCTTTCCTAGGTTCACGGAGCCAGAAAGGGGTGAGGCTGGGACGGCTTGTCCTCACCCCAGGCCAGCCCATTAAAGAAAACAAACATTTTATTTATTTATTTATTTATTTTAAAAACATTTTTTTTTTTTGAGACAGAGTCTCACTTTGTTGCCCAGGCTAGAGTGAGTGCCCTGGCGTCAGCCTGGCTCACAGCAACCTCAGACTCCTGGGCTCAAGCGATCCTCCTGCCTCAGCCTCCCGAGTTGCTGGGACTACAGGCATGCGCCACCAGGCCCGGCTAATTTTTTGTATATATATTTTTAGTTGGTCAATTAATTTATTTCTATTTTTGGTAGAGACGGGGGTCTCGCTCTTGCTCAGGCTGGTTTCGAACTCCTGACCTTGAGCAATCCGCCCGCCTTGGCCTCCCAAAGTGCTAGGATTACAGGCGTGAGCCACCACGCCCGGCTATTTTAAAAACATTTTAAAATAGATTTCTTAGTTACCTGAAGTGATACAAGATTCCCTCTGGGAAGCTGAAGTCCTCCCTGACGCTCCTTATCTCGGCCCGAGGTGGTGGTGGGGAGGGTTCCCTTCTAGCCTGCTTTCTCCACCTTGTTTTCTTTTCTTTTTCTTTTTTTTAAGATGGGGTCTTGCTATGTTGCCCAGGCTGGAGTGCAGTGGCAGAATCATAGCTCATTGCAGCCTTGAACTCCTGGGCTCAACAGATCCTCCCGAGTAGCTGGGACTGCAGGGACAGGTGCGCACCCCCATGCCTGGCTAGTTTTTAAAATTTTTTGTGCAGATGGGGGTCTCACAATGTTGTCCAGGCTGGTCTTGAACTCCTGGTCTCAAGTGGGACCCTCCCGCCTTGGCCTCCTGAGTAGCTGGGACCACATTGGTGCGCCACCACGCCTGGCTAATTTTTCTATTTTCAGTAGAGACGGGATCTCGCTCTTGCTCAGGCTGGTCTCCAACTCCTGGCCTCAAGTGGTCCTCCCACCTCGGCCTCCCAAAGTGCTGGGGTTACAGGTGTGAGCCAATCAAGCCGTCCCCATCCCCAATTTTACCACCAGACGTATCTCCAGATGTCACCAAGTGTCCCCTGGGGGGGGGAGTCGCCCTCCCTGGGACCTGCAGCTGTGAGCCCTTCCGGGCTGTGTGCCCGTCTGTGCATTTCCTGGTTTGACGCCCCCCAGAAACAGAACCCGGGTACAAAGATTGCAGAGCACGTGGTGTTTTTGTGACATGAACGCAGGGAACCCGGGTGGGGGGGAGAATACGGAGGGGGGTAGGGATGTCAAGCAGGTTATCACTGTGGCCACCTGGGGGTCTGGTCCCTCTGGGGGTCTCTGGGAGGCCTTGTAGGCCGGCACATGCCAGGGCAGCGAGCCGGGGTACGTGTCCACCAGCTCCCATCTCCGGCTCAGGGCTGCTGTTGGGGACGCGAATCCCCCCAACTTCTGGCTCCTGGCCGTGTGCACTGAAGTGCTCGAGGGACACATGTGGCCAGGGCCCGGCGGTGGCAGCTCCGCAGGGGTCTCTCCGCCTGTCTGTGCGGCTGTCCCCGGGGGTCTCAGTGCCAGCCCAGCCCGACGCCTGCAGCCGGCTCGTGCGTGTTTGGTGTGCCGGCGTGCGTTTCTCTGCCGCGCCTGTGTTTGCGTCTGTATTTATCTGGCGCGAGTGCTTGTCTTTGTTTTCCCTTCTGCTCCGTCTCCGCCAACGTGGGGGAAACTTCTGTTTTTAATCAGGGGCCAGGGAACTGTCTTATTGCCACGCTATTAATGAGGACGGTCGGGAGTGATTCGTTTTGTGCATGCCCCGAGATCAGAGCCGAGGCGCACTGCCCTGGAACCTCCTAAAGGGAGCAGCAAGGCCCTGCCTGCTGCTTACGCGTGTGCCCAGGGGGGAAACTGAGGCACAGGGCAGTGGATGGCAGCCAGGGAAAGGAAGTTGCCTCTTAGGAGCCGATCATGTGCAAAGCAAAGCATTTTACATACATAAATGCTTGATTAGTCCCCGTGCCTAGTATGTATAAATATAGGAATTCTTGTTTCTATTTACAGATGAAGAAACGGAGGTTCAGAGTGGATCCCAGAGCTCATGTGGAAGCCAGAGGCTCTTGAGTCTTTTTTTTTTTTTTTTTTTGAGACAGAGTCTCGCTTGTTGCCCAGGCTAGAGTGAGTGCCGTGGCGTCAGCCTAGCTCACAGCAGCCTCCAACTCCTGGGCTCAAGCGATCCTCCTGCCTCAGCCTCCCGAGTAGCTGGGGCTACAGGCATGCGCCACCACGCCTGGCTAATTTTTTCTTTTCTTTTCTTTTTTTTTTTTTTTTGAGACAGAGTCTCGCTTTGTTGCCCAGGTTAGAGTGAAATTTTTTCTATATATATTAGTTGGCCAATTAATTTCTTTCTATTTTTTAGTAGAGACGGGGTCTCGCTCTTGCTCAGGCTGGTTTCGAACTCCTGACGTCGAGCAGTCCTCCCGCCTCGGCCTCCCAGAGTGCTGGGATTACAGGCGTGAGCCACCGCGCCCGGCCCTTCAACCACTCTTGAAGCTCTCCATGACCGTTGATCCTCATCAGTGCCTCGGTTTCCCCTTCCAGTCACCTGCCGGCCCTGGGCAGATCAGCCCTGGGGCCTCTGAATAACCCCTGTTGCTTGGCAGGGTGCCGGGTTTCTAGTACTTTCCTCCCAGGGATGCTCCAGGCCCAGGGGCCCGGCCGGCTCTGTGAACACGGACATTAATTGGCGTTAATGAATAACCCCCTGCACGGCGACAGCAGTTCCCGGGATCCTCGAGCTCTGGAAGACCCGAAAGCTGGTGGGTGGCAGCTGGGGCCCTCAGTCCTGGCGGGGACCGAGAGCAAGGGCGCACGGGTGGCTCTGCTTGGAAGCTCTTAAACCGGCTGGGGCTTCTGCCTGGCCCGAGCCCTGGAGAGGGAGCGTGCGTCGCCCTCTGGCTGCGGAACAGCACTTGGGCCGGAGGAGACCTCACTCCACCGGCCAGGAGATGGCGCCCGCGGCCCCCCAAAGGCTCACATGGTTGGCTGAACCCCCCTTGCGGCCCCCACCAGCCCTTAGGCACGTTGGTTGCTTACTCTCTTCCTGCCTCTGTTTCCTCTTGGATGGCGTGAGAGTAGTTTCCGCCTGGCAGGGCTGTTGCACTAAAATAAGCGCCCATGCACATTTCATGTCAGGCACCGGGGGGTTCAGGGCCCAGAGGCTGCTGGGACCCCCTCTGCCGCTCACCAGCCGGGTCGTGGCCTGCACACAGGGACACGACGCACCTAGGTGTCAGTTTTCCTGCCTGCAAAATGGGCCATCACAACACGAGCTTCGTGGGCTTGTCGCAAAAATTAAGTGAAATCATGCTCCCAAGATGCTTACACCCGTGCCGGGCCGGTTGTAAGTGCACAGTGACCGCTGGCTTCGGCCAAGGTGGAAGAGAAACAGTTAATCATGACTGCGCCAAAGCCCGGAGGTGTGGGGTTCGAGGTAGGAACCCAATGAAGGTCCACGCTGATCACACAAAGGGACTCACGCCGGACTTATGCTTGGTCCCCTGGGCACTGTCGTCTGTTGAGTTGTTTCTGCCCCACCCCCACCCCCCAAGAGATATGGTGACATCCTAACCCCTGGCACTTGGGAATGTGAACGTATTTGGAAACAGGGTCTTTGTAGATGTAATTAGTTTAGTTCAAAGAAGGTCATGCTGAGTTAGGGTGGGCCCTAAATCCAGTAGGACTGGTGTCTTTATTAGAAGAGAGACATACACGCAAAGACACAGGAAAGAAGCCCACGGGGAGACGGGGGTGGAGACTGGGGAGATGCACCCACAAGCCGAGGAGTGCCAGGGGTGGCTGGAGCCACGAGAAGCAGGGAGAGAAACCTCTAGAAGAAGCCAACCGTTCCAAACCCTTGATTTTGGACTCTGGCCTCCTGAGCTGGCAGAGAACAAATTTCTGTTTTAAGCCACCCAATGTGCGGGGCTTTGTTACATCAGCCCTAGGAAACTAACCCAGGCATCTCCTCCTTTTTCACAGGTGCGTAGTATTCCGTATAGTACAACAGCCCATCTCTCCGTCACTGGCTGATGGACATAGGAGGTGTTTCTGTGTCGCTTGGTCACAAACAGTCCTGCCAAAAACATCCTGCCTACAACCTCCAGGCATGAGAGCAGTTACTCCTTGTGGCCGGCCACCCAGAAGGGGGACTGGGGCTGGAAGGTTTGTGCACGGCACATTTTTTTTTTTCAAGACAGGGTCTCTCTGTGTTGCCTGAGCTAGAGTGCGGTGGCGTCGTCATAGCTCACTGCAACCTCAGACTCCTGGGCTCAAGTGATCCTCCTGCTTCAGCCTCCTGAGTGGCTGGGGCTACGAGCATGTGCCACCACACCCTGCCGACTTTTAACATTTTTTATTTTATTTTTTATTTCTAGAGACGGGGTCTTGCTATGTTGTCCAGGCTGGTCTCGAACTCCTGGCCTCAAGTGATCCTCCCACCTCGGCCTCCCAAAGTGCTGGGATCACAGGCATGAGCCACTGTGTCTGGCCCGCACTTCACATTTTAAGGCACGCTGCCAAACTGCTCCCCAAAAGTGACAGGCAGTCTACACCCCACCTCCAAATGGGAACTCTCCGAGAATGTAATTCAAACCCGGGTCATAGCTGCCCAGGGAGGCTGCGTTCTGGTGGAAATGGTGTTTTCAGCTGAGACAAGAGAACCACAGAAGCTTTCTTAACCCACCTTGCTGGGCATTGAGTCCCTCTCTGGGATGTGGCTTCCCTGAACCTTGGAGGGGCCGGGAGCTCAGGATACGGCTGAACTGGGGGTGATCCCAGGAAGCCTGGGGAGAGTGAGGAAGGGACAGGGGCGTGGGCAGTGGAGGGGCGTGCACGCGCCCACTTCCGCGGTGGGCATCGCAGTCTTCCTGGAAGATGCTGAGACACCAGGCAGAAGGTGTCACCCCACCGGGGATCGAGAGCCGGGGTGTCCATCCCCCACCCCCCACCCGCCATTCGGCAAGGGCTGTCCCAGGACATAGGTTATTCCCCAGAAATTTCCACCCGCCCAGCAGCCGGGGCCGGCCCTCAGGGGCTGGGGGTTGGAAGCTGTGGGGTCAGCAGCGTGCCCAGGACTGCTTCCGGGTCACGGGTGGGTGTGGGCATTCTGGGGACGGGGAGCCAGGTGATAAAGGGAACAAGCCAATCACAGAGGACGTTGCAAGGGGACAGTGTGTGGGGGGAGGGGAAATTAGAATGGGTGAGAAGAGGCTGCAGGTGAAGTTTCCTAACACCGAACTTGGCATCCAGTAGGTGACTAATAAATGTTCTGTTGCTTCCCTCTAGTCCATGGGGAGAAGGGGGCGGGGAGAGAGAGAGAGAGGATGCCTGGGCACCCGTGCCAGGAAGGAGGGAGGCAGTCCCTGTTAATGACGCTGAAAAATAACCGGCCCTCCTCTCTGGGAGGCGGTGAAACTCTAATTAGAAGGAAAATGTGGTTTAATGAGGACGAAACTGTAATTGTGTTGGCCAGAACCGTGCAGAAGTGTCACTTCCCCCTGGGGCACCTCGCAACCCTCCAAGGGGCTGGGCACGGAAAGGCTCCGGAGGGGGGCATTGTCGGAGCCTCAGTTTCCCCGAAAAGAGGCCCCGTGGATGGCAGCAGGTGAAAAGCCGTGCAGAGCCCCACCTGCCCCTGGGGCTGGTTCAGGTCCCTGGGCCCTCTCTACAGTAATGCAGCCGCAGTGGGACCACATCCGCCATGCTGTTTATTGAGTCCCTACTGTGTGCCTGCCATGGTTGTAACCCCTTTCCAGATGCCAACTCAGGTCATCCTTAAAATTATCCCCGTGTGGCCAGGCGCGGTGGCTCACGCCTGCAATCCCAGCACTCTGGGAGGCCGAGGCGGGCGGATCGCTCGAGGTCAGGAGTTCGAAACCAGCCTGAACAAGAGCGAGACCCCGTCTCTACTATAAATAGAAAGAAATTAATTGGCCAACTAATATATATATAGAAAAAATTAGCCGGGCATGGTGGCGCATGCCTGTAGTCCCAGCTACTCGGGAGGCTGAGGCAGGAGGATCGCTTGAGCCCAGGAGTCTGAGGTTGCTGTGAGCGAGGCTGACGCCACGGCACTCACTCTAGCCAACAGAACGAGACTCTGTCTCAGAAACACAGAGTAACGCAGAGTGGTTAAGAAAAGGGCCAGTTGTTTTCACAATTACATTGTTCTCTTCAAGGTTCTGCCTGACGTAGCCTGGCCCCCTGGTAGCCGGGGTGTCTACACAGTGACTGAGGAAAGGACGAAGGGACAGGGGACAGTGACGTTTCCAGTCCCCTTGTTTGATTTCATCCCTGTTAGCGAGCTGTGGCATCAGGGCTGCCCGGAAAGTATCCAGCCATGTAATCTGGGAAATCACACATATAAACTTGTGTGTACACACATGTGTGTGTGTGCATGCGTGTGCACATGTGACCAGGCTGGGACAAATGAGACATTTGCCTCAGGCTGGGCTTGGGCACAAAACACAAGAGGGTGTCAAAAAAAAAAAAACAAAACAGTCCTCAAGATAAATATTTCAATTCAATATATTTTTTTTTAAATCGAAAACAATGGGCAAATCCATGTGAACAAACCACAAAATTTCTAAATAGTGCCGTTGTCTGACCCTGACTTGCAAGACCCACACTGGCCTGTCCCGCCCGCATCCTGGCACTGTGGTCGTGCGAGTGTTGGCACACGTGTGTGGCTGCATGTGTGCTTGTGCACGGGGTGTCTGTGGACATGTGTGGCTGCGTGCTTCTGCGTGCAGCCCATGCCCTGCGCACACTGAGAGCCAGCACATGTGTGTGTGTGTGTGTGTGCGCGCACACACCGTGTGGACCATGTGTGCGCATGCGTGTGTGCCCACGCCCGCATGCAGAGAGAAATGTCCGGGGACATGCCCTCATGTGATCAACTATACGTTTTCCTGGGAGGTCAAAATTTAGGTGTTTCCGTCTTTTCTCCGCACTTGTGCAAATTTTCTCTTCTGGTGTTAGGGTCTGAATGTTTGTGTCGCCCCCAAAATTTATATATTGAAACCTACTCCCCAGTGCAATAGTCCTACGAGGTGGGGCCTTTGGGAGGCGATTAGGCCGTGTAGACGGAGCCCTTATGAGTGGGTCAGTAGCCTGTTGAAGATGCCGTCTGGGAGGGATGGGGCCCCGGCAGTCACTGAACCTGCCAGCGCCTGCAACTGGGACTTCCCGGCCCCCGGAACCGTGAGCCACACATCGCTGCTGTTTACGAGTTAGCCAGTCTAGGGTGCCTTGTTTTTTAGCAGCTCGAATGGACGGCGACACCTGCTACGTGTCATGCTGAGACCAGAAGCATCAAACAAGGGAGCCGTTCTCACCCCGGACAGCAGGACACAGGGAGGGGCCTCCCTCGGGAGGAGGCTGAGAGGCATCCCTGCTTTTATGGAGGACCGATGCCGGCCAAGGTGTCCCTGAGCATTTTGCCAAGGGCTGGGAACAGGGTAAATGTTGTCAACGTGTCAGATCTTGGTACTTCACCCACAGCTCTGTCTGTGGCCCATCGACGGCGCCGAACACATTTCCGTTGAATGAATGAATGAGTGAATATGTGAGTGAATGAGTACATGACTCTGTCACCCGAGCCCGAGAGCCAGGACCTCTGTGTTTGGCCTTTGCCTCTTCCTGGAGTACCATTCCCACTGGTCTTCGCATAGTACGTGCTCGATAAACACTTGCCGAATGAGTGAGTGACACCTGTCCCCTGTTATGAGTGAGGAAGGTGACACTCAAAAATTGCAAAACGCTGCCTCTCCCCGCCCCCAGCTGGTGCCAGGCACCTGCCCGGTGCTCTGACGTGTGTGTCATCTGGGCCCCCAAGCCTGTTGGCAAGCAAACCAGCTGCCGGGGCGGAGCCTGGGAGGGTGGCAGCAATAGTTTCAGCTTAGTGAGCGCCTACTGGGTGCCACTCAGAGGGGCTCAGAAAGGGACTGCCACACGCCAGCTCCCCAGCTGATAAATGGGCCACGGCCTATGTCGTGGGTTGAATAATGCTCCCCCACCCCGAAAAAAAAAAAAGATATGTCCAAGTCCTCACCCCTGGAACCTGCAAATGTGACCTTATTTGGAAAAAGGATTTTTGCAGATGTAAATAAGTGAGTGATCTCGAGATGAGATCACCCCGGATTAACTGTGCGGGGCCCTAAATCCACGGACAGGCGTCCTGGAAAGAGCAGACAAAACACAGACGCACACAGAGGGGAGGCAGGATGGGAGCGACGCAGCCCCGAGCCGGCACATCCTGAAGCCACCAGGCGCTGGGAGAGGCGAGGAAGGAACCCCCTCCCCCCTCGCGCCCTTGGAGGGAGCGTGGCCCGTGCAAGCCCAACAACCGTGACTTTGGACTTGCGGCTTCCAGAACCGCTGGGAAATACGTTTCAGTGGTTTTAAGCCATCTCGTCTGCGATACTTTGTTGCAGAAGCTCTAGGAAACCGACACAATGTATTCGGTTTCCCCATGCATGTTGCCAAATGTATACACGAGTTGCAAGAACTGGGCAATGAGTCTGCGCTTGACATTTGGCTGTGTCTGTCCCCGTCCCAGTCTGTTTACTGTGATCCCCCTGCCTCTTTCTCCTTCGTTCTAATGCAGGGGCCAAAGGGATCTTCTGTTTATTTTTTATCTTTTGAGACAAGATGTCGCTCTGTCCGTCTCCCCGGCTGGAGTGTGGTGGTGCGATTGGTGCTCACAGCAACCTCAGACTCCTGGGCTCCAGTGATCCTCCTGCCTCAGCCTCCCTCGAGGCTGGGACTCCATACAGGTGGCGCCTGTCGAGTTGAGGAAACTCGGGCCCACGACAGGCGGGTCTCCAGGGCCTGGCTGCCTGGGTCCCCGCTCCTCTCTCCAGGACAACAGGGATCTCGGGACACGCGGGCGTAGCGCTGAGGACGAGGCTCCTCCCGCCCGGCCCCCCAGGTCTCCTCCCCCGGGCTGGGTTGGCGGGAAAGGGCTGGGCTGCCCGGCAGGCGGGACGGAGCCGGGGTGTCTGCCATCGACCGCCCGGGCCACCGTGGGGAAGCTTTTAGATGCGCCAGCGTGTCCCGCGGGGCGCAGGGAGAGACTCCCCTCCGCAAAGCGGGGAGGCCACGAGCCTCACGCCACCCGCCAGCAAGGCCTGTGGGGTCGGCCTCCCAGCTGAGTCCACCATCCGGCCGCCTCCCGCCTCACTGTCATCGCTCCTGGGTTGGACTGATGTTCCCTGGAGCTCTATTGCGGAATGACTCACATCTGTCGCGTCTGTCCCCTGCCTGCGTGTATTGCTGGAACATTTCCACCCGAAAGGCCCAGAGCCCACGCACAAACCCGCAGCCACCATCCTGGTCTCTCTCTCTCTGTCTCTCTGGACGGGGTCTCACTCTTTCTCCTCACCAGGCCTGGAGTGCAGCAGGACCTGATCACAGCTCACTGTAGCCTCGAACTCCTGGGCTCAAGCGATCCTCCTGCCTGAGCCTCCCGAGTAGCTGGGACTACAGGTGCACGCCACTGCACCCTGCTAATTTTTCTATTTTTTTTTTTCGTAGAGTCAGGGTGTTGCTACATTGCCCAGGCTATTCTGCAAGTCCAGGCCTCAAACAATCCTCCGGCCTGGACCTTCCAAAGATTATAGGCATGAGCCACTGTGGCTGGCTCATTTTTAATTTTTTTGTTTGTTTGTTTGTTTTAGAGATGGGGTCTTGCTATACTGCCCAGGCTAGTCTTGAACTCCTGACTTCAAGTGATCCTCCTGCCTCCACCTCCCAAGGTGCTGGGATTACAGGTATGAGCCACTGCTGTGGGGCCACTATTCTGATAAATATCACCCTAGTGTAGTTTAGCCTTTTGGAGAATTTCAGACAAAGACAATGAGACAGTGTGGTCTCATTTTTTTCTAGCTTCTTCTACTCAGCATCATGCACCCTGAAATGTATGCCTGTTGCAGGAATCAGTAGTTTGTTCTTTTTTGTTGCCGAAGAGCATCCCATGGTGTGCATGGACCTCAATCTGTTTATCTGTTTTCCTGTCAATGTGCATTTTGGCTGTTACCAGTTTCTTTGGCCATAACAAACAAAGCTGCTATGAGCGTTTGCCAGCAGGTCTTTGTGTGGACGTGTTTTTTTTTGTTTGTTTTTGTTTTTTGAGACAGAGTCTCACTCTGTTATCCAGGCTAGAGTGAGTACCGTGGCATCAGCCTCGCTCACAGCAACCTCACACTCCTGGGCTCAAGCGATCCTCCTGCCTCAGCCTCCCGAGTAGCTGGGACTACAGGCGTGTGCCACCATGCCCGGCTCATTTTTTCTATATATTTTAGTTGGCCAATTAATTTTCTTTCTATTTTTAGTAGAGACGGGGTCTCGCTCTTGCTCAGGCTGGTTTCAAACTCCTGACCTTGAGCAATCCTCCCGCCTCGGCCTCCCAGAGAGCTGGGATTACAGGTGTGAGCCACCGCGCCCGGCCTGGGCGTGTTTTTTCATTTCTGTTAGGTAAATAGCTACAACGGAATTGCTGGGCTCAATGGCAAGTGTCTAACTTCAGTTTCAAAAGTGGCAAACGGTTTAAAAGGGTTTAAAAGTGGTCTGTACCACCCTACACACCCGCCAGCAGGGGGCGACAGTTCCGGGTCCTCCATGTCTTGGCAACACTCGGTCTTGTCGGGTTCTAATGTTGCCCATGTTGGTGGCCCTGGAATGTCCCCCTTGTGTGGGCAGGAGCTTTCGTCTGTTTTCCTTACTGCTCCCTCCCTGGTCTTAGCACACTGCCAGGCGCGCAGGCGGCCTCGCTGGACCTACAGGTACACCTCCTGTGCTCGCCCGTCTCCCCAGGGCGCGGGCCGTGGCTCTGAGCTCCAGGCTTTGCAGTCAGGCTTTGTGGCTTGGCCTCCTGGTTATCTCCCTCCCATCCGAGCTGAGCTGCACGCCTGCTGTTTCAGCCCCTTCCCTCCCTCCTGCAAGTCCCCATGGCGCTGGGATCGTCCTAGCATCTCAGGAATTTTTCAGGGACAAGAAATCACCCTCCTGGGCTGGGCGTGGTGGCTCACGCCTGTAATCCTAGCACTCTGGGAGGCCCAGGCAGGAGGATCGTTCAAGGTCAGGAGTTCGAAACCAGCCTGAGCAAGAGCCAGACCCCCGTCTCCACTAAAAATAGAAAGAAATTAATTGGCCAACTAAAAATATATAGAAAAAATTAGCCGGGTGTGGTGGCGCATGCCTGTAGTCCCAGCTACTCGGGAGGCTGAGGCAGGAGGATCGCTTGAGCCCAGGAGTTTGAGGTTGCTGTGAGCTAGGCTGATGCCTGGGCAACAGAGTGAGACTCTGTCAAAAAAGAAAGGAAAGGAAAGGAAAGGAAAGAAAGAGAGAAAGAGAGAAAGAGAGAAAGAGAGAAAGAGAGAGAGAAAGAGAGAGAGAGAGAGAGAGAAAGAGAGAAGAGAGGGAGAGAGAGAGGGAGAGAGGGAGGGAGGGAAGGAAAGAAAGAAAGAAAGAAAGAAAAAAGAAAGAAAGAGAGAGAAAGAGAGACAATATCAATTTTAGAAATCGGCAAAAAAGAATGGCCGGGCGCGGTGGCTCACGCCTGTAATCCTAGCACTCTGGGAGGCCGAGGCGGGTGGATCACTCAAGGTCAGGAGTTCGAAACTAGCCTAAGCAAGAGCTTGAGACCCGTCTCTACTATAAATAGAAAGAAATTAATTGGCCAACTAATATATATATAGAAAAAAATTAGCCAGGCATGGTGGCACATGCCTGTAGTCCCAGCTACTTGGGAGGCTGAGGCAGGAGGATCGCTTGAGCCCAGGAGTTGGAGGTTGCTGTGAGCTAGGCTGACGCCACGGCACTCACTCTAGCCTGGGCAACAAAGCGAGACTCTGTCTCAAAAAAAAAAAAAAAAAAAAAAAGGAAAAAAGAAATATCTGAAAAAAAGGGAAAAAGAGGCAGTAAAAGGTACGAGCCACGTGCTGGGAGCAGAACCCAGCTGGGCAGTTGGGCAGGAGTGAAGCCCGGGGGGTCAGGGTCAGACATGTGAACTTGAACATGAACTTGAACTCAGCAGCCGGCCTCTTCCACGCTGACACTGTGTCTTTAGGCAAGCGTTTCCCCTCCTGAGTTTCAGCATCCTTATCTATAAAGTGGGGATATGGAAGTGTTTACATATTCTTGGGGGGGCGCACTGCAGGGGGCTCGTAGGCTGCCGGTTGCTCAGGGGACGGGGTCCCTACACAGCCACCCTGGCAAAGCCTTGTTTCCCGCAGCCATGGGGTCCACTCAGAGCGGGCGGGGAAGGCGCAGTTACCATCTGAGAGAAGAGCCAGCCGGGGGAGAGGGAGAGCGCACAGTCTGCTCCACCCTCCTTCCTCCGTGATCCAAAATTGGAAAAAAGAGAGGCCTGGCGCAGTGGCTCACGCCTGTAATCCTAACACTCTGGGAGGCCGAGGCGGGAGGATCGCTTAGAGGCCAGGAGTTTGAGACCAGCCTGAGCAAGAGCGAGACCCCGTCTTCTACTAAAAATTAACAAAAATGAGCCGGGCGTGGTGGCGCGTGTCTGTAGTCCCAGCTACTCGGGAGGCTGAGGCAGGAGGATCGCTTGGGCCCAGGAGTTGGAGGCTGCAGTGAGCTCTATGATGACACCACTGCACTCTAGTCCTGGCGGGTGACAGAGTGAGATCCTGTCTAAATAAAAAAGAACAAAGGGCCAACTCCAGGCCGGGAGAGCACGCCCAGCGTTATGCTGGCGGAAAGTGTCTTGTTAGGGCGGATTTTGCACGCCCCTTCCTAAGTTAGGGTTCAATGACGTCACAGCCACAGCTGGAAACCGACCGTGCTGGGAGCATTTACACCATGGGAACCGGCAAACACTACAAGTCGGGTCCTCTCCCTGCGGCTGGTCTGCCAGGACACCGCTGGTAACCCCCCCACCCCCAGGAAGTCCCCTGCCAGCTGACACCTTCCTGGCCACCTTTCGAGAAGACAGAGGCAAGGCAGGCAGGTGGCCAGCCTGGTAGGGGGAGGCAGACGACACACATGTCAGAGGGTGACAAGGAAATGTCACAAAGAAAACTACAGCAGGGTGGAGAAGGGCAAGCAAGGGACAGGGGCTGCCACTGCAGACCGAGGGGCAGGGACGACCCCTGGCTGCCCGTCCTGCAGCCCCGCCCCGCCCCCACCCCCCACTTGAGTACCCCGGCTGTCTTCGGGTGCCCCATTCGTTTTTTAAAAAATCCTGCCCTCCCCCTCCTAGCCCCCCGAGTCCTGCCCAGGGCCCCTGCCCAGCTGCCCCGGGTCTGCCCTGCTGCCTGGGATTTTTGTCACGCAGCCGTTTCTCAGCCCCGAGCTCATTTCTGCTCACTTAACTCATCTTTCACTTGAAATTGGCTGCGCTGCCTGCTCCTGGGAGGCTCTCTGCTCCTGTTGGAAGGACACACGCGGGCAATGACTTGAAGGTCACTCTGCCCTTTCGGAAGCTCCCGGTCACTGCCCGCTCTCACCTCCGGCTCCACCCCCACACCGGGGCCGCCGAGGGGGCTCCTGAGGCCGGTGGAGGCTTGGGGGGCAGGCAGCCCCCAGCCCGGGCTTGTCTGCCCTGCGGGGAGGTGGGTGGCAGCGGACCCCACGTGCGTGGGGAGGGCACCAAGTGCGCATCCCGTGGTCCAGCCTGCCTTGCCCTGCCTCAGTTTCCCCATCTGCTCGCCCCAGCCTGTCCTGGGGGTAGTCTCCAGGGAAGAATTTCCAGACACACAAGGATGAGACAAGGCTCCTTCTCATACCAGCCCGAGTGGGTCCAGGGGTCCCCAACCTTTTTGGCACCAGGGACCATTTTCATGGGAGACAATTTTCCATGCACCAGGGACAGGGCGGGTGGTGGATGGTTTTGGGGTGATTCAAGCACATTCCTTTTAGTGTGCACTTGATTTCTGTTGTTATTACATTGTAATAGATAATGAAGTCATTATACAACTCACCATAGGTTGGGGACCCATGGTCTAGGGGATCGGGAAATTCTAGATCTTTCTCAGACCAACAGGACCCAAGTCAAGCTGAGCTTAAGATTGCTGAGGATTCCTTAAGATGGGACTGAGGCCGCCCCCATCATCCCAGCGGCTGGGAACATTCCCCCACCCCTCAAGTCCTACAGACACCCAGCCACCCTGGCAGGGCGGGGCCCCTCCCCTCCCCCACCCTTCCCCCCTCCCCACCCCCACCCAGATCCCAGCAGCCCTAGCCGCCAGCCCCGGCTTCTTCTGTTTATAGATCGGTGTCAGGGGGTGGGGGGGAGGTTGGCAAGTTTTAAAAGCTCATTAAGGCCTGAATTCTTTTTATAGATGGAGTTTCCTGCGTCTTCCCCACCCCCCGCCCCTCCCCGCTTTCCGAACGCCGTATTTATTTGAGTTAGAAAAATAATGAGGTCCCTGAGGTCGCACACAACACATCAGCTCTCTAATCAAAGTATGGCTGTGGAATTAAAAATATATAGGGAGCCGCGTGCTTGTGCACGTGCTGCCGGCGTGGACCGGACACCCAGCCCCGCCGTCCGGCTCTGGGGGCCGGGACATAATTAGCTCTTTTCCAGAAGGGTCTGGGGCCGGCAATGGGATGGAATTGCCCTTGGTCCTCGCCAGTGAGGGGGTTTGGGCTGCAGTGCTGGGGCTGGAAGGTGGAACAGAGGCGCGGATCCTACCAGATGGGAGGTGGCTGGGCGTGGGAGCCCGGTGGTGGGGAGGCTGGGTTGGAGGCAGAGGGCAACCAACGAGATGGGTAGAGAGGGAGCCCCAGCCCGAGAGGCCAACAGACCCCACTAGATGTTTTTTTTTAAGAGACAGGCTCTTGCTCTGTCACCCAGGCTGGAGTGCAGTGGCGTCATCATAGCTCGCTGCAGCCTCGAGCTCCTGGGCTCAAGCGATCCTCCCGCCTCAGCCTCCCCAACAGCTGGGGCTACAGATGCATGCCACCATGCCCGGCTAATTATTTTTATTCTTTTTTGCAGAGACTGGGGTCTCACTATGTTGCCCAAGCTGGTCTCTAAAACTCCTGGCCTCAAGCAATCCTCCTGCCCCGGCCTCCTAAAGCTCTGGGGTTATAGAGCCACGGTGCCCGGCCGGACCCCACTGTTTCAAAACCAAGTGTAGTGGCTTGAATAATCGAGTCCTACCAAAAGTCACGTCCACACTGGAACCCTCAAAACGTGACCTTATTTGGAAACAGGGTCATCATCAGTTAAGCCTCTCATAGGTGGGATCCCTGGAGGAATGTGCTCGGAATCCAACAAGGAACAGACGGGAAGATTTGAACACGGAGACAGAGGACACAGAAGCGAGACTGGAATGACGCGGCCACAAGTCAATAAACGCCTGGAGCCACCGGACCCCCTCCCTCACCCCAGAGCCTCTGCAGGGCTCACGCCTTGGTTGTGGACTTCCGGCCTCCAGAACTGGGAGGGAAGAAATGCCTGTTGTTTTAAGCTGCCCGCTTTGTGGGGGCTTGCCAAGGCGGCCCAGGACGCCAGGACGCCACGTTGGGCCCTGCCCGCGTTTCTCCTGGTTGCAGACGCCCTGGCCACCCTGCTGCCTGGGAACTCGGCTTCTCCGCCCTGCTGTCCCCTCCGCCTGGGGCCCCTCCCCGCAGCCCCTCTCTCAGGTGTCAGCCTCAGGGTGAGGCCTTCCCTCCACCACGCTTTGTTTATTCCTTTGTGTCCCTTACTGTGTCTTTACACACATGTGCACACGCATATGTGCTCGTTTAGTGTCCATCTCTCCACTGGAGGATGCCAGCCCCACGTGGGCGGGGATTTCTTTTTCTTTTTTTTTTTTTTGAGACAAGTTCTTGCTCTGTCACCCAGGCTGGAGTGCAGTGACATCAGCCTAGCTCACAGCAGCCTCGAACTCCTGGGCTCAAGCGATCCTCCTGCCTCAGCCTCCCGAATAGCTGGGACTACAGGTGCGTACCACCATGCCCGGCTAATTTTTCTTTTCTTTTCTTTTCTTTTCTTTTCTTTTCTTTTCTTTTCTTCCTTCCTTTCTTTCTTTGCCTATAGAGGCAATGTCTTGCTCTTGCTCAGACTGGTCTCCAACTCCTGGCCTCAAGTGATCCTCACGCCTCGGCCTCCCAAAGTGCTAGAATGACAGGAGTGAGCCACCGCGCCCGGCCGGGGACTTTTATCTTGGTTGCTGCAGTGCCCACAGTGCCCAGGACAGAGGGGGCACACGGAAGGTGCTAGATAGAATATGCAAAATGAATCAACGAACGAACAATAAACAAGGGTCTCCGCCACCCGCGTCGCTCCAGGCCTGGAGCTGGTCGTTGGTCCAGGAGGGTCTCCCCACTCTGCCTCGCCCCAGAGCCCACGGGGTGCTGGCACCGAGGGGTGTTCTGGTTTCGGAAGGACAGTCCCCTCTCTGAGCGGGCCTGTCCTGAAGCCGAGAGTCAGGGCGTCTTCCGCTCCCCTCCCGCCCCAGGTCCCCTCCTCCCGGCCAGAGCAGCAGCAGCCGGTGACATTTACAGAGTCTTAGGGCGGCTTGCAGAGGGGAGGGGCGGGGCGGGAGGGTGGGGCAGCCGCTGGTGTTTGCAGAGTGCGTGTGTGTGCGTGTGTGTGCGTGTGTGCATGTGTGTGTGTGCGTGTGTGTGCATGTGTGTGCGTGCCCATGCGTGTGAGACAGCGTGAGCGCGTGTGGCTCTGTCAGGCTGTGTGAGTGTCACAGCGTGTGGCTGCCGGCGTGAGGGTGTCTCCGTGTGTGAGTGTGCACGTGTGTGCACGCATGTGGCGGGTGTGAGTGTGCGGGACGGCGGGACCGTGCGTGCAGCGGCCGTATGACTGTGTGCGCGTGTGAGTGTGGGCGTGCGCGTGCAAGTGTGTGCGCGCGTGCGCGAGGGAGCATGCGTGCGTCCCGGGCACAGGCCGACCCATGTGCTCCGAGGGCAGGCGTGCCCCCTCCCCGCCGCTGCTGCACGCGTGCGTCCTCTGCACGCCGGGGAGGTCCCTGCCACCCCGTCCTTGCGGGGGCTGCCAGGCTGACCGTGTCACCACTGTTGTCACCCTTCCACCCCTCCGTCCGCCGACACCCAGTGCGGTGGGGATGAGGGGACAAGGGGACGAGGGGACAAGGGGACGAGGGGATGGGATCCTGCAGCCGGGGAGGGACTGGAAAACCCCTGGGCCTCGGCACCAGCGCTCCCACGTCTGGCTGCGCAGGAACATCCCCTGGGGAGTTTGAACATGTTTCTGGCACCGTCCTCCCCCGACCCCACTGCACCCCCGTCCCCAGTGTGGGGGGCAGAGCCTGGGACAGGGTTCCTCAGCCTCGGAGTGATCGACATTTGGAACCAGAGCATTCTCTGATGCAGGCGGTGCTGTGCATGGCCGGGCATTGAGCGGCGTCTCTGGTCTCTACACCAGATGCCAATAACAGCCCTCCCTTGGAGTCTGACAACCAAACAAGACTCCAGACATTGCTGAATTGCCCCTGGGGGGCAGAACCAGCCCAGGTGACAACCTCTGGGCAGGTGGGCCTCACATGGGCACCATAATGCAACCCAGTACTGTCTCCCCTGTCCCCAGAAAAGCTCTGGTCTGTAGGGGACTTTTTTTCCCCTTTCTTTTTCTTTTTTTCCTGAAATGGGGTCTCGCTATGTTGTCCAGGCTGACCTTGAACTCCTGGGTTCAGGTGATCCTCCCGCCTAAGCCTCCTGAGTAGCTGGGACTACAGGCTTGCCCCAGGGTGCCAAGTTCCTTGGGTGGGGGACTTTCTCTTTGTCACATTCTCTCTCAAAGCTACTGGGTGCAGAGGGTGCGTGGGGGACCAAGGGAGAAGGGGAACCCGGCTTGGCGGGGGCTGCAGGCCCAGGACTGTGAGAAACCGGGGTGAGGGGGCTCCCCACAGACGCCCCCCAACCTGGCTGGCACGGAAGGAAAGATTCCACCTGCCTTCCCAGCCGCGAGGCCCAGAGCTGCAGGCTAAGAATCAATTTGCCAGGCGGAGGCGGAGAGCTGGGGGCGCTGCGCCCGCCCGGATGGATGGGGGTGACCTGCAGGGGCGGGTGGGGGGAGCTGGGCCCCGGGCAGGGAGGGGGAAGCTGACGGAGACTAGAGCGGTCTAAGGAACTGCCCGTTTTCTAGGTCATTGTGAAGATTTCAAAGTGCACAGCCCTTAAGGCAATGCTGGGACGCGGAAGATGATAGATCAATATGCAAGTGTTTGTTAAATACAAATAAACACGAGGGAGGCCAAGGCGGGAGGATCCCTTGAGCCAGGAGTTGGAGACCAGCCTGGGCAACCGAGGGAGACTCCATCTCTACAGAAAAAAACAAAATTAAAAATAAGCCAGGTGTGGTGGCGCATGCCTGTAGTCCCAGCTACCCAGGAGGCTGAGGCTGGAGGATCGCTTAAGCCCAGGAGTTTGAGGTTGCTTAAGCCAGGCTGACGCCACGGCACTCTAGCCCAAGAAACATAGTGAGACATTGTTGGCCCCCAACAAAATTCTATAATTTTAAGTTCCCATAGCACCCGTTTAAATATCAATTGGATTTTGTTATCCCAGAAGCAGGGCCCACGGGGGCAACATTGACCACCCAGCTATGGGACTCAACCTACATGGCTCCCTGACTGACCCCTACCATTTCCATGGATGTCACAGATACGTTGCAGTGACCAGCACTCAGTCCAGAGTAACACTAGGACTCCCACATGTTTCCTCTAAACCCAACATTGAGAACGCCCTGCAGGAACCGGGCTTGGTAACGCCCACACTAAACATAACTCCAAAACCTAACCTTTAACCCTAACACTAACTGCTAACTTAGAACCCTAACCCCAAACGCTATCCATAATACAGACCCATAACTCTAACCCCTAACCCTAACCACTAACCTGAAGCCCTAACCCAAACCCTAACCCTGACCCATACTCCTAACCCCTAACACTAACCCTAACCCCGATCCCTAACACTAACCTCTAAACCTAACCTTAAACATAACCCTAACCCCTAACCCTAATGACTAACCTCTAACCTTAACCACTAACCCTAACCCTAACCCTGATCCCTATCCCTAACCTCTAACACCTAACCTTAATCATAACCCTAACCCCTAAGCCTAATGACTAACCTCTAACCTTAACCCAAACCCTAACCCTGACCTCTAAACCCCTAACCCTGACCCCTAACCTTAACCCCTATCCCTAACCCCTAACGCTGACCCTAACCCCTAACCCTAACCTCTAACCTCTAACCCTAACCCTAACCCTGACTCTAAAGCTAACCCTAACCCTGAGGCTTCAGCCCACAGATTGCCCGTGTCTCTCTCTGTCTCTTGTCCCCATGCCCTGGTTGTGGGTGGGAGTCCAGATGGCTCCCCCTCCCCCCCGGCCCTGCGGGACATGCCGCCGCCTGTCTCTGGGGTCCGTAAGTAAGAAGCTGCTTCTGCTGTTTCCTGAGTTTCGTCGAGCGGCCCCTCTGTGTCCCGCCTGGCCAACACACCCGGCCCGGCCCTCCCGCTGGCCAGGGCTCTCCCACGCCATCTTGGCAGGAACAAACCGGACACACATCAGATAAGAGCCGCGGGGCGCCCGCCAGTATGCGCGGGTTCCTGCGAGAGGCACGCCCGGCACAGGCAGACAGCCCTGAAACCCGACCCTGCAGCCCACCGTGCGCCGCGCCCACTTCCCTGTCTCCCACAGTCCCAAGTCTGTTCATTTAGAGACAGGGTCTCACCGTGTCCCCAGGCTAGAGTGCCGTGGCGTGGCGTCAGCCCAGCTCACTGCAGCCTCCAACTCCTGGGCTCGAGCGATCCTCCTGCCTCAGCCTCCCGCGTAGCTGGGACTACAGGCATGCGCCACCACGCCCGGCTCATTTTTCTATTCTTTGTAGAGACGGGGGTCTCTTGCTCAGGCTGGTCTTGAACTCCCATCCTCCAGCAATCCTCCCGCCTCGGCCTCCCTCCACTGATTTTTAGTTGGCAAATAAAAAATCATATATGTTAATCTTGTCCGATATGATGTTTTGAAATGTGGGTACATTGGGGGATGGCTAAATTAAGCTCATCAACATTTGCATTACGTCGCTACGTACCATTTTTTCTTTTTTTTTTATGGTGAGAACATTTAAAAAACTACTCTCAGTGATTCTGGACATATTTAAAAACCACCGCGCCCAATTTTACTTTTCTTCTCAGAGAGTCGCGTAACATTGTGATCATATCGCTGGTTTCTCTATCTGTGGCTTCCCTCCTCTCCTGCCGGCGTGTGCACGAGCAGGAACTGGGCTCTCCTCCTTCCCGGCCTAGAGCAGACAGACGCCCAAGATCTAGGCTGCAGTTAGGGTTCCCCAGAGGGAGAAACCGAGGCCAAGAATTCAAGGGCAAGTGGCCTATTCAGGAGGCGACCGCAGCACGGGACACAGCCAAGAGGTGAGGGAGGTGGCCTGATTGTCCGCGGCTTCGGTTGGGTCGGGACGCCCCGGGGAAGGCGGATTCGTGCCCTGGGACTTCCAGCCACCTGCCAGGGGCAGGGCAGCCTTCCACGGCTCTGGA
The DNA here is from genome assembly GCF_040939455.1 of Microcebus murinus. Lineage (NCBI taxonomy): Eukaryota > Metazoa > Chordata > Mammalia > Primates > Cheirogaleidae > Microcebus > Microcebus murinus. The sequence continues at coordinate 586,214 of NC_134107.1, read as the reverse complement.
GGAAGCCCGGGGCCAGGAGCTGCCACAGACCGCGGCCACGGCGGGACACCAGCAGAAGTGGCGAGGCCGCAGGGGGAGGCGTTGGGCGTCCACAGCTTCTGCTGCAAACTGTTAGCTGAATAATCGAACACAGATTCTCCAGTGGCTCCTTACAGCCCGAAGGACAATGCCCCAACTTCCGAGCCGGCACAGAAACCGCTGTGACGCTACATCAGCGACGACAGACTCACACTTGCACGGAGGCCGCTGGGCAGGAAAGACGAAAGGCGAAGCATATCAGAGACGAGAAAGATACAGTCCTCTTGGATTTCTTTAATTTCCCTCCCACTCCCCACCCCCCTTTTTTTTTTGAGAAAGGGTCTTGCTCTGTTGCCCAGGCTGGAGTGCAGTGGGGTCATCATTGCTCACTGCAGCCTCCAACTCCTGGGCCCAAGCGATCCTCCTGCCTCAGCCTCCCGAGTAGCTGGGACTTACAAACACCCACCACAACACCTGGCTAATTTTTCTTCTTATTTATTTGTTTATTTTTTTTAGAGATGGGGTCTTGCTATGTTGCCCAGGCTGCTCTCAAACTCCTGGCCTCCAGCAATCCTTGGCCTCCCAAAGAGCTAGGATTATAGGAGCAAGTCACTGCACCCAGCCCATTTTCCCCTTTTTAATAGAGATGAGTATGGCTAGATCTTGCTCTTTCATAACGAAAGCAGTAAACACCGTGAGCAAGATGAGAAAATGGCAACTGACTCCTGGTCACAGTGTTGGGACACGATAGGGAGAGGCGGGGACTATGGGGAGCCGGAGAGCAGGTCTTTATCATGTTTATTCCATTGGACCAACCATCTGCCCTTCCACGCCAGGTCTCAGCCCCTATCGGAAAGGAAAAAGGAACCCCTACTCGAGCTATATTTAATAATAATAGTCACTATTTCGTAGAGCAATAAGTTCAGGGTTAGGGCAGCTCTAGAATTGGTTCATTCGGTGGTCTCATGATGCCAGTAATCAGGGTCTTTCTGTCTTGCCAGGATCTCAGCTTTGTCCTAAGGCTGTGGCTCTCCTCACCGTCCCAAAATAGCGTCCAAGGCTCCAGCCGTCACATGCAGAAACAGCACATTCCAGAGGAAGGAGAAACCATTTCCTAAACACGCCTTTTTTGAAGAGGAAGGAAGTCCTTCCCGGTACTTAAGGTTTAGTTTTCCCTAACCTAGAATCTGGCGTGTGCTGTCTTGATTTGGGGTTCCCTAGAAGTAGATCCAAGGGTAAGAATGTGAGTCCTGCATGTAGTTTATCCGAGAGGTTGCCACGAACTGAACTCTGTCCTCCCAAAACGCATCTGTTGAAGCTCTAACCCCTGGTGTAGCTGTCCTTAGAGACGGGGTCTTTAGGGAGTAATTAAGGTTAAATGAGGTCATAAGGGTGGGGCCCTTATCCAATAAGACTGGTGTCCTTGTAAGAAGAGAAAACAGGCCGGGCGCGGCGGCTCACGCCTGTCATCCCAGCACTCTGGGAGGCCGAGGCGGGCGGATCGCTCGAGGTCAGGAGTTCGAAACCAGCCTGAGCAAGAGCTTGAGACCCCGTCTCTACTATAAATAGAAAGAAATTAATTGGCCAACTAATATATATAGAAAAAACTAGCCGGGCATGGTGGCGCATGCCTGTGGTCCCAGCTACTCGGGAGGCTGAGGCAGGAGGATCGCTTGAGCCCAGGAGTCTGAGGTTGCTGTGAGCGAGGCTGACGCCACGGCACTCACTCTAGCCCGGGCAACAGAGCGAGACTCTGTCTCAAAAAAATAAATAAATAAATAAAAGAAGAGAAAACAGAGTGCTTGAGCCCCCCCCCCCGTCTCCCTCCCTCTCTCTCATCCCCCACCCCTGCACTCTGGGAAGCCCAGGCGAGGATGCAGCGAGAAGGACGCCTTCTGCGTGTCGGGAAGGGAACCCTCCCCAGGAACTGAGTCGGCTGACCCTTTGATCCTGGACACCCGGGTCTCCAGAGCTGTGGGAAAGTACATTTTGGTTGCTTCGTGGTCTTTCGCCATGGCCTCCCCTGACACACGGAAGCGTGGCTGACCCTAGCAACCACTGGAAGGGGAGAAGGGACATGGGACAGGAAGGGGAGAACAGCCCGTGCGTGCGAGTGACAAATGCGCAGTCGCCGCTAAGGCAACCGGGGCCGAGGAAAGCTGAAAAGATAATTGGGGAAGGCACCTTATAGCCCCGCCTTAGCGGACAGCATAGCTCAGCCTAGCCCACCTCAAACCCGCTTAGGATGCCGCCAGCAGCCGACGGCCGGGCAGAATCGTCTAGCACAAAGCCTGTTTTGCAACAAGACGCTGAATATCTGACGTGAGTTATTGAATTCCATCCTGAAAGAGAAAACCAGAGTGGTCGTATGGGCGCTCCTTGTTCTGCAGTCTCTACTGAATGTGTGTCGCTTTTCACACCTTTATAAAGTTGAAAACCCACAAGTCAGGAGCCGGGCGCGGTGGCCCACACCTGCGATCCCAGCACTCTGGGAGACTGAGGCGGGAGGATCGCTTGAGGCCAAGAGTTCGAGACCAGCCTGGGCAGCATAGTGAGAACCTGTCTCTGTTTAAAAAAAAAGAAAAAGCTTATTGGCCGGGCGCGGTGGCTCACACCTGTCATCCTAGCACTCTGGGAGGCCGAGGCGGGCGGATTGCTCAAGGTCAGAAGTTCAAAACCAGCCTGAGCAAGAGCGAGACCCTGTCTCTACCATAAAAATAGAAAGAAATTAATTGGCCAACTAATATATATAATATAAAAATCAGCTGGGCATGGTGGCTCGTGCCTGTAGTCCCAGATACTCGGGAGGCTGGGGCAGGAGGATCGCTTGAGCCCAGGAGTTTGAGATTGCTGTGAGCTAGGCTGACGCCATGGCACTCACTCTAGCCTGGGCAACAAAGCGAGACTCTGTCTCAAAAAAAAAAAAAAAAAAAAAAGAAAAAGCTTATAAAATAAAGGATATAAAAAAATATTAAAATAAAACGAAAAATCATAAGTTGAACCCCAATAAGTCAGAAAGGTCTATCTTCTTCTGAATTCAAGAATGCCCTTGTAGAGTGAGCACACGCTGCCACATATGATATGCACGCAATATGAGCACAGTTGTGTGCCGATAAAACTTTATTTACAAAACTGGGTAGCAGGTGCAGGCCAACCCCAGTCTAAGCCAATCACCAGGAAGGGTGTTGGAACACCAGATGGGTTTGGACCAATCAGGGCCCACCCTCTGAAGCACGTGACCACTCAGAGCGGGAATAGATTTGCCCCGGGGCCTCTTCCTAGATGGTTGTCAAGGGCCGGCCTGTCCTCTCCGGGCGAGTGCAAGAGAAGCCAGCCCAGAGGGCCCCGGAGCAGCGCCCACTCCCTGCCCCTGGCACTGGGGTTTGGCTTGGCTTTTTTTTTTTTTTTGTCCACCAGCTGCTAATGGGGGCAGCAGGAGCCCGAGACCCCCACACTCACCACCCCGCTGCTCAAATGCAGCCGACCAGAAGCTAGAATCCATATTGTTTCCCAAGACACACGACAGCCCGGCGAGATGCGGCAGGAATTGGAGTGTGAGCTCCCACCCCATTAGCCCAGATCCGGGACTGGCAGGCGGAACATTCCAGACGTATCCCTTTTTTTTTTTTTTTTTCTTTTTCTCTTAAGGCGCATCTTCCAATACTCTGCAGTCATTAAGCGGAATGAGGCAGGTCTGGATGTGTTGATTTGGGGAGGGTGTTCGCGGTCTATAATTAACTGGGAAAATGCAATCATGGAATGGTGTGTCTGCAACGGTCCCTATTTGTGCGAGTGAAAAGAGAAGCTGTTCATATAGGTGCTGGCGTGTGAATAGAAAATGTCTTGGGTGGAAACACCAGGCAGCTCTTAGCAGGGCTATACAGGGGCAGGGAGGAGCTGCGAGCAGACTCACCTCCATGCACGGCCCCGTCAATAGGGTTCGAACCCTTTGCCTTTGATCACCAGCCTGTATCGCTCTTCTAAGAAATTCTGCTAATTCCCGCCCTCTCCTGCTTTACTTTGTTGCTATAAAGCGAGAAAGAAGTTACAGAGAGAATCCCATGGATCTTAAGTTCTGTTCCCCCAAAGCAGACCCCGAGACAGGTAGGGATTTAGGTGCAGGAAGTTTATTCTGCAACGTGGTTTCTGGAAACACCAGTGTGGGGGGGGAGGCTTGAGCAGGCCAGTGGAGGTGCTTCCGCTGGGGGCCTCTGGGGGGCGGCAGAGAGCACTCGCCCCAGGGTAGGGAGTTGGGGTATTTATCCTCCCAAATTCTGACTCTCGTTGAGGACGGTCACTCCAGAGAGTGTCAGCTCCTGGCATTTCCCGCAAATTCCCTCTCCTCACACAGAGAGACGAGGGGCGTATGGGGACCTGAGATCAAGCAAAGCGGACATGAACATAGCACCAACCACCACAGCTAAACTGTAATAAAAACCAGCTTGGGCCGGGCACGGTGGCTCTGTCTGTCGCCCAGGCTGGAGTGCCGTGGCGTCATCATAGCTCACTGCAGCCTCCAACCCCTGGGCTCAAGCGATCCTCCTGCCTCAGCCTCCCGAGCAGCTGGGACTACAGGCATGTGTCACCACGCTCAGCTAATTCTTTTCTACTTTTGGTAGAGATGGGGGTCGCCCTCTTGCTCAGGCTGGTCTCGAACCCCTGGCCTCAAGTAATCCTCCCGCCTCAGCCTCCCCAAGTCCCTGGGAAGACAGGCATGGCGCCACCACACCCTGCTTGCAGTGATTTTTATCTGTGGCCACTCGCGGTGGTTTTCCCTTCATGGCCATGACAGAACTTGCCTTTTGTGGGTGAATCGGGTTAAGTTTAAAACCAAGCCAGTCTGTTTTTACGAATGAAAGAAAACAGCCGATGTGCAGGCGACCACGGAAACCACGCCGGAAAAGGCTCACACAGCTGCATTCCGGGAGCCATCCGTGTGCCGTGGTCATCGGGGGGCCCTTTTTTTCATTATTATCCCCCCTCCCCCTTTTTTTTTTTTTTTTTTTGCAGGGGGGCAGGGAGTGTGGGACCAGGACCACAGGGAACTGGCACTTTTGCCTCCTCATCCTCCTGCCGTTTGCGTAAGTCATACACCCTGTGAATCGCAAAGTGGGTCCTTGCATGTTTTACCGGGTGCGTCCGCCCCGCCTCACCTGCCGTACCCCTGCCGAGGTGGCGTGCCTGGGACGGTGGGGGGACGTGACGAAACTTCAGGGGACACTCGGGCTGCTTCGGCCCCAAACCCACTTCCTGGACGCCATCGTGATCGGTTTCTGTTGAATGTGAGTGGAAGCGAGGCTGCCCAGCCCCCGCCCACCCCTTCTCTCTCTCTCTGTCTGTCCCTTTGTCACCGGCTGGCTGTCAGAGCATCCCAGGAGGGCTCTGAGGCACTGGAAGAAGGTAAAGTCACAATACGGAGGGGGCCTGGGTTTCCAGGTACAGCAGAACCCCCGTGCGACGACGGGAAGGAGAGAGATGCCTTCGGTGTGTTAAGGCCCCAGATTTCCGGGTTGCTTGTTACAGCGGCTGGCGTGTGCCGACTCTGACTAGCACACTGTTTTAATTCTCTCTCTCTCTCTCTTTTGTCTTTTCTTTTTGGAGACAGACTCTTGCTCTGTCACCCTGGCTAGAGTACAGTGGCATCGTCCTAGCTCACTGCAGCCTCAAACTCCTGGGCTCAGGTGAACCTCCTGCCTCAGCCTCCCAGGTAGCTGGGACTACAGGTGCATGCCACCACATCTAGCTAGGTTTTTTTTGTTTTTGTTTTCTTCATATTTTTAGAGATGGGGTCTCACTATGTTGCCCAGGCTGGTCTCAAACTCCTGGCCTCAAGTGATGCTCCCACCTTGGCCTCCCAAAGTGGTGGGATCACAGGCGTGAGCCACTGTGTGCCCCGTACTAATATTATTATTATTATTTTTTGAGACAAACTCTTGCTTTGTTGCCCAAGCTAGAGTGAGTGCCGTGGCGTCAGCCTCGCTCACAGCAACCTCAAACTCCTGGGCTCAAGCAATCCTTCTGCCTCAGCCTCTCAAGTAGCTGGGACTACAGGCATGCGCCACCATGCCCGGCTAAGTTTTTTTATATATATTACTTGGCCAATTAATTTCTTTGTATTTATAGTAGGGACGGGGTCTCGCTCTTGCTCAGGCTGGTTTTGAACTCCTGACCTCGAGCAATCTGCCTGCCTCAGCCTCCCAGAGTGCAATATTATTATTATTATAGATGGTGTCAGGGTGCTAGCCGATAGGCCGAATAGCTCAGTGGTTAAGCCAGACAGGTTGGGTTCCAATCCCATCTCTACCATATAGTAGCTGTGTGACCTTGGGTAAGTTACTTAATCTCTCTGTGTCTCTGTTTCCCCATCTATACAATGGGACTAAAGATACTATCAGTTTCATAGGATTACTGTGAAGATTTGGATAGAAAATGCTCCAACAGTGCCCTGCCACGGATGTTCGGTTTTGCTATTTATTTTATTTTATTTTTACTGCTGCCTCACCCGCACAGAAATTTTTTTTTTTTTTTTTTTTGAGACAGAGTCTCACTTTGTTGCCCAGGCTAGAGTGAGTGCCCTGGCGTCAGCCTGGCTCACAGCAACCTCAATCTCCTGGGCTCAGGCAATCCTCCTGCCTCAGCCTCCCGAGTAGCTGGGACTACAGGCATGTGCCACCATGCCCGGCTAATTTTTTCTGTATATATATTAGTTGGCCAATTAATTCCTTTCTATTTATAATAGAGACGGGGTCTCGCTCTTGCTCAGGCTGGTTTCGAACTCCTGACCTCTAGCAATCCGCCCGCCTCGGCCTCCCAGAGTGCTAGGATGACCGGCTTGAGCCACCGTGCCCGGCCCGCACAGAAATATTTTATCTTTTTTTTTTTTGAGCCTGGGTCTCACTCCGCTACCCAGGCTGGAGTGCCCTGGCGCCATCACAGCTCACTGCAGCAGCCTCCAACTCCTGGCCTCAAGCGATCCTCCCGCCTCAGCCTCTCAAAGTGCTGGGATGACAGGCGTGAGCCACCGCGCCTCGCATGTTTTTACCGAGTTTTCCTGTTGCTATAACAATCTCCTCTATTCACAGTTCCATCTCCTGGGTCCCCGGGGCGTGGCAACAGCTGGCGTGTGACGGGGCCTCCCCCGGCTCCCGACGCAGCTCCTGCCTCCTCCCCCGCCCCCGGCGGCCCTGTCGTCCCCCACTGCTGGCCTGAGTTCCGGTGCCATCTCCTCCCCCCTCCTGTGCCCCTCAGCCCCAGGGTGGCCAGAGCCCCTGCCCTGTGGGACAGCTTGCTAGCACTTTCCCCTTTTTTAAGAGATTGACTGCAATTTCTATAATAACATCACATTAGCCAGAAATTAATGTCCTCATTAAGATAGCAATTAGGCACATTAGCGCAGCAATAAAAGAGAAGCTTATGAAATAATTGCTGGTTCCAAAATGCCTTTAATTTAGTATTTTATATTGCGCCGTGTTATTAATTTTTTTCCCTCGGCAGAAGATAATAAGAGAAACGTTTGAATTGTGGAGAGGTTTAAAATGTAAAAAAAAAAAAAAAAATTGTTTAAAAAGGAAAGCAATGTGGATACCTATAGACAGACGATCTTTCTTCTTCCGGAAGTCCCCACCCAGCCCAAGTCCGTTGGCGTTGATGGGTCGGGGACCAGGCCGTGTCCCCCGGACCCTTGGCCAAGCCTGGCGTCCAGAGGAGGTTGGACTTGGGCGATCTCTGATCCCCGAAACAGGGGACATGGTGCCACGTTTCTTTGCCCTAGATGACAAATGCTTGTTTGGTTTTTCTTTCCTGCCCCCAACAGACTCTATCTCCTGCATTCAAGCTCTTCCCGCGAACGCCGCCTGGGTGCCCTGCGGCTCTGTCCCTGCTGTCATCGCGGGGCTTCCCGGGTGACTGGATCTAGGATCGGCCGCGGATGGGAATGTCTCGCCTGGGGAAAGGTGGTTGAACGATACCTTTGTGGACGGCTCTCCTGTCCTGGTCTGAAGCCCGGGTCAACCTCAGTGTCCTGGCCGTCACAAGCACAGACCAGCAGGGGCCCGGGGAGGGGTCTGCAGGGAGAGGGTTCCGGGCAGGGCGCACCTGTGCCCGTCCCCCTCCTTGTCAGTCACCTAGTGCCCGTCATGCTGCGTAACAAGCGGCCCCCCAAGGCCAGCGGCTTGGGACGATCGGTGTTAACTGCGGCTCCGCAGTCTGGGGGGCAGCAGGGCAGCGTCCCTGGTCCCCGCTGGGCTCGTCCCCACGTGTGTGGTCAGCCCCGGGCCGGGAGGCGCAGGCTGTTTTCCCAGCCTGGTCTCTCGCGCGGGTCTGGGGCTGTGCTGGGTGTGGGCCGGTCTAGGACGGCCCGGGCCGGGTGACAAGACTCTCCTTCGTTCCCAGCAGGCTTGGTCGGCCCCTGACAAAGGTTTCGGCCCGCGGCCCCCCTTGAGGTCCAGATTCCGAGCTGCCCGTCACTTCCGCTGCTGGAATCGTTTGGCAAAGCAGATCACTAGATCAGCCCCCACTCGGGAGGTGCGGAAACGGCCCCCACCCCCCATGGGACTAGCGACATAGCCAGAGGCAAAGGGTATAGTGGCGGGGGCAGAACTGGGTCCATTTGGCTACCTTCCCCGGCCCCCCGTGAAGGCTTGGGGGCTTTCGATAACCTCCCTGGGTACCCCCAGGCATTCTGTGGTCCTTGATCCTAGCTCTGGTTCTTCCAGAAGTTCCTCCTGTCCATGTTTGCTCTCTGTGCTCTCAAAGGAGCTGTGCCTTGTGCTGCCCAAAACCCCAAATTCCTGACAAGGAATTTCTCTTCACATTGGGGTGTGACCAGGGCTGACATTCTTTTGCTGAAATAATACACTCTCCTAATAGCAAACAGAGTCAGCGTCAGAAGGCAGGGGAGAGGTTAGTCCATACTTAGGGGCAAGGGGGAAATGGAAACTGGGATGTCGGCGTGAACCCACTCCGTGCTCCCTGGTGCAGTGTGCAACCTGCCCAACCGTACCATCCCACCTTGATGCCACAAGGACTAAAGGGAGGAGGAAAAGAAGGGCAAAGGGATTCCACCAGGAGCTAGGGCATCATTTAGCCAGAATGAAGGGCCGTCCCCAAACTGAGTGACCCAGAGGGGAGGCGCTGCAGCTAGCAACCTAGCTGGGCAACCCAGACTGGGTAGCCTGGCCTCCTGGGCTCCAAGGCCGGACCAGGCCCCGTGGAGGAGGGGTGGGGGATCAGGAGGTGGGGGAAGGAGGCGGGTAGGAAGGTCTCAACCCAAATGATCCAGTTGGTTTCCCGTCACCCCCCTCCCCACATCCTGTATCCCAGGGAAATAAAGTGCACCTGCGTTCTTGGTTGCCATGGTGACTGCCACACAAAAATTGGGGGGTGGGGGGAGAAGGCCCTGGGGGCGTGAAGAAGCAATCTGCTCTCAGCTCTGGGAGGCAGCACCGGAAACGGAATTTCCCGTGAAGGAAGAAGCGGAGAGAGCTCGGGTGGGCTTGGGGCGGTGGCACACCTTCCTGCGGCCCCCTGCCAGGGACAGAGCCTGGGGAGGGACGCCCCAAGTCTAAGCCCCTGCCTCCCAGCCCGCCTCTCCCACCCCAGGCCCTTTGCATCCAGGGTCTGGGGGGGGCAGGGGGCAGCGTCTGCATACGGATTGCTTTTTTTTTTTTAATTCCAATTCCGCCTTGGGACCAAGGGGACCCACCAGGCCCGACACCCCCCACATTTCCCCCAAACCCAGGAAGACACCACTCCCTTCCCAGCCCCCCCCCCCGGCCTGTGGGGGAGGGTCCAGACGGCCTGGGTGTGGGGAGGAGGCGAACTGAAGCCCCAAGAGGGAGCCGGCAGCCCCGCTCTTCCCTGAACCTCCCAGAAAGCAGAGAAGGCGCAGTGTGGTGGCAGCTGTGGGCTTTTTTTTTTTTTTAATCTGTTAATAAAACGCAAGTGAATCAAATCCGCTCGGAGGGAAGGGGGGCGGCGAGGCAGGGGCCATGGTGTTTGCAGAAGTTGGAAATTTAATAAGAAGGAAAAATAAAAATAGCCACTGAGCTGGAGAGAGAGAGAGGAGGGTTGGGAGAAGCAGGCAAGTGTGGGACTCCAGGCTGGGGGGAGACATGTGCAGAGGGAAGGCGCGTGAGGGGCTTGGGGAAGGTGAGGGCCGCCCCCCCCAGTCTGGAGGAGCAAGGAGGAGGGGACTGGGGTGTCACCTAGAACAGTCCACTTCCCTGGCAGACTTGTCCCCAGCGGTGAGGCAGGCACAGAGGTTGGGGATCGGCTGTCTGACTGCCTGGGAGTGGAGGTCCAGCCTCTGGTTGCTTGGCCTTCCCCGTGCCCCCACACCTTCTGAGCGGCGAAGGAGATGGGGCACACAGGCAGGACCGCCAAGAGCAGTTGTGCAGGTTGCTCACTGCACAAGAGTACAGGATGGAAGCTAGAGCAGGAGTGGACACGTCACCTGTCCCCCTTGCCACAGCCTGCACCTGCCTAGAGGAAGGGGCACCTTTTAAAGATCTACGCAAAAAGGCTGGGGACAACCACCGACAGGTGTGAATGGGTAAACAGACGTGCTCTGTCCAAACAGCGGAATAGTATTCGGGCGTGAAAAGGAACGGAGCACTGACGCCCGCTAGGACGAGGGTGAACCTTGCAAACACGATGCCGGGTAAGAGAAGCCAGGTGCCAAAGGCCACGTGTGTGACTCGGTTCATACGAAGTGTCCGGGACAGGCACGCGTCCAGAGACGGGAAGCAGCTGAGCGGCTGCCAGGGGCTGGGGGAGGGGAGTGGGGGCGACCGCTGATGGGGCCGGAGTTTCCTCTTGGGATGACAAAAACGTCTTGGAACTAGACAGTGGTGACCGTCGCCCGGTATCATGACGGCACCGAGGGCCACTGACTCCTGTGCTTTTGAAGAGTTGATGGCATGTTGTGTGGATTTCACCTCGATAAGAGGAAAGTCCGCGGGAAGTTGGTGGGGGCCAGCTGGGCCCCTGCACGTGTCCGGTGACACCCGTCCACCCCCAGGAAGCCCAGGATTGCCGCCGTCCCCGACCGGAGCAGCTCTGCGTGGGCTGCAGCCCGCAGGGGCCCTCTGGCCGCAGCTGAATGGAATCCATTCGTTCATTCACTCGACAAACGGACAAACGGTTACCGAGTGTTCGCTTCGGGCCGGGTGCTGTGCCTTTCCCTGGGGCTGACACTCTAGGCCGGCTGGTTTTCGAGACAAGGTCTCCCTCTGTCACCCAGGCTGGGGTGCAGTGGCGCGATCGATCGTAGCTCACTGCAGCCTCCGACTCCCGGCCTCAAGCGATCCTCCCACCTCAGCCTCCCAAAGTTCTGAAAAGCCACCACACCCAGCCTTTGATTTTTTTTGTTGTTTGTTTGTTTTGTTTTTAATTTTCAGTTCTGATTTGGACGAGGCATCAGCTAGGAGATGACCGAGGTAGAAAATATTTTTATTGCCATTTTATAAGTGGGGAAACCGAGGTATGGAAACAGGAAGTGGCTCCCCCAAATGGATCAGTGGCAGCTTCTGGATTTGAACCCAGGACGCCTGTCTGGGGCTCCAGCGCAGGCGACCCGCACCCAGGCACCTGCCCAGGTGGATGCCAGGCCTGCGAGGTTCTTCCAGGGCCCCAGCCTGGCGGGGTCCCCAAGCCCCCCGGGGCTGCAGCGGAGCGGCTGCTGGTTCGAGGCTGAGCCGGCGGAGGGTCCTGGCGCCGGGGGAGCCGGCGTTGGCGGTGATTGATGGTTTAATATCTCGCCCACGCCTCGGCGGGCGGCCCCCAGCGAGAGGCAGGGATGGGATAATTCGGTTACCAAAAAGAGAACGAAGGAGAGAGAGAGACGGAGGGAGGGAGGGAGGGAGGCGCAGACCAGGGGACCAGCTGGGAGCCGGGTTGGCCGGGCTGGGCTCGGGTCCCCACTCCGGGTGGAATTTGGGGGGCTCCTCTGTGGCCCCTTCTAACTCCCTATCTTGAGGACCGAGACGGCAGGTATGATGGGTGACAGGCCACAGGGCAGGGACAAAGCCTCAGAAGAGAGAGGGGCAGGTGGCCTCCGCGTGGGACAAGAGGTGCAGAGGCTGGGGGAACGCCAGAGGGAGGCAGGGGCTGGCAGAGTTGGGGGTGGGGTGGACAGGTGTCTCCAGGTACACAGGTCAGAAGCTCGGGACACATTTTTTTTTTCTGTTTTCATAGATGGGGTCTTGCTATGTTGCCCAGGCTGGAACTCCTGGCCTCCAGACATCCTCCCGCCTTGGCCTCCCAAAATGCTGGGATTACAGGCGTGAGCCACCTCACCCAACCCTCAGGTCATCCTTGAATAGAAGCCTCTGTCTCTGTCACCCACAAACAAACGTGGGACTCCATTTCCTCCCCACCTCCACGACCCCCACCTGGTCCAGCCCAGCATGGCTCACCTGCACGGGTCCTGGTCTCCAGCCTGTGCCCTGAAGCCTGTTCCCCCCACGGCCTCCAGGGTGCGCCCGTGAGCGCCTGAGCCGGGCCACGCCCCTCGGCCGCCCAGAAGCCCCGGGCTCTCACCGTGAGTTATTGTGAGTTACTACAGCTGCCCGCACACGCTTAGCGTTTCCAAACAACGCAGGGTTCTTGTCTGGCAGTTCCAGAGGTCGGAGGTCCGGCCCGGGTCTCCCCTGCCCGATGAAGGTGCCAGCCGGCTGCGCTCCTCCCTGCAGGCCGCAGGGGAGGACCAGCTTTCTTGCTCTTTCAGGGCTTGCAGAGTTCAGTTCCTTGCGGTTGTCGGACTGAAGTCCCCATTTTCTTCCCGTAGCTCAGATTCCCAGCTTCTAGGGCTCGCTGAGCAAAAAGCAAAAAAAAAAAAAAAAAAAAAATTTTTTTTTTTGAGACAGGGTCTCGCTCTGACGCCCAGGCTGGAGTGCAGTGGTGCAATCCAAGTTCACTGTATCCTGCAACTCCTGGGCTCAAGCGATCCTCCTGCCTCAGCCTCCCCAGTAGCTGAGACTGCAGGCGTGAGCCGCCGCGTCCGACTTCCCTTGCTCTTTTAAGGACTTGTGTGATTAGGTTGGGCAATCTAATAATTGGATAATCTGGGATCATCCGCCTGTCTGAAGATCCTTAAGTTAATTACGTCTGCAAAGTCCCTTTGGCCAGCGAAGTTGCATGTTCACCGGTCCGGGGAGGTCTGCTTACCGGCCACCTCTCCCCGCAAAACTCCAGTCCTCCCTGAGGCCAGGAAGCCACACATGCTCTGTGCCCATCACTGCCTCCTACAGACGTGGGTCTCCCCACTGGTCTCCAAACTCACCAGGCTCCTTGCTGCCCCAGGGCCTTTGCACTGGCTGTTCCCAGCTGCCTGAATCACCATCCCCCAGATATGTGCACATCTGCTTCCCCCCCTTCCTCCAGGTCCCCCTTTACATGTCCCCTCCCCAGGGAAGCCTTCCCTGATACTACACACGCCGCCACCCCCACTGCCCCAGGATATAACCACAGATATTGATTCCATGTCTGTCTTGTGCATTGTCTGGGTCCCACCCCGGGATCTCAGCTCCTAAAGGGAAGTTCCTCTGCTTTGTTCCCTTCTGACTCTGCACTGCTCTTCCTTCCCCAGCCCTTGGCAAACAGCAGGTGCTCAATAAGTGTTTGTTGAGTGAGCAGAAAGGTGGGAGGGCAGGTGGAGAGGGCTTGGTGTGAAGACAGGAGAGATAAAAAGACCTAGAAGAATATTGGATGTCAAGAGATCACTGTGCAGCCGGGGCGTAGTGGCTCATGCCTGGAATCCCAGCACTTTGGGAGGCCGAGGAGGGAGGATCGCTTGAGGCCGAGAGTTCGAGACCAGCCTGGGCAACATAGCAAGACCCTGTCTCTACAAACAAACAAGCCAGGTGTGCTGGCATGTGCCTGTAGTCCCAGCCACTCAGGAGGCTGATGCGGGAGGATTGCTTGAGCTCAGGAGTTCAAGGTTGCATTGAGCCATTAATTTGATGGCGCCATTGCATACCACCTGGGCGACAGAGTGAGACCCTGTCTCAAAAAACAAACAAACAAAAAAAACAAAAACAAAAACCCGAGCTCACGGTGATAAAATGCACTAGTGTTGTACAAACTCTGTTCACCAGGTTGTATTAACCACAACTTCGGCTTCACCTCCCACTGCCCCGGCACCTGTTTCCAGGTTGGGGGGAGCTTGTCCCCCTGCCCCTGCCCCACCGGATACAATCTTAGCCTCGTGACTTTGCTTCCTGCTCACCTCAAATGACGGATGTTCCCAGGGTCACGTCGGGTAACAGGGCGTCTTGGCTTTGACTCAAAATGAGAACGTCCAGACCGAAGCTGGGACGGCGGTTTAGACTCAAGTCTCGTTTTTCCCCGCCGCCCCTAGCCAGGGGCAGGTTCTCGGGGTCTGGGTGGAGCCGGGGGTCCCTTCCTTCCCCCCCTTCCTTTCTCTCCTTTCCTTTCCCACCCAGGACTCACGCTCTGGGGGCATGGTGTGTCAAACGGTGACGCCTAGAGGGACGTGTCCACCTCTTACCAGCCCAAACCTGTGAATGTGAGCTTATTTGGAAAAGGAGTAAGAGTCTTTGCAGATGTCAGTGATTAGATAAGAATCTCAAGATGAGGCCGGGCGCGGTGGTTCACGGCTGTAATCCCAGCTCTCTGGGAGGCCGAGGCGGGAGGATTGCTCAAGGTCAGGAGTTCGAAACCAGCCTGAGCAAGAGCGAGACCCCGTCTCTACTAAAAATAGAAAGAAATTAATTGACCACCTAAAAATATATAGAGAAAAAATTTAGCTGGGCATGGTGGCGCATGCCTGTAGTCCCAGCTACTCGGGAGGCTGAGGCAGGAGGATCGCTTGAGCCCAGGAGTTGGAGGTTGCTGTGAGCTAGGCTGATGCCCCGGTACTCACTCTAGCCTGGGCAACAAAGTGAGACTCTTGTCTCAAAAAAAAAAAAAAAAAAAAGAATCTCAAGATGAGATCATTCTGGGTTTCCTGGTGGCCCTAAATCCACTAATAAGTGTCCTTATAAGAGACACACACAAGAGGAGAAGGCCAGACTGGGATGATATGGCCGCAGCCAAGCAATGCCTCGGGCAGCTGGAAGTTGGAAGAGGTCGGGAAGAATCCTCCTCTAGACCCTTCACAGGGAGCTTGGCCCTGCTGGCACCTTGATTCTAGAATTCTGGCCTCCAAAACTGTGAGAGAATATATTTATTTATTTTTGAGACAGTCTGTCCTTTTGTTGCCCAGGCTGGAGTGCAGTGGCACAATCTTAGCTCATGTAGTCTTGAACTCCTAGGTTCAAGACTCTTGAACTCCAAGCGATCCTCCTGCCTCGGACTCCTGAGTAGCTGGGACTACAGGTGTGCGCCACCACGCCCAGCTAATTTTTTTCTAGTTTTAGTAGAGACGGGGGTCTCATTCTTGCTCAGGCTGACCTCGAACTCCTGACCTCAAGCAATCCTCCTGCTTTGGCCTCCCAGAGTGCTAGGATTACAGGCGTGAGCCACCGCGCACGGCCCATCTGGATGTTTTGAAAGCACAGCAGCCTCAGGGCCTTTGCACATGCTATGCGGGCACCAATCTGGCCCTGGCACCGGCATGGCTTACTCTCTCTCTTCATTGAGATCTGGGGCACCGACTGTCCCCCAGGGTCCCTTTCCGTGTCTCTCTGTGTCTCATTCAGTGAGTAATTTTGTTTTTTCATTATGGCAAAATATCTGCAACATAAGATTTACCGTCGTAACCATTTCAAGTACACGACTCAGCTGCACTAAGCACATTCACCATGTGCAACGGTCACTTCTGTCTAGTTGCAGAACTTTTTCATCCCTCTGGAGAAACCTGGTGCCTATGAAGCGGTCACTCTCCAGCCAACTCCGTCCCCCCACCCCTGTTCATGTTCCTCGTCTTTTCTTTTTTCTTTTTTTTTTTGAGACAGAGTCTCACTCTGTTGCCCAGGCTAGAGTGAGTGCCGTGGCGTCAGCCTTGCTCACAGCAACCTCAAACTCCTGGGCTCAAGCGATCCTCCTGCCTCAGCCTCCCCACTGGCTGGGACTACATGCATGCGCCACCATGCCAGCTAATTTTTTCTATATATTTTTAGTTGTCCAATTAATTTCTTTCTATTTTTTAGTAGAGATGGGGGGGTCTCTCTCGCTCTTGCTCAGGCTGAGACACAGTCTCACTCTGTTGCCCAGGCTAGAGTGAGTGCCATGGCATCAGCCTCACTCACAGCAACCTCCAACTCCTGGGCTCAAGCGATCCTCCTGCCTCAGCCTCCCGAGTAGCTGGGACTACATGCATGAGCCAGCCACCATGCCGGCTAATTTTTTTTTTTTTTTTTTTTTTTTTTGAGACAGAGTCTCGCTTTGTTGCCCAGGCTAGAGTGAGTGCCGTGGCGTCAGCCTAGCTCACAGCAACCTCAAACTCCTGGGCTCAAGCAATCCTTCTGCCTCAGCCTCCCGAGTAGCTGGGACTACAGGCATGCGCCACCACGCCTGGCTAATTTTATATATATATATTAGTTGGCCAATTAATTTCTTTCTATTTATAGTAGAGACGGGGTCTTGCTCTTGCTCAGGCTGGTTTCGAACTCCTGACCTTGAGCATTCCGCCCGCCTCAGCCTCCCAGAGTGCTAGGATTACAGGCTTGAGCCACCGCGCCCGGCCTAATTTTTTATATATATTTTTAGTTGGCCGATTAATTTCTAGCAGAGACGGGGTCTTGCTCTTGCTCAGGCTGGTCTCGAACTCCTGAGCTCAAACAATCCTCCCGCCTCGGCCTCCCAGAGTGCCAGGATTACAGGCGTGAGCCACCGCGCCCGGCCATGTTCCTTGTCTTTTACATCAATAGAACATCCCCGTTATCTCAGCTGGGAGCGCAGATGTCTAGGAGAAAGACTACATTTCCCAGCATTCCTGGAAGCTGGTGTCATGTGACCACACTCTGGCCAATGGCGCGCGAGCAGCTGTGCCGTGGGAATCTTCCGGGAAGGCTCAGGGCTGAGCCTTCACTTTTGTCCTCCCCACTGGCCAGAGGGTGGAAGGTGCTCCACCCTGTAGGTGGTGGTGGCGCCGGAGAAAGAAAGGGCCTGGCCCCCGCCACCCCAGCCCTGGAACACCCACACTCAGACTGTTTTAAGTGAGAAGGAAATAAAGTTCTTTATTGTTTGAGGCACTGAGAGCAAAAAAGAAAAAAGAAAGAGGCTTCCTTCACGGACCATTGTGGGGATTCAGTGAAGTCGCATTGACACCCAAAGCAACTAGCCTGTGCCTCGTACGCAGTAGGTGCTAAATAAATGTTCATCGTTCCTGCACCCCCTCTCTGGTTCGGGGAAGGAGTTGCCTTTGGGCCCCCGGACTGGCTTATCAGGGTTGTCGCTGATGGGTGTGTAAAGAAGAGAGAACACTCGGCATCCAGGCTCCGTGTGGTGGCTCACGCCTGTAATCCCAGAGGTTTGGGAGGCAGAGGCAGGAGGATCATTTGAGGCCAGGAGTTCGAGACCAGCCTGGGCAGCATAGTGAGACCCTGTTTGTACCAAAAAAAAAAAAAAATCTATAAATTAGCAGGGCGTGGTGGTGCCCGCCTGCAGTCCCAGGTACTTGGAGGCTGAAGCAGGAGGATCGCTTGAGCCCAGGAGTTCGAGGCTGCAGAGAGCTATGATGAAGCCACTGCACTCCAGCCTGGGCAAAAGAGCAAACCCTGTGTCACACACACACACACACAAAAAGTGGCATCAGTGAGGGTCATTCTCTGTCCCCTCCACCCCCATGGTCAACTGGTGGGCTGCTCTGTGTCCTGGGAGCCGAGCTCTAGTTCTGCACCCCTGGTCTCCCTTGGCCTCTGGTTTGGGCTGGGAGTCAGTCAGGGCAGGCGTCAGAGATAAGAAAGGCTGGGGTTCCTCCACAGCCTCCCTCCTGCTGGGGGCCTCTCTCCCTCCTCCTAAGGGCACTCCATTGCCTTCAGTCGGCCACATCCTTTCCTTAGCAGCTGCTCCACTAATCCCCCGGAGCTTGCCGCCAGCCCCTGGCCCCGCAGTCAGCCCCACGTGCAGGGCCCGTGCCAGTTTCTTGCAAAACTTTTTGATGAACCTGCTCTGACGACTAAGTGGTTAAAAATATCCACTCCGCCCCGGCAATTTTGCTAAGCTCATGTCAGAGGGAGAAAGAGAGACTCCGGAGAGCTCACAAATGAAGCAAATTGCTGAAAATCGGATTTTTACTGTCTTATCTGGGAGCCACAGGAGAGGAGAGGAGATTGCAATTTCTGCTGGAACTTTCTCACATCCTCGAGTTTGGGGCTTGCGAGTGGAGTGGCGGGGAGAGGGGAGGGGCAGAGAGAGAAACAGAAGACAGAGGCGTGAGAAGAAAGGAGCAGGAAGAGAAGGGAGGAAAACTGTGCAAGAGAGAAGGAAAAGGGTCATGGTACATTTGGGCAGAACTGAGAATGGTACTGGAGCCACCAGCGGCTTTGGGTGCCACGACTCCAGCCAGGGCACCTCGGGGGCTGTTCCACTTACAAAGCCCCTCGGCCCCGGTGCCCAGTTGTAAGTACAAAGCAAGACTGTGCAATAGGTAGGGGCCACTCGCCCCATTTTACTGATGAGAAAACTGAGGCTAAGAGAAAGGATGCATTTAGCCGGGCGTGGTGATACATGCCTGTAGTCCCAGCTACTCGGGAGGCTGAGGCAGGAGGATCATTGGAGTCCAGTTTGGGCAATATAAGTAGATCCCAATCTCTAAAATTAAAAAATTAAAATTACAATTTTTTTTTTTGTAAAAAAACAAAGAAAGAGGCCAGGAGTGGTGGCTCATGCCTGTAATCCTAGCATTCTAGAAGGCCAAGGTAGAAGGAACACTTGAGTTCAGGAGTTCGAGACCAGCTTGAGCAAGAGCAAGACCCTGTCTCTACTAAAAATAAAAAAATTAGCTGGGCGAGGTGTGCACGCCTGCAGTTCCAGCAACTCGAGAGGCTGAGGCAGGAGGATCACGGGAGCCCAGGAGTTTGAGGCTACAGTGAGCTATGATGGCACCACTGCACTCTACCCAGGGCAACAGAGTGACCCTATCCAAAAAAAAAGAAGGAAGGAAGGAAGGAAGGAAGGAAGGAAGGAAGGAAGGAAGGAAGGAAGGAAGGAAGGAAGGAAGGAAGGAAGGAAGGAGTGGATTTGCACTCGATTATGGGATGGCAGTCCTGGTTCTACAGCGGGTCAGGGTGGTAGGAGTAGATGTTTCTAGGTCCCCACGACAGAAGCAGCAAACACACGCATCTGTCCGCCCCTGCCCAGAGCCCCCAAAGGAGAAAGGCCAGCTCCAAAGCCAGCCCCTCCTGGGGTCCGCCCTCCCAATCCATGGCAAAATCTCTTCCGTCCTTCCCTCTTTCCTGCCCCCACGTGCCTTCCGAGCTGCGGGTTAATAAAGTCATCACCGATGAGCAGGGAGCATGTCTGTGGAGGTTTTAATTACAGCAGAAAATTGGCCCAATTGCTATCTAATGTAGAATAAGTGTCACGTTAACTGGCCGGGGCAGGAGGGGTTGAGGTTTGCTTGGAGGTGTCCGTCCTGAGCCCTGTCTGGCTGGTCTTCCCTGGAAGCCTCCGAGAGTGCAGAGGGGACTCAGAGACCTTGGAAGGTGACAGGAAGCAGGCTGAGGGGTGAACAACTGAGCAGCCGTTTCCGAAACCTCACCTCGGGGCTCACCTCGGGACCCAGAAACTCAGTGGCTCAGCTCTCTGGTCTCAAGATTTCTCTCCCTTGGAGCAAACGTGTGATCTCCAGCCCATGGGACGAAAGTGTTAGGGGTCATGTGATCGGGAGTGTTGGAGGAGCAGGGGACAGGGTGGGGATCTGCCAGGACTTCCAGCATCAGAGGGTCAAGACTGAGCTGAACAAGCTAAACTTTCCAGATGGCCGGTTGGGGAAAGAGACATCTCCTTGGTCCTTTTATCCTGCCTTCTAGATCTACCCCAAGGGAGGCGAATGAGGGGGACCATCCAAGAGTGCCAGCGCTCAAGACAGAAAGAAACAAAAAGCCCAATAATCAGAGGCAGCAGGCCAGCAGAGACCAAGCCCACCTAGAATCTGCCAAGGTTTATGAGATTACCATATGTTCAGGGACCCCCCCTTCCCATCCCCGTCCCCAGGATAACAGTTTAGAAATAAGAGCCCAGACACTGGAATCAGACAGCTCAGAGTCTAACTCACGTCACTTACTAGCTGGGTGACTGGGGAACGCGACTTCACCTGTGTGTGCCTCAGTTTCCTCCCCTGTAAAATAGGAGTGCAGCTTCTAATAATCAGGCTGGGCCAGGTTATGCTGCATAGACAGCTCAGCGAGTGGCTGAAAACCACAAGGTTTATTTCTCACTGGTGCCGCATGTCCATTTTGGGCCCGTCCAGGGAGGCTCTGCTCTGCTCATCGTAGTTATGACGGGAGCAGCCACACTCCAGAACATTCTGGAACGTCGCTTGCTGCCATGCCTGGAAGAAAATAAGAGCTTTGGAGGGTCTGGCACGCGCAGTTAAACGCTCTAGCCTGGGAATGACGCGTCAGTTTCGCTCACAGCTCATTGGTTACAGCTGGTCACATGACCTCGTTCACACAAAGCAGGCAGGAAGTAAGTACAGTTAGTTCTACCTTGTGCCCAGAAAGGGGAGCGCAGGGAATGAATGCTCCGACAGCTAACAGGGTGCTGTGACAATGAAGTGAGTCAGTGAGTGGAAACTCATCTAGGGCAGCACCTGGCGCGAGTGCTCTTTTTGCATTCCCAGTTTTGTGTTTTAACAGGAAGGGTGACCCCACTCAGGTGCCTCTTTGACACTGGTTGAGCAGGACCAAGATGGATCAGTGGCTGGAAGCCTGGAACATATGCGACAGGTGTGCGCCACGTGCGGGCCAGGTATGTGCCAGGTGTGCACCAGGTATGTACACCCACTGAGACTCAGGTCGAGGCAGGCACGGAGTCGCTCGTGCCTGACCCTGAACTCTGAGAAGACGGTGGATTCCATCACGCATTCCCGGTCAGATATGAACTAGAGCCCGCCCAGACCCTTGGCCACCGGGCCAGTGGGCCCCCTCCCCGTCTCAGCCCAGGGAGTCGCACCCACACCATGCCATCCACACCTGGCGGACAGGAGCAGGTACTGGGCCAGCTTCCGCCTGCACCCGGGGAGCTCCAGAAAGTAGGAGCCAGCAGCCTGCCCCTCCCCGCAACTGTCCTTCCTGTGCCTGTGGGCTGAACCAGGTCCTTAGACTCACTGGGCTCTTGACCTGGGGCAGCTGGCAGGTGACAGATGACGACAAACAACTCCAAGAAGTCAAGTCACCAGCTGAGCATCTCCCAGGGGAGGGTGGTGGAGGCCGGATTTGAACCCAGGCTGCTCCGTCTGCAGCCCGACCCTTTGACGCTGCCCCCCACCTCCGCGCCTGCCTCCCCCCCAGATTCCTCCCAGACCCGCCCCCCGCGCCCCTGCAGAAGCCCCGGCTTCCCCACCGTCCAACGCGAGCCCACTTCAAATGTGGGAACCGAGGCCCGGGCTCGCAGGCAGCCCCCTGGACGGCCGGCATCGCCCGGGGCTGGGGGCGCGCGCAGCTCCCGCCAAAGCCGGGCGCCCTCGGAGGACGCAGCCTAATTACCCGGGCAGCGCCGAGCCAGGCCCGGGCCCGGCGGCTGCTTCCAGCAGTTTCGGCTTCTTTAAGGCGAGGAGGGAGAACGACGAGCGAAGCGGGGCCGCGCGCCAGCTCCCAAATCCTCGCGAGCCCCCCGGGTGGGGACCGCGGAGGCCAAGGCAGGGCGCAGGGCGCAGGGCGCGGAGGGGCGTTCGCCCGGATTGCAGCGACAGAGGAGGATTCCAAGGCGGGAGGGGTGGGGGTGGGGGGGTCGCCGATGGCGAGGGTCCTGGCCCTCTGGCCCCCCGGGGTGTCCCCGCTCTCCCCATCACACCACCCCTCCTCCGTTTCCTGGGGCCCACGCGTCTCCCCGCGCGCTCGGGCTTTGCAAGCCGAGAGCTAAACCCAGCCCGGGGCCTCCGCGCCCAGAAAGGGCAGGAAAGCAGAGTTAAAAGAGGATTTAGAGGCCCGCCCGCCTGCGGAGAGATTAGCTGAGATCAATATGCAGAGGGCTGAGCGAGGATCCCCTCGGAGGGGCTCCTGGAGCCCCGTGACCCTGAGAGGTAATTCACAGGCCGGCCGGGCAGCCCCACCCGCGGCAGCCGCTCCAGGCTCTGCTTGCAAAGCTTCTGCCAGGCGGCCCGGCTCCCTGTGCGCTCAGAATCTGGCCTCTCCTGCCAGCTGCTCCCCCGGGAGCCGCAAGGGATCACTGCATCATAACCGAGGCTCTCATTTATTGAGTGCTTGCTGTGTACCAGCCGCTGTCTAAAGCCTTCCATAGCTCCCTGAGTTTTCACCCCACCATTGGAGGAGGCAGGTTGCTATAATAGTGTTACTAGGTCTGTTTTACAGACCGAGAAACTGAGGCACAGAGAGATGAGAGGGCTTGTCCGAGGTCACACCGCAAGTATCTGGGGTTCAAATGCAGACATGTGCGGGCCAAGGCTTGGGCCCCTAGCCCCTTGGACTACAGTCTCCCTTGTTCCCCTCCAACCCCCAAAATCGCTCCCCTTCCTAGACCTGGCGCCACTAGTAACACCACCTTGTTGTCTCCCAGTCATTGTTTAACCGTCTAGAACTCAATGCAAAGAAGAACTGTCCATGGCTGCAGGGGAACACAGATCACAAAGCCCATGCAGGCGCTGTGTGGCCCAGCGGTCTTGTCAACTCCAAGAAGGTGGGGGTCCCATTTGTTTTGCCTTGAGAAGCATAAGGTCCGGCATGCGTGGATGGTTATTGTATTTTTGTGAAGTTGAACTGATGCTCGTGATCCTTATTTATAGCCCATGGACTTGTGGTTTTGACACAGTAGTAACAAGCTTCGTAATGTCAAGTGCAGGCAAGGAAATAGGCAAGGGGGACATACCAGCGCTGATGGCAAAGGATGGAATGAAATCTTGCCTCCTTCTCTACTTCCTAATTGTACCTTGATTCCCCCTTCTTTTATTTTTTTACATTTATTTACTTATTTATTTTGAGACAGAGTCTCACTCTGTTGCCCAGACTAGAGTGAGTGCCATGGCGTCAGCCTCGCTCACAGCAACCTCAAACTCCTGGGCTCAAGTGATCCTCCTGCCTCAGCCTCCCGAGTAGCTGGGACTTCAGGCATGCACCACCATGCCCGGCTAATTTTTTCTGTATATTTTTAGCTGTCCAAGTAATTTCTTTCTATTTTTAGTAGAGACGGGGTCTCGCTCTTGCTCAGGCTTGTCTGGAACTCCTGAGCTCAAACGATCCACCCGCCTCAGCCTCCCAGAGTGTTAGGATTACAGGCGTGAGCCACCGCGCCCGGCCTTACTTTTATTTTTTTAGAGACAGAGTCTCATCCTGTTGCCCAGCTGGAGTGCAGTGGTGCAGTGGTGCAGTGGCAGCTCACTACAGCCCTGAACTCCTAGGCTCAAGCGATCCTCCTGCCTGAGTCTCCCGAAAGTAGCTGGGACTGCAGGCACAAGCCACCATGCCTGGCTTTGGTTCCCCCTTCTGTAAAATGAGTTCTTCTGAGGGTTACAGAAAATCATGTCTGTTGAGGGTTTAGCATGGTGCCTGGCACCTAGTAAATGCTCAATAAAACACTCACTTGAATTTTTTTTTTTTTTTGAGACAGAGTCTTGCTTGTTGCCCAGGCTAGAGTGAGTGCCGTGGCGTCAGCCTCGCTCACAGCAACCTCAATCTCCTGGGCTCAAGCAATCCTTCTGCCTCAGCCTCCCGAGTAGCTGGGACTACAGGCATGCGCCACCATGCCCGGCTAATTTTCTCTATATATTAGTTGGCCAATTAATTTCTTTCTATTTATAGTAGAGACGGGGTCTGGCTCTTGCTCAGGCTGGTTTCGAACTCCTGACCTCGAGCAATCCGCCTGCCTCAGCCTCCCAGACTGCTAGGATTACAGGCGTGAGCCACCGTGCCTGGCTCACTCACTTGAATTTTTGAAGGGACTAACCAAAAAACTATAAAAACAGACATAAGATCTCAAAACCCCACAGCAGCCTGAGGTTCTAAGACTATGGAAGAAGACCAAAATTTATCTTGTTCACACAAAGGAGGGGCTGAGATCCTGCTATCTATAGAAGGCCTGAACAAGGATTTGAAAAACAATCTATAACATTTCTATACAGAATAAGATCAGCCTCTGGGCATTTGTACCTCCCAGAAATCTGATAAAGTAGACACTATGATTACCCCATTTAGAGATGAGGAAAATGAAAGCTCAGAGAGGTTGAGAAATTTGCCCAAGATCACACAGCAGAGAGTGGTCAGGCTGGGATTCAGGCCTGGCTCCGTCTGACCCTAAAGCCCTGCCCTGAGTAAGATAAGAAGGATAAATACCTAAAGATCAACAGTGGAAATGTTGCTCAAGGCTGGAAATGCAGGAGATCTTTATTGTCTGTTGGTTTATACTGCGTGTGTTTCCTGCCTGGAATAAGAAAAAAATAAGTTGAATATTTAAAAATTCTCCTGAAATCTAACCAGTTCAGGAGGAGGAAGAACGCTTTTTGGTTAGGGTCCCCATGGGAGGCAGACTCTGCCATTACAAAGTCTGTTATAAAGATAAGGGAAGTTGGAAAAGATTTCAGTGACATTGGGAAGATGTTACTATCTCTAGGAGCTGTGGCCGTGGGGCAGGTGGGTGACCAGCTTTCAGGACAGGGTGTGAAGGTGACTCATCCCCTCCCAGTTGGCTGACCCCCCCAACTGCAAGCCAAGGGACCAGGGGGCCCCGTATCTGCCCTAGGATCCAAGTGAGGAAGGGTGAAAAGCGAATTTAGAGGGCCTATCTAATGGGAACTATCTTGTCCTTCCCTCCTCAAGTTCAAAACCAGCCTGTTCTTCCACCAATGGGAGCGCCCCTTGGAGAAATCTTTGTTTTCTCGCACAAGACGATGCACACAAAATGTTGGCAACAATCTAAAGTTTATCAACAGCAGGAAATGGGTTAAAAGAATTATGGCTCAGACCATGGAAAGCGAGACTAAAATAAAACAGGTGGAAAAAGTACCAAAATCTGTCGTGATCATAACGGGTTGAATTGTGACCCCCACGAAGACATGTCTGAGTGCTAGCGCCTGGTACCCATGAAGGTGGCTTGATTTGGAAGCTGGGTCTTTTTTTTTTTTTTTTTTGAGACAGAGTCTCGCTTTGTTGCCCAGGCTAGAGTGAGTGCCGTGGCATCAGCCTCGCTCACAGCAACCTCAATCTCCTGGGCTCAAGCGATCCTCCTGCCTCAGCCTCCCGAGTAGCTGGGACTACAGGCATGCACCACCATGCCCGGCTAATTTTATATATATTATATATATTAGTTGGCCAATTAATTTCTTCCTATTTATAGTAGAGACGGGGTCTCACTCTTGCTCAGGCTGGTTTCGAACTCCTGACCTCGAGCAATCCTCCTGCCTCGGCCTCCCAGAGTGCTGGGATTACAGGCCTGAGCCACTGCGCCCAGCCTGGAAGCTGGGTCTTTGCGGATGGAATGGAGTTAAAGATTTCATGTTGGATTTTAGGGTGGGCCCTAAGTCCCATAACCGGTGTCCTTAGAAAAGAAAAGACAAGGAGATTTGAGATGGCCAAAGGATCCCAGAAGCCACCGGAAGCTGAAAGAGATGAGAAAGGATTCTGTGCCCCCGAGTTTTCAGGGGGACTCTGGCCCTGCCTGGGGCTACCTTGATTTCAGACTTATGGCTTCCAGAACCGTGGGAGAATAAATTTCTGCTGTTTTAAGCCGCCCAGATCGCGGTGATGTGTTTCGGTGGCCTCAGGAAAGGAAGACAATAATGAAAGCAAGCTTCCAAACATGGTGTGTGGTATGATACAAACTATGTTAAAAATGTTGGAAGAATATAGCCAGGCGCGGTGGCTCACACCCGCAATCCCAGGAGGCGGAGGCAAGAGAATCACTTGAGCCCGTGCAGGGAACCGCACCCCAGCCCGGGCAGCAGCACCCTTAGCGGGGAGCTTTTGGGGGAGCAGTGAGGCAGTTACTGCCCCTGCCCGAGCAGCCTCCAGCCTCCGAGGAGGGGGAGCTGGCGGATGTTCCCCAAGTTCTTCACCTCGTGGGGACAGCTCAGAAATGCATGAGCTACACAGTCTCCCAGAGGTCCCTGGCAGGACTGAGTCTCAGGTGCCCCCAGTGGTCACATGCTCAGGAATGCCCTCTCCGCTCATTAATATTCCTTCCGTTCCCTGTTGTATTAATTACCTAATCCTGCTTAACAAATTACCCAGGACTCAGTGGCTTAAACCGATGATTATTTATTATCTCTCATGTTTCTCTGAGTCAGGAATTCAGACAGGGTACAAGGGGAACAGCTTATCTCTGCTCCCCAATGTCTGAGACATCAGCCGGAAGCCCCAAAGGTGGGGGCTGAAGTCATGAAACGGGTCAACTTGCGCCTTGCATAACTGGTGGCCGATGGTGGCTGTCGGCTGGGGACCCAGCTGGGGCTGGAACACCCACATATGGACCCTGATGTGGCCTGGGCTTCCTCACAACATGGCGGCTGGGTTCCCAGGGCACGAATTGAAGAGAGAAAGAGATAGGCCAGGTGACAGCCACCTTTTATGACCCAGCCTCCAATGCCTCCCAGAATCACCTCCTTAATACTCCATTGGTTGGGGCCGCCACAAGCCCCACCCAGATTCAAGGGGCAGGAACACAGGCCCCGCCTCCCATGGGAGGAGCATCAGCACTTTGCAAGAAGAACCTGTGTGATAGGACAAATATCAGGGGCGGCCATCTTTGAAAGTCGCCACCTGCCATTCATTCCTTTTTGACTTCCCAGCATCCTTAATGCTGCTCCCTGGGATCGCCTCCCAGGCCAATAACTTGCCCCCAAATCCTTGTCTCAGGGTCTCTGCCTTTGGGGGAACCCAAATTAAGATATCCCGCAAATCAATACTGTGTATATATATAAGTGGGAATAGGTTTATGTAAACGTTCAGAAAAAGGCCTGTAAGGATATGCTCCAAACATTCAACAGTGGGTCCTCTAAGGAGGGAGCTGGGATGGGAGTCAAGAGGGTTCCTCTGTAATGTATGGGAGTTTTTAGCCCCAAGAGAGGAAGGATTTCCTGCAACCTCTGTGGAAAGTAAAAGATAGAGGTCAGGAACAGTAAGCCATCATGACTGGTGAGGACTCTAGCCCTAAAGTATTCTTAATACTTAATAATATTCTTAATATTCACATGAAGCAGGGAGAAAGAGGGTGGAGGGCAGGTCCAGGCAGTTCCTCTCTGCACCCTCAGGTTGGAGCTAGTGGCCCAGTTTACAGCTAAGCTGAGGCTGGGGTAGTTCAAGGGTCCAGGACTTCTGGGACACCATAGATTGCTCTAATCTCTGAG
Source organism: Microcebus murinus (assembly GCF_040939455.1). Lineage (NCBI taxonomy): Eukaryota > Metazoa > Chordata > Mammalia > Primates > Cheirogaleidae > Microcebus > Microcebus murinus. Next base: position 558,775 of record NC_134107.1, on the reverse strand, counting down.
GACAAGCCTCAGTTACCTAATCTATGAAATGGGTATGATCCTGGCTATCTCACAGGCTGCTATGAGGGTTACATATGATATTACACATCAAAGTGATGGACATGTGACCTGGCACATAAAAAAATAGATTTATTGCACAACCACTATATGCCAGAAGTTGTTTTAGGCACTTTGTGTGTATTAATCCGTTTTACTCCTCACAATAACACAATAACGCCGTAAAGTAGGAACTATTACTATCTCAATTTTGTAAAAGGGGAAACAGAAAGGTTAAAAAATGTTGCAGTGGCTCATGCCTGTAATCCCAGCACTTTGGGAGGCCAAGGTGGGAGGATCATTTGAGGCCAGTAGTTCGAGACCAGCCTGGGCAACATAGCAAGACCCTGTCTCTACAAAAAATTTAAAAATCAGCCAAGCATGTTGGTGCACGTCTGTAGTCCCAGCCACTGGGGAGGCTGAGGCAGGAGGCTCGCTTGAGCCCAGGAGTTCGAGGCTGCAGAGAGCTATGATGATGCCACTGCACTCCAGCCTGGGAGACAGAGCAGGTCCCTGTCTCAAAAATAAATAAATAAATAAATAAATACTAAGCCAAGGCCACATAGTAAGGCTACCAAATGCAGTGTTCCTTTTAGCTATGTCACCTCATGCCTCCTGCAGAATAAAAAAGAATGAACAAATGAGAAAAGTTGGAGCTGGAAGAAGACAGTGTTCTTCGTCTTTTGCAGAACCTGGGCAGGCTGGCGTAACCCGGGGCCGGCGCCAACCCCTCTCCATCTGCAGCCACTGCTGGGTGCCACTCCGTTGCTCCTCTCCAAAGCAGGGGTTTGGGGCAAAGCTTGTGGCAGAAGGACCTCCTCCATGAGCAGAGAATGAGGGGGGGGGTCCTCCCTCACTTCGCTCTCATTTCATGTTTTTAAGGGGGCAGAGCAGCTCCCCATAAGATGAGGCAATGAGGCGGACCAGCAGCTTCCCAGGGGTGCCTGGAAGCCCCATTGCCATGGCAACCCAAGTCACTAGCAGTCGTGGGCACAGGAGTCAGCTGGGACCGCAGCCTGGGCCGGAAGGGGGGAGAGGGGGCAGGAAAGAAACTTCAAGATCAACCCCTTGCCCTCACACCGAACTGCCCACGCCCCAAGGCCAGGGGAGGCTGTCAACCCTCCTCATCCTAGGGACACCGGGGAACTTCCCTCCTGAATCCGGGGCAGCTTTTCACAATTTCCAACTTTGTCCAGCCTGGAAGACTGTAGTGAAACCTCCCAGGAGGAAGGCGCCAGGATTCACAAAGCATATGGATCACACACAGCTCTGGGGGCGGTTTCTTCTCTCTCTCTCTCTCTCTCTCTCTCTTTTTTTTTTTTTTTTTTTTTTTTTTTTGAGACAGAGTCTCGCTTTGTTGCCCAGGCTAGAGTGAGTGCCGTGGCGTCCTAGCTCACAGCAACCTCAAACTCCTGGGCTCGAGTGATCCTTCTGCCTCAGCCTCCCAGGTAGCTGGGACTACAGGCATGCGCCACCATGCCCGGCTAATTTTTTATATATATATCAGTTGGCCAATTAATTTCTTTCTATTTATAGTAGAGACGGGGTCTCGCTCTTGCTCAGGCTGGTTTTGAACTCCTGACCTTGAGCAATCCGCCCGCCTCGGCCTCCCAAGAGCTAGGATTACAGGCGTGAGCCACAGCGCCCGGCCTTCTCTTTTTTTTTAAATGAGGCATAACTTGCATAAGGTGAAGTGCACGGATCTTAAATTCTATCTCGATGAACTTTTACACTCATATATGCGTGTGTATCCACGAAATCAAAGAGAACATGTCCGTCCCTCCAGAAAGTTCCCAGATGCGCTTTCCCAGTCAATATGCTCCAATCTGACTCTTTCTTCATAGATTAGTTTTGCCTATCCTTGAACTTCATAGGAACGGAACCACACGTGGTGTGTTCTCTCTTGTGGTTAGTGTCTTTCACGGGACATCGAGCCTGTGAGAATCATTCCTGTCATTACATTATTAGTCCACTCTTTTTCTTTGCTGCGTAGTATTCCATCGTGGGAATGTACCACAATTTGCTTATTTATTTTTACTGCTGGCGGGTATTTAAGTAGTTTGCTGTGTTTGGTTATTGTGAATAAAGCTGCTAGGAAGATTCTCGTATGTGTCTTTTGGTGAACACAGACAGGAGACAGGTTCACTTTTTTTTTTTTTTTAAATAAATACCCAGGGATGAGATTGCTGGTCCTAGGCAAGTGTATGTGCAGTTTGAGGAGATATTGCCCGACAGTCTTCCAAAGTGGCTGTTCCATTTTACATTCTCACCAGCAGCGTATGAAAGTTCCAGTATCTTCCACAACCTTGCCAACACTTGGTATCAGTCTTTTTTCATTTTAGCCATTCCGGTGGGCGTGTTATAGAATCTCGTTGTGGCTTTATTTGCATTTCTCTGATGACTCATGATGATGGGCACCTCGTTGGCCATTTTGAAATCCTCTTTTATTAACTTTCCGAGTCTCCTATTATTCTGTAAATTCCGTTGACCGTCTTATTGATTTGTAGGCGCTCTTTATATATTTTGGGTACGAATCCTTTGCAAGCGATATGCATTGCAAATATGTTCCTCTTGGGGGAATACTTCCTCCTCCAATTTATCTCGCTAGGTCTTGGGCTGGGAGTGGCCGCACGATCAAATAGCCACGGGTCCTTTTCCAGTTCCATCTTCCTGAAGAAGGTAGGTGCCCTGGTCTACTGAATGCCTATGACATGCCAAGGACTTTACATCGGTTATATTCTTCAATAGTCACAACGTTCTTATTTATTTAATTCATTCAACACATATTTGAAAATCTAGTAGGTGCCACATAATATTGTGGCACACACCGAAAAGAAGAGTCGGGGCTTAAAGAGAGACCGTATTCTAGCAGGGAAAGTCGAGGCAAGCCATAAACATGAAGACGAATAAACAGGCATTGTCAGAGAGGGGGACTTGCTGGAAAGGCAGTTGAGGCAGGATGCCTGGGGTGGTGACACGGAGCTGGGGCTTGAGGAAGGAGGCAGAGCTGGTGAGTCAGGTGAGATCTAGAGGGAAGGGTGTTCCGGGAAGGGGGAACAGCCAGGGCGAAGGCTCAGCGGGGCTGGAGTGAAGTAGGCAACGCAGAGAGGGATTTGGGTGTAATCTCAGAGCAATGGAGACCGACTGCAGCGTTGGCAATAGAAGGACGACAGGAGCCCCCTTGCCATCAAAGACCCCTCTGGGCTGCTGTAAGGACACGTGGGGCCCAGAGCAGAAGCCGCGAGACCTTGGCCAAGGCAACCTCAGTAACCCGCCTGTCCCGCTGGGTCGGAGGCCAGGCAAGTGCCAAGGTGCAGGCTGAACTGAGAGGGCAGCGCGGGGTACCAGAGATGTCCCAAGCGAGCCTGGACGCTGAGTGCCCAGGAGGGCCGGTTCAGGGCCCGGGCACCCCCAGGGCGGCGGCGGCAGGCCCGGCAGGTTCCTGCGCGTGTTCGGGGGTGGAGGGGCCCGCTGGGCGCCGCCGCCAGCCCCATTAGCACCGCCGTCATTATCCCGGATTTACGAGTGTGTGATTCCTCTCCGCTGGCTGCAACCCGCCTCCCCCGGAAACAGCCGCGGAGCCGCCCGCCACCGGGCCATTAGCGCGCGGGGGAGGGGGCGGGGGTGTGGGGGAGGGGAGGGGAGGGGAGGGGGCGGGAGTGCGGTGGCAAGATGCAAGAGAACAGGGGCAGGAAACGGGGCCCAGAGAGGAGGGGCGCCCCGGCAGGTTCTGGGTTCCGGAGCCGAGGGGTGGGGACACGCGCCCCAGGCCGCCTGGCCGCGGAGAGCAGGCCGCCAGCGCAGCCTCGGGGCTCCGGCCCAGCGGGTCCGGCCGAGGCCAGAGCTGGGAAGGGGACACTGTGCTGGGCCCCCGGTGCCGCCTGGTGTCAGCCCCGGAGTCACCGGAGAGCCCCGAGCCCATCCCCCCCACGCCCCCCCCGCCCCCCCCCCCGCCCCCCGCTTTCGCGGCCGGGCTGCCCTGCCCGGCGAGGTCCGCCCGCGGGGCCCCGGGCGGGACGGGCTGGCGCGGGGAGGGCGCGGGGCGCAGGGTTTGCGGGGGGGGGGGACCCCGGAGCAATGACCTCCCCCCGCCCCGCCCCAGGTCCCCCCGCCCCCCGCCCCGATGCTCCCGGGCCTCGGAGCGGGGGCGCCCGGGAGAGCCCCCGTCTGTGCCGAGGGAAATCAGTGCGGCCTTAATGTGCGGTTTCCAGGCGGAGCGGGGCGCGCTTCATAAAAGATGCATTGTTCCCCGCGCCCGCCGCGCCCGCCCCGCGGCCCGCAAGATGGCGGCGGCCCCGGCGGAGGCGCGGAGCAGGGGGAGGGGGAGGGGGGCCAGGGGAGGGGGGAGGGGCAGGAGAGGGGGAGCAGGGGCAGGGGAGGGGGGCTGGGGGTGCGGGCCCCGCGCTCCTGCCGGGGAAGGTGGGAAGGCAGGCCAGGATGGAGGGAGGAAGGGGAGAGGGAGGCAGAGAGAGTGATGGAGGGAGGGAGGGAAGGGGAGGGAGGGGGCTGGGAGAGCCACGGGGAGGCGGGAGCCTGTGGGGGGGGAGGAGGGCTGGCGGGCAGGCGGCGGGGAGGGGGAGGGGACCGAGGGGCGGGCTGGGAACCCGGAGTAGGGGAGGGAAGGGCTGCCTAAGCAGGTGACACCCCGGGAGGCAGAACAGGCCAGGAGGTGGGCCTTGGGAGGGGGACAGTGGGGACAGCTGGAGCCACCCCCCCCAAAGTGTCCCGAGCTTCCAGGTCCCCTCCAGCCGCGCCCTGTGGGGTCGCCCTCCCGCTTTCCCTGCGCCCTCCTGCCCCGGAGAGCAACCGAGGAGGAGCCCCATCCTCCGGCGCGGAGGCGGCTGCACCCGCTGGCCCGAGTCCCTAACGCTCCTTCCCGCCCTGGCGCCGGGGGTGCCAGACTGAGAGCGAACAGGCCTCCTCCATCTGCTTCCCGAGTTGAGGCCTCCGGAGTTGACCCCGAAGAGCCCCCGCTTAGCAGAGACCCGTGCTTTAGGTCCGTCTGCACCGGCCTACCTTCCCGCGAGGCATGCAGACAGTCCAGAGAGGGGAAACTGAGGCAGGGGAGACCACAGAACGCGACGTGGGGCTCCGTATCTCCCCAGCGCCCCACCCTTGGCCCCAAACCAATCCCAAACCCCCGCACCCCCCCACCCCTTGCCTCTTCCCCCGTCTTCCCGGCAGCCGCGATGAGAGTTTCCAGGCCCCCCTCTCCAACCTTCCTGCTTCACCGTAGGGGAGCTCGCGAACGCCTGAAAATATCTTTAAATTAGGAAAAAGAGCTCAGCCGCCGGAGTCCTTTGGTCTATTAAAGGAGGAGCAGAGGCCACCGGCGCCCCCACCCCGCTCTGGCTGGACGCTGGCAGCCCTGACCGCAGAGCCAGCGGGAACGATGGTGGGGGCTGCCCAGCCGGCCCCAGCTGCGTCTCTTTGAGAGCCCCGGGCCCCCTGCCTGGTGTGCCAAAATTAGGACGGCGCCCCTCTCGGGCCCTTTTCATGCCCCCCGAGGCTGCTGGGGCTTCAGAAGCACTAATGAAGCTCCTTCCCTTTAGGAAGAGTGGGCCCGGGGAGCTCAGGCAGGGCCGTACTGAGGGGCAGGGCACTGGACATCTGTCCTCCAAGAGCTGCCGGGGAACATGATGATGTGCCATGTTCAGCTGCAGCACACGCCCTTCCTCTGGGTCCTGGTGGCATCGGCCTCCTCCAGGGAGCCCTCCCGGCCTGCTGGCATTTGTTGCCAACTGTTTTCCTTAGGGGTTTGGCAGTGGGGTCTGGCTGCCTGGGTGCAGATCCATGCTGCACCTGCTTTCTGGCTGTGTGTCCTCCGGCAGCTCAGCGAGCTGCCAGAGCCTCAGTTTCCTCATCTGTCAAGGGAGGATAATTATGAAAACCTGTGTCACAGGCCTGTAATCCTAGCATTCTGGGAGGCCGAGGCGGGAGGATCACTTGAGGCCAGGAGTTCGAGACCAGCCTGAGCAAGATCGAGACCCCCCCCCTACTAAAAATAGAAAAATTAAGCCGGGCATGTGGTGCTTGCCTGTAGTCCCAGCTATTGGGGAGGCTGAGACAGGAGGATCGCTTGAGCCCAGGAGTTGGAGGCTGCAGTGAGCTATGATCATGCCACTGCCCTCCAGTCTGGGCGACAGAGGGAGACACTGTCTCTTAAAAATAATAATAAATGGGCCTGTTTGTTGGTGCAGCCCAGAAAGACAGAAATACCTTCGGGACAAAGCCAAGGGACATAAACTCAGGTTTCCAGGCACTCTGAAGTGCCCATCTGGTGAGAAGTGATAGAATTCACACATGAGCTGAATGTCAATGGAGTTGAAACTGCCTGGGATCAAATGCCAGCCCTGCCTGGGACTTACTGAGTCACCCTTAGGTACGTGGCTTTGCAGCTCTTTGCCTCAGTTTCCCTGGCTGTAAAATGGGAACAATGATAGCCCTGCCTTATAGGGTGATAATTAAATGAGAAAAATGTCCCTCAGATCCTCGGATGTCAGCTGCACACAGTAAGTGCTTAATGAGTGTTGGCCCCATGCCTGAGTGGACAGCACGAGCCGGCAGAGCGTGTGCACGAGGAACAAATGTAGACAGCAAGCTGCTTTTTCAGGCTCCTGAAAAAGAACCGAGGTGTATGGGAGAAACCAGGCGCAGTCTCATTTGACACCTTAATTCACTCCATCGTCATTGAGCACCTGCTGTATACCAGGATCTGGCGTATGATTTAAAAAGCCCCCTCTGGCCAAGGGGATCCAGCTAGATGGAGATTGACAGGGAGGAGAGACCCCGGCTTTAAGTCGAGTGAGAAACAAGGATGACTTGACCAGGGCTGGTGGCGTTGCAGGCGGGGACGGGTATATGGCTTCAGCATAGATTCTGCCGTTGGAGTTGACAGGCTTGGTTAAAGGATCAGATTTGAGGCCGGGTGCGGTGGCTCACACCTGTAACCCTAGCACTCTTGGGAGGTCAAGGTCAAGGGATCGCTTGAGCTCAGGAGTTCAAGACCAGCCTGAGCAAGAGTGAGACCCCATCTCTACTAAAAAATAGAAAAATTAGCCGGGCAGCGTGGTGCCTGCCTGTAGTCCCAGCTACTCGGGAGGCTGAGGCAGGAGGATCGCTTGAGCCCAGGAGTTGGAGGCTGCAGTGAGCTATGATGACACCACTGCACTCTACCCTGGGCAACTGAGCGAGACTCTGTCTCAAAAAAAAAAAAAAAAAAAAAAAAAAAAGGAAGAAAGAAAGAAAAAATAGATTAGACGTGAGAAGTGAGAGAAAGAGGGAAGTCCACGGCGATCAACTAGATGGTTTACCAACCACCGTTTGCGTACACTCTTGCCCGCGTCTCTGTGGCAACCAGGGCTTCCAATGAGCAATGGAGGGTTCCAACTTGCCGTGGGACTAATTACTCCACAGCTTAGTGGCCTGAAGCTGCACGTGTCTATTATTTCACAAGTTTTTTTCCAGGCCAGGAATCCAGGTTTGGCTTTGCTGGGTCTGGCGTGCAATCACGGAAAGGTGAACTCACAGAAGCAGAGGGCAGGACGGTGGCTACTAAGTCCAGGGTGCAGGGCTGGGGAGGTGTTGGTCAAAGGCCACAACATTTCGGCTGCACAGGAGGAAGAGATCTATTGCACGTGGTGGCTGTAGTTAATAACAATGCACATGAAACCCAAACTGTCCCCCCCCCCAAAAAAAATAACAATGCACTGCATACTTGAAAATCGCTGAGAGTCTAAGTGTTCTCACCACAAAAAAATAGATAGTGTGAGGTGATGAGTATAGTAACTAGCTCCATTAGCCTTTCCACAGCGTAGACATATTTCAAAACATAATGTTCTACACCATAACTAGATGCAATTTTTATTTGTCAATTAAAAAGTGTTTTGTTTTGTTCTTTAAGAGACAGGGTCTCACTCTGTCAAGCAGGCTGTTGCTGTAACTTGGAACTCCTGGGCTCGAGTGATCCTCCCACTTCAGCCTGATTACGGTTTTTTTAAATTTATTTATTTTTTTTTAGGCGGAGTATGGTGGCTCATGCCTATAATCCCAGCGCTTTGGGACGCCAAGGAGGGAGGATCACTTAAGGCCAGGAGTTCAAGACCAGCCTGGGGAACATAGTGAGACCCACCCCCCCCAACCCCTGCCATCTCTACAGAAAAACAAACAATTATTTTTAATTAGCCAGATGTGGGCGCCTGTGGTGCCAGGTACTCAGGAGGCCAAGGTGGGAGGATCATTTGAGCCCAGGAGTTTGAGGTTGCAGTGAGCTCTAATCAGGCCACTGCACTCCAGCCTGGGCAACAGAGCTAGACTCTGTCTCTAAAAACAGACAAATAATAATAATTTTTAAAAGCCCATAACCAAATAGGTGTGGATGCATTCCAATAAAACAAAATGTGGCAGCCGGGGCCGTGGTCTCCTCTGAAGGCTTGATTGGGGAGGGTCCACTTCCAAGCTCAGGAGACATTGGCAGGAGTCAGTTGCTCACGGGCTGTTGGGCAGAGACCTCCTCTAGCTTCTTGCCCTGTGGACGTCTCCGTCGGGCAGCTGACAGCAGGGCAGCTGGCCTCCCTCAAGGCAAACGAGAGAGAGAGAGAGAGAGAGAGAGAGAGAGAGAGAGAGAGAGAGAGAGAGAGAGAGAGAGAGAGAGGGAGGGAGAGAGAGAGAATGCCCAAGGTGAACGCCAGGATCCTGTTGTGGGGCAGTCCCACCACACTCAAGGGGAGGCGATCACACAGGGGCAGGGTCTTTGGGGGCCATGCACACCAATCCAACGGCTTCCTGCTGCCAACTCCTGTGACTCTGCCAGCTGAGCTCAGATCTCCATGGGGGGCAGCCAGAAATTCCAGAGCATTCCCTTCCCCCTGCTGGCCTGGTGCGTATCCCTTAGGGGCTGGGAGCTGGTGGATAAATAGCTCCCTCCCACTTTGCATGAGGTAACTCTGAGGTTTTGCCCAAGAGGGGTTTGAAGCCCTAGGTGCCCCAGTATAACCTGTTCATTTCCACACTCCTCCCTTCCGCGTGTCACCTCCCCCTGCCCCACCAGCGTTTCCTGCAGTCACCTTCCACTCGTGCTCCCACCGGAGCATCATCGCAGGCGCACTTCGGGAGGACAGACCGCATTCGTGCCCTAGGGCTGCCATGATGTAATGAGTCGCCACAAACTTGGGAGCTTAAAGCAGCGGACAGTTGTCGTTCTCCCTCAGGCCTGGAGGCTGGACGTCCAAAGCCAAGGTGTTGGCAGGGCCGGGCTCCCTTTGAAGGCCCTGGGGAAGGATCCTCACCTCTCGCTAGCCGTCGCTAGCTGCGCTCAGTCCTTGCTGTTCCTCGGCTTGTGGCCCCATCCCTCCCGTGTCCGCCTCTGCCTTCTCCGCGTGTCTCCGCGTGTTCCCTCCTCTTCTTGGACGGAGACCCGTGGGTGGATGCAGGGCTCGCTCTGTACCGCTGCAACCTCATCTTAACCGGTGACATCTGCGACGACCCTATTTCCAAATGAGGTCACGGCGAGTTCCGAGGCTCCAGGTGAACGTGGATTTTGTCCGGGGAGGCAGAGGGCACTACTCCGCCCACTGCGCAAACAGGGGACCATGCTGTGTCACCAACTGAGACGGGGGTGGGGTGGGGGGTGGGACAGCAGAAAGCGGATCTGGAGTGAGTCACTGGGGGCGGGGGGCAAGAGTTCTGTCTGGGAGGTGACACTTGGGGGTGCCCGCGGGGCGCAGACCAGTGTCAGCGGAGAGACCAGAGGCGCACGTGTCATTGGGAGTCGTCAGCTGTAGGTGGCATTTAAATCCTCAAGACCGGATGGCTCGGAGGAGAGGGTGCGCCCAGGACCCTCCCCCAGCATTAAGACCCGCTGAGGAGGAGGGACCACTGGGAGAGACTGGGAAGGGGCGGCCGTGGCGTGGGAGGCGAAGTCGGGGAGTGTAAGGTCCTGGAGGCAGAGAAAGGACCACTGGATTTTTGTCCCCTTCCAGTGGCTGGGTGGAGACAAAGGACTAGCTGGAGCGAGACAGAGAGAGGGCGAGAGGAGAGTAGCTGGACCAAGTGCCAACTCTAGGGATGTCAGCTGGGAAAGCGACTGTTTCGCAGCCATCCCTTGGTACACGTGGGGCGCTGGTTCCAGGACCCCGTGCAGATGCCCAAATCCATGGATGCTCCAGCCCCTTGTATGAAAGGGCGTAGGCCGAGGCGGGCGGATCGCTCCAGGTCAGGAGTTCGAAACCAGCCTGAGCAAGAGCGAGACCCCGTCTCTACTATAGATAGAAAGAAATTAATTGGCCAACTAATATATAGAGAAAAAATTAGCCGGGCATGGTGGTGCGTGCCTGTAGTCCCAGCTACTCGGGAGGCTGAGGCAGGAGGATTGCTTGAGCCCAGGAGTTTGAGGTTGCTGTGAGCTAGGCTGACGCCACGGCACTCACTCTAGCCTGGGCAAGAAAGTGAGACTCTGTCTCAAAAAAAAACACACACACACACAAAAAAAAACAACAAAGGGCATAGGGTGTGCATATAACCTGCCAACATCCGCCAGATACTGTAAATCATCTTTAGATTACTTATAATACCCTGATACAAAGTAAATACTATGTAAATGGCTGTTACACTGTGTTGTTTTTATTTATATTATTGTTTATCGTTGTGCTGTTTTTTTCCTAATATTTTCTAACCGTGGTTGGTTGAATTCTCGGGATACAGAACCCTCGGATACAGAGGGCCAACTGTGATGTTTCCTGTGACTGCTATAACAAAGGACCACCAAGTGGGTGTCTTAAAAACAACAGAAAACAAAAACAACACAACTATTATATAGCCATAAAAATACAATTTAGGCCAGGTGCGGTGGCTCACGCCTGCAATCCCAGCACTTTGGGAGGCCAAGGCAGGAGGATCACTAGAGGCCAGGAGTTTGAGACCAGCCTGGGTGAGACTCCATCTCTACGAAAAATTTAAAAATTAGCCAGGTGTAAACGGCTCACACCTGTAGTCCCAGCTACTCAGGAGGCTGAGCCAGGAGGATCCCTTCAGCCCGGGAGTTTGAGGTTACCCTGCACTCCAGCGTGGGTGACAGAGAGAGACCCCGTCTCAAGAAATAAATGAATAAAATAAAATTTAAAACAAAACAGAAATTTATTTTCTCACAATCCTTGAGTCCAGAATTCCCAAATCCGGGTCACTGAGCCAAAATCAATATGGTCCTTTGGAGGCTCTAGGGGAGGCTCCTTCCTGCCTCTTCCAGCATGCGGGGGACTCCTGGTGTCCCTGGCTTGTGGCCTCATCACTCTAATCTCTGTCTCTGTCTTCACGTGGAATCCCCCCTGTGTCTGTGTGTGTTTCCCTTTTTTTATTCTTTTCGAAGGACAGTTAGCGGAGTGACAGCTCATCCTAACCCAGGATGAGCTCACGTCAAGATTCTTAACTTAGCCGGGCGCGGTGGCTCACGCCTGTCATCCCAGCACTCTGGGAGTCTGAGGCGGGAGGATCACTCAAGGTCAGGAGTTCGAAACCAGCCTGAGCAAGAGCGAGACCCCGTCTCTACTACAAATAGAAAGAAATTAATTGGCCAACTAATATATAGAGAAAAAATTAGCCAGGCATGGTGGTGCATGTCTGTAGTCCCAGCTACTCGGGAGGCTGAGGCAGGAGGATTGCTTGAGCCCTGGAGTTGGAGGTTGCTGTGAGCGAGGCTGACGCCACAGCACTCACTCTAGCCTGGGCAACAAAGTGAGACTCTGAAAAAAAAAATTCTTAACTTAGTTACACTTTCAAAGATGCTTTTTCCAAACAGAGTCACATTCACAGGCTCCGAGGGTATGGACATAAATTTTGGGGAGGGGTGGTGGTGTCAGCTTTCAACCCACTACAGGGAGAAAAGGACCAAGGCAGGGGATGGGGAGGGACAGCGGGTGACCTGGCTAGCCAAGTGCTAGTCTGAATGTTCATTTCTCCCCAAATTCATGTGCTGAAAATCCTGACCCCCCTATTAGGAGATGGGGGCCTTGGGGAGGTGCGTAGGGTGGGGACCCCACGAATGGGATTAGGGCCCTTACGCGAGAGGCTGGAGTCCCCTCGCCAAGTGGGGTTACAGGGAGAAGACTCCAACCTCCCTGCCTGTGAGCAAGAGGGCCCTCACCAGACACGGACCCTGCCGGCACCTTGGTCTTGGACTTCCCAGCCTCCAGAACCGTGAGCAATAAACATCTGTTGTTTCTAAGCCGCCCGGTCTGTGGTGTATTTTTTTTTTTTTTTTGAGACAGAGTCTCACTCTGTTGCCCAGGCTAGAGTGAGTGCCGTGGCGTCAGCCTAGCTCACAGCAACCTCAATCTCCTGGGCTCAAGAGATCCTCCTGCCTCAGCCTCCCGAGTAGCTGGGACTACAGGCATGCACCACTATGTCTGGCTGATTTTTTCTATATATATTAGTTGGCCAATTAATTTCTTTCTATGTACAGTAGAGACGGGGTCTCAAGCTCTTGCTCAGGCTGGTTTCTAACTCCTGACCTCGAGCAATCCGCCCGCCTCGGCCTCCCAGAGTGCTAGGATGACAGGCGTGAGCCACCGCGCCCGGCCTGTGGTGTATTTTTATAGCAGCCCAAACACGCGGAGACACCAGGCAACCTCCAGAGCCGCTGTTTCCGTATCAGCAAAACAACGAGGGCCCAGATTGCTCCAGGGCTGGATATGCCTGGGGCAGTCATGGCCAAGTCTCCACACGGGAGAAATCCAAGTCTCTGCCCAGACACAAGCCAAACGTCCTCACGTCTCTGCTCCCCACACCGTTCCTGGGGACCCCAGCTGCCCCCTGCAACTACACTTGGCCCCAGGACCATTCTCCCAGTTCCTGACGCTGCGTCCCATTCCTTCTAGCCTGCAGAGGTGTGCCCGGGGGAACTTCCCGCCACCTGGCCGGCCTCCCTCCTGCAACCCCGTCTGTCCGTCTGTCCTTTAAGTAGCAGATCTATTTTCAGCCCCCACTGCGCCCCATCTCCTCAGAGCAGTTTCCACAACTGCAAGGACATAGTTTTGCAGAACGACGGCTTCTCCCGGCTTCTAGAATGTGAGCCCAGGGAGGTCAGGGCCTGGGAGACGCACTCACCGCCACACCCTCTTGTGTGTAGTCGGGGGTGGTACACAGTAGGTGCTCAATAAACGTGCCCAGGAGGTTTCCGAACAAATCCCTTTGTCCAGGCAATGAGGCAATGGGGGGCTGGGGCGGGCTGGCCTTGGGCCAGCAACACACCCAACTGGACAGGTCACTCGGTGGCCCAGTGGGATGTTCTAGAATCTTCTCTGAGGCGAAAGGGACACTGTGCGCACGCACACAATCACACACACACACACACACACACACACAGAGGAGAAGGAGCCCCCCCCCCAACCCCAATTTCTCAACGAAATATTTCCCCCCCAGGCAGAAAGTGAACCATTATTAAAACAACACGGCAACCGGCCGGGAAAACCCATTTGCTGCGATTTATGCCGCGCCGGCGGCGGCTGCCGAGGGGAAATAGGAAGAGAAGCTCCAGGTTTTGAGCACTGGGTGAAAAATCACATTCCATCAGAGGGAGAACAGATGGGTGGCGGTTTTTTTTTTTTTTTTCTTTCCTCCCCTTTCTCCTCCTGCCTGGGCTCAGAGTCAGGAATCGATGTCAGCCGTGGGTTTGTTCCTGGTGCAATGGGGTGACTCCGGGGGAGAAGGAGGCCCAGCCGGGCGGCTTGTGAACCACCGAGGACTGTCCCGACCTTCTGTGTCCTGGGCCTCCGCGCTGCCGGAGCTGAGCCCATCCCCCGCCCCCAGCCCTTTTTGGTTTTTGCATTTTCTGATCACCCCCCCCCTGCCCCGGAATTTCCATCTCTCTTTATTTCCGTCCTGGGCCACTGTCCCCGAAGGCCGGGCCACCTCTGTCCTATTCGTCGCCGCCTCCCCAGAGTACAGCACACGCAGCAGTGGCCCACACAGCTGCAGAAGCCAGCCACCCTCCCCCACGGAGCCACTGCAACGCCACGTGTCACACCCTGACTTCACTACTGACGCCGTTTCTTTTGTTTCCCTGGTGGATGGATCCAGGATCCCGCCACCCACAAAGATAAGCCCGGCCGACAGCCAGTTCTCGGGGTGCGGGGTGGGGTGGGGAGATACAAACACCACTGAGTCATTCCGCTGTTTCAAAGCCACCAGTGGGACCGGGCGTGGTGGCTCACGCCTGTAACCCCAGCACTTTGGGAGGCTGAGGAGGGAGGATCGCTCGGGGCCAGGAGTTCGAGACCAGCCTGGGCAACGTGGCAAGACCCCATGTCTGCAGGAAATTTTTAAAAAATTAGCTGAGCGTTGGTGGCAGGCACCTGTAGTCCCAGCTACTTGGGAGGCTGAGGCAGGAGGATCGCTCGGGGCCAGGAGTTTGAGGCTGCAGTGAGCTCTGATGACACCACTGCTCGCCAGCCTTGATGACAGAGTGGGACCCTGTCTCTAAAAATAACAAGAAATATGCAGCCTCTGCAGAGGGCAGGCAATGCTCCCAGCACCAGGCACTGGCCCTCAACAGTAGAGAGGGCACTCCACACTCCCTGTTCCGGAATCTTCCATTTGCCCATCTGGAGCGATTCTTTTCACTCGTGTACCTAACCCGGTGTTCTTTGAGGCTGGGCCTGTGTAGATGCCACCAACGGGCTCCTGGGCCCTCTGGCTTGGGTTGGGTTTGCCCCAGGAGGACCCTGCAAACGGCGGCGGGAAGAGGGGGAGGGTGGGGCATCCGCTCCCCACCTCGGTCCCCGACCCCAAGGGTGGCCGCTGCGGGTCATACATCATGCCGGGCTGACCTCTCCCTCCACGTCGCCTCCAGGTTCTAGCAACTTCTCCCTCCTCTTACCCTCTCAGGCCTGGGGGTGCTAACTAACATCTCCCCACTTCTGCTAGCACAGGACTGGACATCACTCCCTGGGGTTCCCCGCTCCTCCTATTACTCCATTTGAATTGCACCGTCTGTTTTCCTGCCAGCACTCTGGCTGCGACAGAGCCTCTGCCTCAGTCAACCCACCTGTGAAATGGGCATAAAGATAGTATTCGCCTCTGGCGTTGACTCAGGGAGCAAATGAGTTGACGCCGTATCAGGAAAGGGCTTAGCAAGGGCTGGTAAACCTTAGCTGTTACCACGGTTACTCGCCCCACTCCCCACCGCTCCTTACTGTCCCCTGACGCTCAGGCTGCACCACGGCCCGGCCGGCGCAGTGGGTGTCCTGGCGTGTTTGTGCTACCCGCTGTCCCCTGTAGGCTGTGCCCCGCTCTGGGCTCAGCTCTGGGTGGTCTGTACAGAGTCCCCGTCCGTCCTGCACTCCACTCCACGTCCGTTCCCCGATGCTCCCGTTTTCCAATCTTCCTTCTCCCCGCTGAACCCCCAGCCCCTCCGGAGGTTCCACAAATGTCCGTGGACTTGAATGTCGGGGCCCTGTTGGTCCCCTAGGGCTGCACAGTGCCTCAGCACAACCCGGGGGCCGCACACGACGGAAATCTGGCCTTCCGCCATTCCGGGGGCCAGACTTTGAAACCGAGGTGTGGGCAGCGCTGTGCTCCCTCTGAAAGCTCAAGGGGAGGAGGGTCCTTCCTTCTTCCTTCCGGCTTCTGGGGGTCCCCTGGCTTGTGGCTGTGTCGCTCCAAGCCCCTCCCCCGTCTTCAGTCGGTCTCCTCCTCGGTGTCTCCTCCCCTTCTCCTCTAAGGCCATTTGTCATTGGATTCAGGGCCGCCCTAGCGCAGGGTGATCTCACTGCAAAATCCTTAACTTAATCACATCTGCAAAGACCCTTTGTCTAAGTGGGGTCATCGCCGTGGTTTGAACGTTTGTGTCCCTCCGAAATTCATGACATCGGAGCCTCGTCCTTAGTGATGATAGCAAGGGGTGGGGCCCTGGGGAGGTGAGGAGGCCACGGGGGATCCGTTCGCACGGGTGGGAGCCGGGCCCTTAGCAAAGGGCTTCCCATCCCTTCCGCCCTGTGAGGACAGCAGGAAAAGGAAGGAGCAACAGGGCGCCATCTTGAAAGCAGAGTGAGCCCTGGCCACACGCCCAGCGTAGCCGCGCCTTGGCCTTGGACTTCCCAGCCTCCAGAACCGTGGGAAATGCGTTTCTAGCACGGGCGACCCTTGAACAACATGGGTTTGAACTACTGGGCCCACTTACATGTGGATTTTCTTCTGCATCTGCCTCCCCTGAGACAGCAAGACCAACCCTTCCTCTTCCTCTTCTTCTTCCTCCTCCTCCTCCTCCTCAGCCTACTCAATGTGAAGATGATGAGGATGAAGCCTTTTTGATGACCCAGTTCCAATTGATGAATAGTAAATATATTTTCTATTTTCTCTCTTCCTTATTATTTTCTTCCCTCCCTCCCTCGTCCCTCCCTCCCTCCCTCCCTCCCTCCCTCCCTCCCTCCCTCCCTCCCTCCCTCCCTTCCTCCCTTCCTTCCTTCCTTCCTTCCTTCCATCTTGCTCTGTTGCCCAGGCTGGAGTTCAGTGGCATCATCATAGCTCACAGCAACCTCCAACTCCTGGGCTCAAGCCATCCTCCTGCTCCAGCCTCCTGAGTAGCTGGGACTACAGGCACATGTGCCACCACGCCTGGCTAATGTTTAAATTTTTCATAGATACAGGGTCTTGCTATGCTGCCCAGGCTGGTCTCAAACTCATAGGCTCAAGCGATCTTCCTACCTCTGCCTCCCAAGGCGCTGGGATTACAGGCGTGAGCCACTGAGCCCGGCCTCGTTCAGTTTTCTGAAGCCAGCGGAGACCCAGATGAGCGACCCAGCCTTCACCCTAGAAGCCCGCCGCCCTCTCTTCTCCCTGGCCCACGGGGGTGGTTTCCCTCCCAGGAGGGACGGGTAGGGCCCAAATGCCACCTGGTCCGCTCCCATCTTCCTCGGAAGCCGAGCCCTCAGGAAACCTGCTCCTCTCCCCATTGCAGAAGAGCCGGGGTGACCGCCCCCACCTTCCCGGGCGCCCAGAGAACGCCCCCTCCTGCAAGCTCCGTTTGACCATCCCCCCACCCCCGCCACGGTGTCAGGCTGGCCGAGCGGAGCGGTTGTCATTTCTCTTCCACACGTCAGAACTCTGCATTCCCTGCAACAGTTCACTGCCTGGCCTCTGACCCGCGGCTGATTTCTTTCCGGGGCTGACAGGTTGGGTTAGGAGGGAGCGCTCCCCTGAGCCGAGACATACTTTTCTTGGCCTCCGAGTTGCCTCCCATCCCCCCCCACGAATGCCCACAAGTCCCCTGCCACACTCTCTCCTGGATGGCGAGATATCACTGCCCCTTCCCTGCCCTGCCTCCAAATTGCCTCTGCCCCAGGGCCAGGCCTGCCTACAGATGTGTTTTGTTTCGCCTGTGTTAACTCTTCGCTTTGCAAAAATTTCTTTTTGAAGTCAAATTCACCTCATAGAGATTTAACTTTTTTTTTTTTTTTAAGAGACAGGGTCTCGCTCTGTTGCCCAGGCTGGAGTACTGTGGCACGATCATAGCTCACTGCAGCCTCCAACTCCTGGGCTCAAGCGATCCTCCTGCCTCAGCCTCCCGAATAGCTGGGACTACAAGGTGTGTGCGCCACCATGCCCGGCTAATTATTATTATTATTTTTTTTTCATTTCTTTAGAGATGGGGGTCTTGCTGTGTTGTCCGGGCTGGTCTCAAACTCTTGGCCTCAAGCGATCCTCACACCCGAGCCTCCCAAAGTGCTGGGATTACAGGCGTGAACCACCAGGCACGACCGGATTAGCCATTTTAAATTATACGATTCAGTGGGTTTTTTTTTTTGTATAGTCAAGAGTTGCTCAACTATCACCTCTATTTGATTCTGGAACATTTCCACCACCCCAAAAGAAACCCCATTAGGCCTCCTTGTTAGAAGCCACGCCCCACTCCCCCTCCCCCCACCCCCTGGCAGCCACCAATCTGCTTTCTGTCTCCGTGGATTCGCCTGTTCTGGACACTTCCCGTAGCGGGGGTCACGGGCTGTGTGACCTTGTGGGTCTGGCTTCTCTCACTTAGCATAATGTTTTCAAGGGGCCTCCGTGTCATGGGGTCAACTCTTTTATGGTGAAGCACACAAACCTTAAGAGTACAGCCCTGTGTACTCTTGCCCCTTGGCACCACCGCCTAGCTCTAGAGAACATTCCAGTCCCCCCCAGAAGGCTCCCTGGGGCTACTTCCCAGTGCCAGTCCTGCCCCAAAGTGTCACTAGGCTGATGTCAGCTCTCATCTGACAGTGGTCATGCCAAATATGTCCCAAGGGACATCTGTCGCAACTGGGGGCAGCTAGTGGCATCTAGCGGGTAGAGACCAGGGACACCGCTCACGGTCCTACAATGCACGTGACAGGTCCCCGGCACGGAGAATCTCCCAGCCACAAACGTCAGCGGCGCCTGACCTTGAACGTCACGAGAATGGAATCACCCAGTATGTTCTTTTTGCATCTTGCTTCTTTCGCCCAACATTATGCCTCTGAGATTCATCCAGGCCGTGTGTGTATTGGTTTCTTCTTTTTTTTCTTTTCAGAGACAGAGTCCCGCTCTGTCACCCAGGCTGAAGTGCAGTGGTGCCATCATAGCTTACTGCAGCCTCCAACTTCTTGGTTCAAGGGATCCTCCTGCCTCAGCCTCCTGAGTAGCTGGGACTCCAGGTGTGTGCCATCATGCCCAGCTAATTTTTAAAGTTTTCATAGACATGGGGTCTTGCTTTGTTGCCCAGGCTGGTCTCGAACTCCCAGACTCAAGCAATCCTTCCCTCTTGGCCTCTGCAAGCCACTGCACTGGGCTCATTCCTTTTCATGGCTGCGTTATATTCTATTATATGAACGAACCCCAATTTCTTTTCCATTTGCCAGTTGATGGCCATTTGGCTGGTGTCCAGTGTCCGGCAATCATGAATGAAGCTGCCACGCACATCCGTGGGCCTGTCTTTGGGTGGACATAAGCCCCCATTCCCGCTGGGAACCAACCCGAGGAATGGAATTGCTGGGTCGTAGCAATTCGACTTCAGTAGATTCCTGTGTGACATGCAAAGCTCAGAGGATTTTGCACAACGACCCTGATCTCCCGCTTCGCTTGAAGAATCCGTTCTGGCGACACCAAGTCTGAGCTCCCAGGTGGCAACATTTGGCTGGAGCCGGGTAGTAGCAAGTGGCTGCTTGCTTTAAAGGGGGTGCAACACCAGCTCCCCACAGCTCCCACCCTCCTTCCCCATTGCCTCGCACCTGCCTGATTCCTTTACTTTCATTTCCTGGCCAGCATGTGGCTTTGTGGCCCCTAAAAAAAGCCCATGCAAGGCCAGGAGTCACCTTCTACCTTCCTGTGGCCACCACTTCTGACCCCACGGGACTCACCTCCGTGGCTTCATGTCCCTTCCTGATCTCTCTCCACCCTGCAGAGCCTGCACTCCCCCTCCACCTCACCCCCTAACTCCGGGTCCCTTTATAGGTCGCCTCTGTCCTTACTACAGGCTGGACCTTGCTGGCATTTTTTCTTGGTGACACCATCAGAGCCTCCCCAGGAGTGGTTCTCTCTGCCCAGACACCACAGGGGGGCTTCTGTCTTGAGCCAGCAGGCTCCTGCTCCCAGCTTCCCTGCTGCTTTCCCGGGGCAACCTTCCCGGAGCCCCCTGGCCAGCACCGGGGCTGCATGTCTCGTTCATTGCTGGATTTCCACCACCCGGTTCACCCCATGATGAATCCTGCCCATGGGGCACGGAGGAGAGAGAGGGGGAGCTGGTGCCAGGTCGAATAAACCACTTAGCTGGCCTTGCCTCCTGCAGGAGCTAGCTGAGCCCCCAGGTGAGCTTGGCAGGCACCCCTCACTCCCAAGAGGCTCCTTCCTGGCCAGGTGAGGTGGCTCACACCTGTAATCCTAGCACTCTGGGAGGCCGAGGCAGGAGGATCACTTGAGCCCAGGAGTTTGAGGTTGCTGTGAACTTGGCACTTTAGCCAGGGTGACAGAAGGAGACTGTACAAAAAAAAAAAAAAAATCTCCTTCCCCATTGGTGGCTCAAGGGATCACAGCCTGAGAAGAGCCACCCGCGCTCTGGCTCCAGGCCACACTGGCCCCAAGTCCAAGTTCAGGGCTCCTTCCCTGGGGTCCTCAGCCCCACAGGCCTGTCCCGCCCACCAGCCACCCCAGCCCTCCACTCCCCAAGGCAAGCCCTGCCCAGACTCACTCCTCACCTGCTCACCTGCCTTCCCGCCCTCAACTTTGCCCTTTGCTTTAAAGGGGGTGATTTCCTCACACCTCCCCTCTCCCACACGCTGGGCTGCCGCCTTCTCCTCCTCACCTGCTCCCACTTCCCGCCGCAGGTGTCCCCTCCCTTTCAGCAGCCGCCGTCTCCAACACGCCCAGCTCTCTCCCTTCACCCCCATTCTGTCCCTTCACACCCCAACTCCTCTCCCAGCTCCGCGCTCTTCACCCCCCTCCCTCCCCCCGGCCGGGCGGCAGCGCCCCGCGCGCACCTGGGGAGAAGGGGCGGGGCCTCCTCACCTGGCGGCCGCAGAGCAGCGGGGCAGCGGCCCCTAGCGGCCGGGGAAGGAAGCGCAGCCCGACTGGGCTCCCCTCCCAGGCGGTGCCTAACTGGGAACCTTCCTCCTCCTCCTCCTCCTCCTCTCCCTCCTCCCCCCTCCCCCTCCTCCTCCTCCCCTCCCCCCTCCTCCTCCGCGCTCTCTCCTGCTGCTCAGACTGGAACCTCGCTTTGCTCCACTCCCACTCTCCCCTGAGCGCCTACTGTGTTCCAGGACCGGTTCCAGGCTCTGAGCACACAGCAGTGAACAAGAAACAAACATCCCTGGCCTCTCCCGGGGTTGATAGTCTAGTGGGGAGGACCCAGAAATCAATGAAAACAAAAACAGCTCCGGATATGCTGTGGGGAGGAGGGCAACTAGGGGGTGAAGAGGGCGGGGCGCTTACAGTTTGCAGCAGAGTGCTCAGGAGGTGGCGTTTGAGTAGAGTCCACCGGGCGTCCAAAGGTTAAGGGGTCCTGTTGACTCTGCCTTTAAGATATACCCCAAACTGAGCCGGGCATGGTGGTGCGCACCTGTAGTCCCAGCCACTTGGGAGGCTGAGGCAGGAGGATCGCTTGAGGCCAGGAGTTCCAGGCTGCAGTGAGCTATGATAGCGCCACTGCATCCAGCCTGGGCAATAGAGCAAGACTGAGCCCGTCTCAAAAAGAAAAAAAAGAAGAAGAAGAAGAAGGAAGAAGAAGAAAAAGAAGAAGAAAGGAAAGAAAGGAAGAAAGGAAGGAAGGAAGGAAGGAAGGAAGGAAGGAAGGAAGGAAGGAAGGAAGGAAGGAAGGAAGGAAGGAAAAGAAAAGAGGAAAGAAAGAAAAGAAGATATACCCCACTTCTCTGTTCCAAGCCTCCACCATCTGCCCCTCACCTGGGCGGCAGTAATGACCACCCTGCCTTCCTCTTGAATCACCCCTATAATTTTAAAAATTGAGACAAAATTCCCATAACATAAAATTAACCACTAACCATTTTACAGCGGACAGTTCATGGTGTTGCAGCACATGCATCATGTCTAGTTCCAAGACATTTCCATCAACCCCTGAAGAAAAGCCCTGCCCCTTAGCCCACTCCCTCCTCCGCGGCCCCAGGCATCCACCCGGCCGCTCTCTGCCCGTGTGGATCGGGATTCGACTATTCTGGAGGTTTCATGTAAATGGATTCATACGCTTTGTGACCTTTCGCGTCTGGCTTCTGTCACTGAGCACCGTGCGTTCAAGCTTCATCCATGTCGCGCTGCGGGCTGGGACGTATTTCCTTTTGGTGGCCAAATAATATTCCACTGTGTGGGTTTTGTTGATTTGTTCATCCATTGATGGACGTTTGGGTTGTTTCTGCCTTTCAGCCATTGTGAGCAGTGCTGCTGTGAGCATGCACGCACAGGTATCCGCGTGAGGAGCCGTCGTGAATTCCTTGGGTTATACTTAGGAGAGGAATCGCTGGATCGTATGGTAATTCAATGTTGTACTTACCAAAGAATTACCCCAAGAATCTTTTAAACATGCAAATAAGGTGATGTCATCCTCTTGAAAGCATTCTTGAGGCTCCCAGTGTCACTGGGAGTATAATCCAGACCCTCCTCACTGGCTCCCACCACACTGGCCCTCATGCCCTTCAAGTAATCCTCCCTGTTCCAACCACAGGGCCTTTGCACTTGCTCTTCTCCCATGATGGGCTTCTTCTGAGCTTTCAGGGCTCAGCTCAAATGTCCCCTCCTCAGAGAAGTCCTCACTGGCCACCTTAGCCTAGATCGTACCCACCCACACCCCACCTCACGATTCCTCATTCTTGTGTTTGTTTTTTTTCTTCCTAGCATTGACCCCACTCTGAAGTTATCTTCTTAACTTGTTACTACTTAATCTTTAGTCTCCTAGGTAATGTGTAAGCTCCAGGAAGAGTAACTTAATCTATTGTATTCAATCTCATACCTTGGTCAGGGCCAGGGCAAAAAGAGTAAGGCAAAAAACAGCCATCAAGATAAATAATGCAATGTTTTGTTTTGGGTTTTTTTGAGACAGAGTCTCGCTCTGTTGCCCAGGCTAGAGTGAGTGCCGTGGCGTCAGCCTAGCTCACAGCAACCTCAAACTCCTGGGCTCAAGCGATCCTCCTGCCTCAGCCTCCCGAGTAGCTGGGACTACAGGCATGCGCCACCACACCCGGCTGATTTTTTCTCTATATATTAGTTGGCCAATTAATTTCTTTCTATTTATAGTAGAGACGGGGTCTCGCTCTTGCTCAGGCTGGTTTCGAACTCCTGACCTCAAGCAATCTGCCCGCCCCCGGCCTCCCAGAGTGCTAGGATTTCAGGCGTGAGCCACCATGCCCAGCCAATAATGCAATGTTTTAAAAAATTAAAATCCATGCACAAAGTCCACGGTGAACAAAATATCAAAATCTTCCCTATAAAGGCAGCCTCAATATTGCTTTTTCCATTTCCCTCTGGCGCCATTCAGCAGGGTGTGGTTACTGGTCTTGTTTTTATTTTAAAGGTTGATATCTTGCTCATGATGGATATTTTTTCATTAATTTGTTTTTTTAAAAAAGATATTGAATTATAATACTATTTTATCTTGACAGGGGCTCGCTCTGTCACCCAGGCTGGAGTGCAGTGGCGTGGTCATCGCTCACTGCAGCCTTGAACCCCTGGGCTCAAGCGATCCTCCTGCCTCGGCCTCCCCAGTAACTACTGGGGTAAGATGTGGAGCCTCAGTTGCCTCTTTTGTAAGATGGGGAGAGAGCTCCCTCCTCACAGGGCACCAGTCCTTCAGGACTGTCCCATCCGTCCTTCTAGACGCTCGCTCAGGCCACAAACTTTGACTGGCCTCCTTCCCTGACATCCCACTTCCAGCCCACCTGCTCCACCTTCCAAACACACCCAGGTCCGCCCACTGTTCCCCTGCACTGTCGCCCCTGGTCCTGCCCTCAGCATCCACCACCTGGACCAGAGCAGTCGCTTCCTCCCTGGTCTCTGGCTTGTGCCCTTGACTTCCACACTCTGTTCTCCACCTACAGAGACCAGAGGGCGTCTGTGAATACTTGAGCCAGGGCGCGCCCCTCTTCTGCTCAAGAACCCTCCATGGCTCCTAAGTCGCTGGGAGCCATCTGCTTCAGCCCCTCCCTGCCCTCACCTCTTCCCTGTCTCCTCCTCGCTCATTCCCTCCACCCGCACAGGCACCCCTGGGTCTACCGAATGTTTCCACCTCCTGGCTTTTGCATAGGCCGTTCCCTTTGCCCAGAACACCCTTCCCCTAGAGTCCCGCCCAGGGCTCCTCCCTCGTGTCCTCTGGTCTTTGCTCAAG
The DNA here is from genome assembly GCF_040939455.1 of Microcebus murinus. Taxonomy (NCBI): domain Eukaryota; kingdom Metazoa; phylum Chordata; class Mammalia; order Primates; family Cheirogaleidae; genus Microcebus; species Microcebus murinus. The sequence continues at coordinate 534,915 of NC_134107.1, read as the reverse complement.
TGTCACCTACTCAGAGAGGCCTTCCCTGACCTCCCCTCTCTCAAACTGCAGCCACCATGTGCCCATGTCTTCCTCCCTTAATTTTCTTCTGTGCCACTTGTCATCATGTGACATCCTGTATCTTTTATTTATTTGTCTGATCTTGTCTGTTTTCCCGATTAGAACGTCACCCCCATAGGGCAGATATCGGTGTTCACCGCTGGGCCCCCAGCACCTACCACAGTGCCTGGCGCACAGTAAGCGCTCAATAAGTGTTTGTTGGCTGACTGAATGGTCCCCACCGCCCTGCAAAGACGGCAGTTGGAATTAATGCCAAACCCCAAGCCCCCATCCTCCCAGCCCAATTCTGGGACCTCTTTTTCCTGGCTCTCCGCTTGGGTGGGCAGTGTGGCGGGAACTGGATGCAGCTCAGAAACTGCCCGAGGTGGGGCATACAGGGAGCTTTTAGGAAAGCCAGGAGCACGCAAAACCCCACCTTCCCACGCCTCAGGCCTTGGGTAGATCCGTCATCCACTCCCCTGGCACTCTGCTCTCTCTTGGGGCTAATTCCACTGTGTGTCTCTCTCCATTAGAAAAGGAGTGCCCCCAGAAAGCTTCCTGTCCTGCTCCCTGCGCCCTAGGGCACCCTCCCACCGCACCTGGCGGATAAGCACATAGCAGGGTGCTGTGTGTGTGAGGAATAGATGCCAGGAACCGATGCATGAGCCAAGCGAGCAAGTGCACAGCAGCGTTGCGTGGCCTGGGCAGAGTGGGCTCTAGGCAAAGCCGGGCTGGGGCGCCTGGTGAGTCCAGGAACGCATTTCGTCCCCACCCCCCTCCGCCTGCCCTTCAAGGTGTTGCAGAGTCTGGCGGCCTGAGCACCTGCAGGACCCCAGGAGCCCGGGGCAGTGGGCGCCACGCGCCGAAGGCATAGGGAAGGGGGAAGGGCTCAGGTGAGCTGAACCCAGTCTGAGGCTGGGGTGACAGACGCACAGAATGTGGGGTCCCCGAGACGCAAAGGGAGCAGAACATGGGGTGCCCCAGGCGTGGCACACTCTGAGCGTGGGGGTTCCCTGGCACACGTGTACAGCAGGTGGGGCGCCCAGGCGCAGGGGTCACGGAACGTAGGGTGCTCGAGGCTCATGGCACCGTGGGACTCCCGTGGGACGGGATGCGCAGAACGTGGGGTGTCCGAGGCGCGGGCTGGTCCCGAGGCGCAAAGTAGCGTGCTCGAAGCGAGGAGCGCCCTGGGAGGAGAGTATTTGAGGCGTGGGGACCAACCCGAGCCAGCCGTGCAGGGCGCACGGCGCGCGCGCGCTGGTTCCCGGAGCCCGGCTGCTGGCGTGGCCTCCACTGCGGCTGCGCAGCCGAAGGTCTGGGGCGGTGGGGGGAGGGGGCCGCCGGGACTCTTCGCGCACCCAGCCTCGAAGCACCCTTTTCCTCCTGAGCCCCCTGCCCAGGAGTCCAGGAGACGGATGGGATGGAGGCTGCTGAACCACTCCCGCCTGGGGCGCTCCCCTGACCACTAAGAGGTTCTGGAAAGGGGGTCCCGCCCAGTCCTTCTCTGGAGAGTGCCAGTTAGAACCACCGCCAAGGCTCGCTCCTAGGCTCCCTCTGCAGGGGGGGGGGTGGCTGGGCTGCTCAGGGTTGGAGGGTGCGGTTGGGGGAGGAGGCCAGGAGCCTGAGGACTCTGGAGGTGGCCAGCTTTCCCTGAGCTCCACGCTCTGGTGCCCTGTGTTTACAGACAGCCGGCTGCCTGGATGTGGGGGAGGCTGTCTTGGTTGCCCGGGAGGCACGGCTCGCTCTCCCCAGCACCTCAAAGCCTTCTTGTGTCTTAACTGGTCCATATCTCAAAATGGGAAACTGAGGGATGGGGAGGTGGGGCCCCCACCTCCACCTCCATACCCAAGAGATCCGCAGTCAACCAAAGGTGCATGGGATCCTTTCTGCACCCATCAATGTCCACTGTATACCCTCGTGGTCCCCTAGATCCAGCTATCTGGTCACTTCTCAGATTCAGGGCAAAAGCTCTGCAGCCATGGAATCCCGGGCATGAAGGAGGAACGAAGGTGACCCGCCTTTTATGCCCTCTGTCCTAAGTTCTTGGTCTGGATTTGGTTCAAGTTTTGGGCTGTGACAATCCCTGCCCAGCCCTGGAATGATGGCTGTTCACAGAAGGCAACAGAGGGTGGCACAGGTTGCCACAGAGATGGGCTGTGATCACCCAGCCAGCCTGGAAGTCTGGCGTCCCTGCCCCTCCCCCAGTTCAGCCACCAGGACGTGCTTCTAGGAAGGGATTCTTAGAGGCCAAGTTCACTGCCTTGCAGATACTCAATTCAGGCTTTCTTAGATACTCACTTTTCCCATTCAAGTCTGCCCCAAGTGTTGTGTGCTTACCACCCCTACTCTGGAACCCTTCCTGCTCCTCACCCACTCTGCAAAAAGCCTGGTTAGCAGTGCATGCTCTACACACAGGGGTGGCCTTTCCCTCCTCCAGCTCCTCAGCCAGGATCCCCTTCCTCTGAACTCCAGATCAGAATGTGTCCGCCCTACTGCTGAGACTCAGCCCGGCTTTGAACTTTGCTGGAGCTGCCTGAACATTTAGGCCTCACTTGGATGGACTCCCTTCCCCGAGGATCCAAACCCGGCTTTTGCTCCTCCAGAGCCCTCGTTCTCAGAGTTGCACCTACCTTTCAGAAAATGGAACCAGCAGCCGGGCTTCCAGGTCTGGTCTCCCGAGATCCGGACCGGATCTTACCTCCCAGGGCCCTCCCCCTGCCCCCCCTCCCTCCCCTCCAGGATTCTGCCCCCATCCATCTCCCCCCAACCCCCATCCTTCACTTGAGTTCTGCTGAAGTGCCTATTTTTGGCCTGGGGCCCGGTCTCATAGCCCCCACCGTGGGTCTTGGCAGTCACAGCTCCCTGGCTGCTGGGGGACCCGAGCCAGGCCGGACAGCCTTCCCCACCCCGGGAGAGGAGACGCGGGGTTCCTTCTGCAGCCTCAGCCCCAAACCTGCCCGCTGCCTCCCTCGGCCGACGCCTGGGAACCCGAGCCTGTTCCTTGCCCTACTTCTGAAGAGTCCGGCAGCTGCAGTGCAATTGCTAGATGGAGGCGATCCGCGCCGGGTTTTTGCTCTTGCCGAGAACATAGAATTCAATTTTTCTCACCCCCCCCACAAAAGCAAGACATTTGGGGCGTTTATAGATACTAACCTCCCCCCCCAAGCAGACCCCTCTGCACCCGCTGCCCGCGTCGCTCCAAGCCCCTGTCCGGTTGCCCGGGAACCTTATGCTGGGGGAGGGGTAGAGGTGTGTGTGTGGGGGGCTCTCATCCCGTCCCCCGCGCTCCAGTCCCGGCTTTGCGTCCCTCCCGCGCCTCCCGCTGTAGGTCTGGTCTCCCAGGGCAGCGGCCTCAGCTCCGTCCCTTCGCGTCGCCCCTGGGTCCGGACCCCGCGTTCACCTGCCCGCCCCGGTGCGGCCGGCGCGCCGGATCCTCCCGTGCCCCGAGTCCAGCCCCCCTCGCGCCCCTCCCCTGGCACGTCGCTGCCAGGCTGCTGGGGGCAGCCCCCTCCCGGCGCGCCCGGTCCCGGGCAGTCTGGGCCGGGTCTTGCGCGCGCCCGCCGCATCGGGCCTGACGCATTGCTCCGTCTCCCGAGCAAGGATCCGGCCCGAGACTCGCGTGCCCGGGTGCATTTGGCCGCGTCGCGGCTGCCCCCCGCCCCGCTCCTCCCCGCGCCTGTCTAATCCAACCCGGGTTTTGCATAAGCCTCTCCCAGATCTCCCCGTCTCTGCCCGCACCGGGCCGGGCGCCTCGCCTTCCCTTCCCCGCGGGGGGCTCCGCTCCGGGTCTTCCGCGCGCCCGCCGCCCTGCCCCCACTCGCCGTCCGGCGCGGGGATCCGGCGCGTCGCCTTCCTGCTCCCCGCTTTTCCAGGGTCCGCGGCGAGAGGAGGCGGCGGGGCGCGCGGTCCAGCCCGGGTTTTCCGGCCGGCTCCCCGTGCGCCCGGGCAGGCTGCGGCGGCCCGTCCCGCGCGGCGGCTCCAGGCCAGGCTTTGCGCGCGCCCGCCGCCCCCCTCCCGGAGCGGGTGCGCCGCGGCGCGGGGCGAGCAGGCGGCTTGTCATTGCTGGTGCCCGGCGCCGGCTCGGTCCGCGCGTCCTGCGGAGCCCACGGGCCCGGCCCGGCGCCCCCCCTCCGGCCGCACCGGGGGCGCGACGCCGCGGCACCCGCCTCCAGCCGCGCCGCCCTCCGCGCCGCCCCCGCCCTGCGCCCCCGCGGCCACTGCGGGGAGCGCGAGCCGTCGGCGCGGGAGCTGTCGGCGCTGCGGCGCCCCCGCCCCGCCGTCTGCCGAGGAGGCCCCGGCGGATGGGGCCGCGCGGGCCCCGGAGCGGCGCCGCCGGGCGGCGGGGGCCTGCAGGGGGGCCCCGGCTGCCCCGTTAACCCTCGGCCGCCTCGGCCGTCGGAGGGAGCCGGGGAGTCGCCTGGGCGCGCACGTGCCGCCTCCGTCGGGGCCGCGGAGCTGCGGGGGAGATGCGGGCCGCCGCCGGCGCCGCCTCGGGGCGCCCCGCCTCGCCCCAGCCCCCGGAGCTCTGACGCCGCCCCCGCGCCGCCGCCCCCACCGCCCGCCTCCCCGGGAGGGGCGCGGACCCGCTCGCCCCCAGCCCCGAGCCGCCGCCGCCGCCGCGAGGGGGCCGCCTTTGGAGCTGTGTGATCCGCCTTTTTTTTTTTTTTTTTTTTTTAATTTAATTTTTGGTCGGTGGCGGCGGTGCTGGGCCAGGGGAAGGAAGGGACACGGAGGCTGCTCTCGCCCGGCCACCCTCCACCCGCTTCCCCCCTGCCCCGGCTCCGGGAGATGTGCCGGGCGGGGGGCCCGGGTCCGCGGAGCCGCAGCAGGGACGCGCAGGGCCGACCCCGGGGCAGCGCTGGACAGGTGAGTGTCTGCGGACCCGGGGCCAGGGGGACGCCGCACCTGGGCCAGGTGTGCGCGGGGACGGGTGGGAAGGAGGGGAGCCGGGGCCTGGCCCGGCCTCGAGGGGGGAGGGGTGCGGGAGCCGCGGGTCGCCGCACCTGGGCGGGAGGGGCTCCCCGCACCCCACCCCCGCTGGCGGAGGGGCCGGGAGGGGCGGCCCCCGCGGAGCGCCCTGGGCGCGGGGGCGCGGAGGGGCGGCCGCGGGGCGCCCGGCGGGGGGAGGGGACGGCGAGTGTGCCCGCGCGTGGCTGCGTGTGCCCGCGCGCGCGCCAGCCTTTGTGGGGAAGCGGCGCGGCGGTGCCTGCGTGTCCCCGGTGCGTGCGCGCGCGGGAGCTTGGCGCCCTGTTTGTGTAGGTGTCTGGGTGGGAGCGGGGACGCGGGGGTGCGCGCCGCGCGGGGGCCCCGGCCCCGGAGGAGCCGCGTCGGGGGCTGACACCGCGCGCTGCCGGGCCGGGGTTGTTTTTCTCCGGGAGGCAGCGGCGCGGGGGGCGGGGAGGGCCCGTCTGGGTGCCGCGCTGCCTGCGGCCCGGGGGGCGCCGCTGCCGGGCGGGGGTGCAGCCGGACGGCGGCGTCTTCCCGCGGTGCCAGGCTCGGCTTGGGAGGCTGTCAGCTGTGACCCACCCGGATTACTCGTGCTTTGAGGACGAACCCCCACCCCCACCCCAGGTGGGCATCGCGTGGAGCCGCAGGGGCTCCGCTGTCATCCTCCCAGCTGCGAGGCCAGGGGCCGAAGTGTGGGGGTGCTGCGTGTGTGCCAGCCGAGGCCAGAAAGTGACCTCCCAGGCTAGGGCCGGGGTGCCCGGGGCCCCACCTGAAGACAGCACCCTGCCCGCGCGCAGCCCCACGCACGCCCCTGGCCCTGCGCTTCGGTCCGGGTGGGCGCACGGCCCCATCCCCGGCGCGCGCCCCACTGTGCCTGCCTGGCCCCTTCACCCCAGCCCCCTGCCCCCCAGCTGTGGCAGCAGCTGCATGCGGTCCCCGCACCCCAGTTTGAGGCAGGACCCGCTTTGCTCCCGGCTTCTGCGGGACTGGGGCCTGCCTTCCCACATCCCAACATGTGGCGTGCCTGGGGGAGTAGGGGGAGGGGTTCAAAATGGCTGCCAAGATGGCTGGCCGCCTCCTCTCTCTCTCCCTCTCTCCCTCTCTCTCTGTCTCTCTCGCAGAGCAGAGGAGAGGAGGCTGGGCGGTGTGGGGACAGGTGCGGGGGACACCACAGGGTAGATGTCTCCTCTGGGCCTGTCCACCTCCATGCTGCTTGGGCAGAGGCCACTGGTCCCTGCGCCCTCTCCAGCACCCCAAGGCCGGCATGAGCCTGGAACGCGCCCAGCCCCGGCCCCCCACCCTGCCTGACAGCCCTCCACCCGCTGCCCTGCGCCTGGCACCCTGAATCCGTCCCTGGGGTGTCGGGTGGCCCACGAAGCGTCCACACCTCTCCTCCTGTTCATCTTCCCCACGGTGTCTGGCCGGGGGACCCTGCGTGGCCGGGTCAGGCCCCAGCCCCGGGGGCAGGTGACTTCTCCCTCCTCCCCGCTCCCCTCCCACCAATGCCAAATTTATTACTTAAAAGTAGGATGAAAACAGGGAGAATAAGAGAAGGAATACAACCTTCATTATCATATCGAGAAAATTATCCGTGATTTTCCTAACTAGCAATTTGCCTGCCATGCCGTTCCGAACTGACTTGCCCATTAATTACAGAGATGAAAAATCATCTGGAAAGCGGAAAAGGGAACTAATTCCGTGGCTGGCGGCGATCGCACCGGTGCGCGGAGCCACATACGTGTGTGCTCACGTGTGGGTGCCGGCCCCCCTGCTAGCACTGCCACCGTCTTCCTCCTGCCCCTTGGTGACCTCCCTGGGGGCCTGGCTGCGCCCACCCCGTGTGCATGTGCGTGTGGCCCTGCCCTGGGTGCCCAGCTAGGCCCTCCTTCCCGCCCTCCGCCTGTCTCAACCCCCACTCGCGGGGGCTCGTGTGCCCCACCACCGCCCACGCTGGTGCCCGCCCTTGGGTTTTGGAGCTGGCCCCAGGGTTGGGGGAGGGTGGGGGGCTGGGGACCAGCACACCTGGGCCTCACGTGCAGGTAGGGGGTGGAAGGGGTGAGCCTGGAAGCCCCGAGTCTATCCCTGCCTGCCCAGGGGAGCTCCCTCCCCCGGGGGTCCTAGGAGGGCACACGGAGAGGCCGGGAGCCGTTGGCACCGAGCGGCCTGGGCGTGTGCTGCTGGTGGGGCTGCCTGCCGGGGGCTGCCTGTGTCTGGGGCGCCCGTCCCCTGCCCAGCCAGGCTGGCGGCAGAGCGTGGGGCAGGTGGCACCTCTGCCCGGTGCAGGTATCTCGGTGGGGGTGGGGGGCAGGCAGCGGCACCCCAGGGGGGAGCAGGGGGCACACCCCATTCCCGCGCTCCGGCTGCAGGGAGCCCGAGCGTCACTCTGCCCCCCCTGCCTCCCTGGCCAGACGCGTGGCCAAGGACACGCAGGGCTCCGGTTTCCGTGTGGGCTCCTCTCTCTCAGATCCGGTTTCCAGACGCCAGACGCCTCCCCTCCCCCAGCCCCTCCGTGGGGAGCGAGGGGAGGGGCCCTGGGGGTGGGGGTTCCTCGTGTCCGGGACCCCCGCCGGTGACCCCGGAGGTGCCTGGGCAGGCGAGGGCCGGCGTCCCTCCCAGGCGGGGCCGGGTCGGATGCCCTGACCTGACGGGGCGGAAGGTGGGGTCCTGGCTCGGGGGGAGGCTAAGTAGCGACATGGGAGGGGCTCCCGCTGCCCCTGGAATCCAGTCCTCTGCCGGCTGTCCGTGTGTGCCTGTGTGTGCGTGTTCTCGCGTGCGTGGCTCGGGTGGTAATCCGGCCAGGCGTGTGCGTGCGTGCCCACGTGTCCAGCGGGCTCATCCGGTGGCCCCTTGTGTGCTGGCGTCTGCGAGCTTGGCCGAGGGGTGTCTGCGTGCATGGGTTGGGGGTCCACGGAGGAGCAGCTGTGCGTGTGCACAGGCGGGCGCACCTGCGGGCGTGTGCTCAGGTGTGCGTTCTCGGGCTCCTCGTGGCCAGGCCGGGAGCACCCCGTCCTGCAGCCTGCACACGCCTGCCTCCCGCTTTGTCCGCCCCGCGCCACGCTGGGGTCGCCGTGGGGACGGCGGCCATGTCCCGTCCCTGCTGGACTGCCCGCAGTCCAGCAACTCGCGTGCAGTTTCCGTCAAGGGCCGCTGTTTTGGGAGTTGAAGAAGAGGCCGTGTCTCGCCCTCTGGGGCGGACGGGGTCCCAGCTGGGGAGGGTGGCCCAGGCTCTGAGCGCAGCGGCCCCCCAAGTCCCTGCACCCCGGCACCACATCAGTCCCAGGCTTGGGGTGTCCTGGGGTCGGGCCCCGCACCCCTTCCCTCCTCACCCCTCCCTCCTCGATGCGCCTGCCACGCTCTAGGCTCGAGCCAGCCCCAGGACCTTTGCACTGGCTGTTCCTTGCACCCGAGGGCCTCCCCCAGACATCTGCGAGCTTTTGCTCCCTGCCTCCCTCGGATGTCACCTCCCCCGTAACCTTTAGCCCGTGCACCCTGTTTAGAGTCGCAGCTTCCCACGTTCCTTCTGACTCTCCGTATGGCCCTGGCGTTTCACGTCCTCTGCAGCCTCCTGGCGTTTTGCGCCTGTTTGTTTACCGTCTGTCTCCCCGACAAGGGTCCAAGGCTCCGGGGACGTTGCCACTCGGCTTCCGGACCTCAGGCACCCAGGGTCGTACCCGGCCCACAGGAGGTGTGCAAGAAGTCGCACCTGAGTCAGTAGGAGGCAGCCCCTCCAAAGGCCTGCAGGTCCCCCCGTCCCTGCCTCGCGACCCCCCTCCAGCCCCTGCCCTGCACCTGTCCCTGAGCGCACACCTGTGCGGACTTGGCGGCCGCTTCATGGCACCGGAGGGTGTGAGGTCATCTCCGTGGGCAGGCGGCTCCTGGCATACTATGTGCGCTGCAGGGTTAGATCCCGGAGCGGGGATATGGGGACCCGTGCCCTTGCCAGGGGTAGGAGCCCCTGGGGCCAAGGCCGGAGCAGCCCCTCCCCCTCCTCCCGGGCACGGACCCCAGCCCCCCCCCACGGGATGGGACCCTCGTCTGCCCCGAGCTAGGGAACTAGCCAGACAGAAGCCCCCCCAGCTTCCCCGCCTCCCACTCCAAAATTTGGGGAAAGAGAAACATTCGATAAATAGATACCGAGGCTAAAAGTAACCGTGCAAGTCACAAACGGGCAACCCAGGAAGGCAGGTGCGCTTTCTCCTTTCTGCCCCTCGAGGAGGTGGCGCGGGCAGCCGCGGGGCCCAGCCCCGGCTCCCGGCTTTGGCGCCACCGGGCACTCTCTGTGGGGGGCCGTCCTGTGCGTGGAGGTTGCTTAGCAACAGCCCTGGCCTCCACCCCGAGATGCCAGGAACACCCTCCCCCGGTGGTGACGCCTCAGAGTATCCGCAGACGTTACTAAACGTCCCCGTCCCAGGGGCCAGCGGCGTCCTGGGTTGAGCCCCATGGAGTAGAGACTGGCAAAGTTTCCTGCAAACAGCCAGCGCATAAAGGTTGCAGGCGTGTGGGCGGCCGACGGGCTCTATGGCAGGTTCTTTTTTCTCTTCTTCTGCTCATCCCTTTGCAAACGTGAAAACCATTCTGGGCTCTCGCCAGCTGCACAAAACCAGGCCGGGGTTGGCCCACCCCTGCCCGAGGGCGCCCCCCGGTGGCCGCCGGCGGTGGCGGTTGGAGCACCCACGGGTTCTCGGGCATCACTGGGGGGGGGAGCATTTGTGTACCTAAGTGCACGGCGAGTCCCCACACAGTCTGTCCCCAACACCTCCCCGTTCTCACCTCCTCCTCCTCCTCCCCAAGCTCACAGCCCCGCAGTCACACTGGCTTCCCTGCTGCCCCCCGTCAGCCCCAGGGCCTTTGCACGTGCCATGTTCCCTGCCCGGAACCATCTTCTTCTTCCCCCATCGAATTCGCAGGGCTTTGCTGAAGTGCCGTCTTCCCCGGGAGAGAGACGGCCTTTCCCGATCACCCTGTTTAGAACTGCAACGCCCCCAAACTCCCGGCACACGCAGCCCTCTTCCCGGCACTTCCTTCCATGACGGCACTGGGACGTCGGCTGCTTTGCTTCTCTTTGTGTCGGTCCCCCAGTTCCAGGCACATAGTAAGTGCTCCAGAAAAGATGTGCGGAATCTCTGGGTGACGTTTCGCAGCCCCCCCCCCCCCCCCCCGTGGAGAGACAGGGTTGAGGGCGGACGGGGCGTCCCGGAGCGCACACAGCTGGGATTCGAACCGGCGACTTAAGGGTGCCGTGCCCGGGCCTCTTCCCTCTTGCCCTGCTGGGCACCCTGCCCCGCTCCGCTTCGGGTCTCTGGGCCGCCCGGCCTGCGCCTTCACTGGGGCCGGCAGGGGAGCCCGCGCCACCCCTGCGCCCTCTGCCTCGGCCCGTGGTTAATTCTTTGCAGCCCTGCTCGGCCGAGCCCCGGGCGCCAGGCTCGGGCGGGACGGCAGACACCGTGGAGGGGATGGAAACAGATCACAGACCGCCCGGCGCTGACCTGCCGGGCCCGGGGACACAGAGGAGGCGCGAGTCAGGGAGGGCTTCCTGGAGGAGGGGGCTTCCCAGCTTCGAGCGGGGAGGGGAGAGTGGGGGGGAGGGGGAGCCTGTGGGGGAGAGGGGCTGCCCTGCGGTCAGAGAGAAGGTGGTTTCTCAGTAGTGCGATGGTGAAGGGGGGAGGCTGGCCCCCGGCCCCCGGCTCGGGAGTCTGTGTTTTGGCCTGTTCGTGGGGCCGCTGTGAAAAGGAAGATCGGAAGCAGGGGGGGGGACTTCAGGTTTCCGGCTTTGACAGCCTGGCGGGCTGGAAGATAGGGGCAGATCCCGTCCCCCCGCTGCTCAGAACCTTCTGCGGCTCCTGCCACACTCGCAGAAAAAGCCCAAGTCCCCCTCCAGGGTCCACAAGGCCCTAGCCGGTGACACCAGCCCCCCGCCACCCTCACCTCCTGCCAGCCTGCCCCTCACTCACGGGGCTCCGGCAGCACGTCGGCACATTCCCTCGCTCCTACCGCAGGGATCTGCACGGCATTGCCTCTGCCCAGAGTGCTCTTTCCCCGGTCCCTGAACGGCTCACCTTGAGATCTCTGCCGAAACGTCACCTTCTCGGGGTTCCCTGGCCCCGCCGTCTACGGCTGCACCCACACACACCCCATACTCTCTCTCCCCTTGAGGCACGTTCTCCTCCCTAACACTTGCGGCCGGGCGCGAACTCGGGACTGTCCACCGAGTGGACGATCCGTTTTGTCTGCATTCACTAAACAAACGAGCAGGCGCTCGGCCCTGGCCGGCCACACGACGACAGCCAGAAAGTCCCAGGTGGGACCCGCTCCCTGAGCCCGAGCTGCTGGGAGAGACAGACATTTAACAGCTGAGCCCAAGTCCGATCGGGGGAGCGGAACTGGGGGGCCCGGCGTGCTGTGGGAGTGGACAGGAGAGACCCCAGCGCGGTCCTGGTGGGCAGAGCCTTTGGAAGGAAGAGAGTAGGCACAAAGGCCCTGGAACTGTGCGTGCACGTGTGTGTGCCCGTGTGCGTGTGCGTGACAGGGGGACGGGGTGGGGGGGAACAGGCACTGCGGGAGGTGCCTGAGCAGACAAGGTGGTGGGAAGGTGGCGGGAGACCAGGGCCTGAGATGCTATGTTAAGGCATCAAAGGCAATAGGGAGCCATAGAGGGTTGTAGGCAAAGAGGGATGCAATGAGGTTTTTATTTTGCAAGGATCATTCTGGCTTCAGGGTGGAGCTCAGACGGGGAGACCCGGGAGGAGGCATCTGAGGGAAAGGGATGCTTTGAACGCCCCCCCCCACGCCCCCCGCAGGGCAGCGCTGCTTGGCGGCCAGGGTGACCTTTTAAAGCGTCTTGGTCGGACATTTATGTACCAGCTTCCTACTCGCACCAGGTGCTGTGCGGGGCCCTGGGGACCGGCCACCAACACGGCCTAGTGGGCAAACCCACCCTGCAGGGCCTCCCCAGCAGGTGACATCGGACTGAAGGCCAGAAGCAGACTCGGGAGGAACCGTGAGGGCGTCTGGGGAGGAGGGAGCAGCCCGTGCAAAGGCCCTGGGGTAGGGCTGTGCCCGCTTTTGCTCTCAGTGCGGTGGGAGCCATGGAGGGTTCTGGGCAGAGGAGGGGCGGGACTGACTTGGGTGCTCACCGGGGCCCTCTGCTGGACAGGGGGGAAGGTGGCGGGGCTGGGCCAGAGAGAAGGCGCGGAGGGGTGGGGAGGGAGCGTAGGAAGATGCAGCCCAGGACCCTGTGCCTCTGTCTCTGGGAGGCAGGTCTGTTCTCCCCGTGCAGTGACGGGCAGACGGGCTCAGAGAGGCCAAGAGCCCGTCTGAGGCCACACAGCGGATTCAGACCCAAGAGCTTTGACCCCCAGAGACGCGTGTGGATCCCCGAGGGCTTCCTGGAGGCGGCTGGCCACAGGCGGCCGGGTGTGAGGAGTGGGCAGGAGGCAGGGGTGCAGCTGGAGGGCTGTGTGCAGGGGGGCTGGCTACTGCCAGGAAGGGGCGAGGCTGTGAGGGGCCCAGAACCCCCCCCCCACTCCCCTCGGTGTCCCCTCCCCCCCCAGGCACTCAGACTCCCACCCACTCGTGCACAGAGGGTTGCCATGGCAACTGCAGGCTAGGGCAGACTAGAGGCGCCCCCTCTCCTGCGACAGACAGCCGGTTCTCCTCCTGTCACCCTCCCGGTCCCACCCTGGGGCACCCGAGGACAGAGTCTGGGGCCTCGGTGGGCCGCCCTGCTGTGCCCACCCCTGAACTTGAGATGGACATGGGGCTTGGGCCCAACCACGGGGGCAGGTGGGCGGCCAGCAGGGGCGGCCAACCGTGCGAGCAGGAGTCGGGTCCCCACCAGTTCCCACGGGGGAAGCGGAGTCGCCTGAGACCACGGAGGTGCGAGGTGGGGACAGACACAGGTGTGGACTCACCTGGTCCCGTGGGCGCAGCACCTGCAGGCGTGTGCCGCCGTGGGAACAGGTAGCAGGGACCTGCTCTTCTGGTCCCCAGGCTGCCCCCAGCTCGCCAGTTGGGTGCCCCCGGGCATGTCGGCTGTGGGGCCTCACTTTCTGCTCCGGAAAACGAGGGTGCGAGCGCGACCCCCTCGTCATTGCTACGAGGACCGGATGACCCGCGCGTGGAAGGGGCTCCGAGCGGGACGTGGCGGTGTCGGCCGCCGTCCCTGGCATCTCGGGCAGCTCCTTGCAGGGGGAGCCAGCTGCACCCCACGCCGGGCGCCTGCTGCTCCTTACGACCCGTTTCCCCAGAGTCCTGCAGTCTGGGGCCCCCGTCCCTCCCTCGGAGGGTTCCTGGGGCCCCCTATCCCTCCCTTGGGGGATTCCTGGGGCCCCGTCCCTCCCTCGGGGGGTTCCCGGGGCCCCCGTCCCTCCCTTGGGGGGTTCCTGGGGCCCCGTCCCTCCCTCGGGGGGTTCCTGGGGTCCCTGTCCCTCCCTCGGGGGGTTCCTGGGGCCCCCCATCCCTCCCTCGGGGGGTTCCTGGGGCCCCCCATCCCTCCCTCGGGGGGTTCCTGGGGCCCCGTCCCTCCCTCGGGGGGGGTTCCTGGGGCCCTGTCCCTCCCTCGGGGGTCCTGGGGTCCCATCCCTTCCTCGGGGGGTTCCTGGGGGCCGCACCCTTACAAAGCGCCCGGGACTGGCGGCTTTAGCCACAGAACTTCGTTACCTCGCAGCTCTGGAGGTTTCGAGTCCAAGGTCAAGGTGTCGGTCCTGGGGGAGAATCTATGCCAGGCCTTCCTCTCGGCCCCTGGGGGTGGCCGGCCACCTTTGGCAGTTCCTGGGCTTCTAGAAGCATCGCCCGGCTCCCCGCCTCCCTCGTCGCGACGTCAGGCCCTCGTGTGCGTGCCCGCCTGTGTCCAGATCTCCCCTTTCTGTGAGGGCGCCGTTCGTATTGGATTAAGGTCCCCGCTGATGACCTCATTTCATGTCGATGGTCTCTGTGAAGGCTCCAATACAGTCACGGGGGGGGGGGGATTGAATCAATAACAGCTCCCCGCCCCCCCCAAAGCCACAGGAAAGGTCAGGCCTAAGTCTCCCCCCACCACGCCGGGCCGGGCCCTGGGGAACTCCGTCTGCACCCCTCAGGCAGCGGTCCCCAGCCTGCGTGGGGGCCGGTGTGGCCCCCAGGTCAAAGGACAGATGCCCCGTGTCCAGCTGCCTTCGCCACCACCCTCGATCACCCGCCCTGCGCTCGTTCAGTAAATGTTTGCCCGGGACCTACTGCGTGCGCCAGAGACCAAGAGACGGCAGTCGGGGAAACCAAGTCCCAGCCTCAGGAGTCTCCGCGCTCCTGGGGGAGGGGAGGGGTGGAAAGGAAATTTACAAGCGGGCAGGGAGAGTTAGGGAGCGGGGCTGTGACCGGTGGGCTCGCGGGCTGACCTGGGCCCCCCAAATTCACGTACAGAAGCCCTGACTCCCAGCGGATCTGGAGATGGGGTGGTTAGGGAGGGAATTAAGGATAAATGATGGCCGGGCGCGGTGGCTCACGCCTGTCATCCCAGCACTCTGAGAGGCTGAGGCGGGAGGATCGCTTGAGGTCAGGAGTTCGAAACCAGCCTGAGCAAGAGCGAGACCCCATCTCTACTATAAAGAGAAAGAAATTAGTTGGCCAACTAACATATATAGAAAAAAATTAGCCGGGCATGGTGGCCCATGCCTGTAGTCCCAGCAGCTCGGGAGGCTGAGGCAGGAGGATCGCTTGAGCCCAGGAGTTTGAGGTTGCTGTGAGCGAGGCTGACGCCACGGCACTCACTCTAGCCTGGGCAACAGAGTGAGACTCTGTCTCAAAAAAAAAAAAACAATAAATGAGGTCGTAAGGGTGGGGCCCCGCCCGGAGAGGACCGGTGTCCCACTAGGAGGAGAAAGAGACGCGGGAGAAGAGGCCCCGTGAGGACGCGGCAGCGGGAAGGCGGCCGTCTGCAAGCCGGGAAGGGAGCCCTCCCTCACCCACAGAAGCCGCGTTTGCCGGCGCCTCCGTCTGGGATCTGGCCGGCAGAACCGGGAGGAAGTACGTTCTGCTGTTACAGCCACCCGGGCTGCGGCACTCTGTCACGGCGGCCCGAGCTTTCTGCCGCAGATGGCGCCGGCGACAAGGGGCGCTTTGCCCTCCCTGCGAGCCAGGCCCGGCCCATGTACCAACCCGTCCTGTTGCACAGCTTTGCCCCGTGGGGTGACGGGGTGACGGGGCCTGCAGGGGCAGGCGGGGGGCCACAGGGCACCACGACACGGGGTGGCTGAGGCCCGTGTCTGCCTCCCTTTTCAGAGAGCCCAAGGGACACGGAGACTGGGGACACAGGCTGAGGCCGTGAGCTGGAGGAGACAGGGCGGGAGCCGGAGGTGTTGGAGGGTCAAAGCAGGGCAGACACGTGTCCAGATCGTCTTCAGAAGAACCCTCCAGAGCGCGTGACCCCAGAGGGGACATGATGCTCTGTGAAACAAGCCAGACACAGAAAGACAAGCATCCCTCGATGTGGCCGGGCGCGGCGGCTCACGCCTGTGATCCCAGCACTCTGGGAGGCCGAGGCGGGAGGATCGAGTGAGCTCAGGAGTCCGAGACCAGCCTGAGCAAGAGCGAGACCCCGTCTCTACTAAAAATAGAAAAGTTAGCCAGGCGTCCTGGCGCGTGCCTGTGGTCCCAGCTACCCGAGAGGCTGAGGCAGGAGGATCGCTTGAGCCCAGGAGTTGGAGGTTACAGGGGGCTGTGGTGACGCCACGGCACTCCAGCCTGGGCAGCAGAGCGAGACTCTGTCTCAGAAGAAAAAGAGAAAGCCAAACTCTTTAGAAGCAGAGAGTAGAATAGTGGCTTCGGGCTTGGGGTGGGGATCACAAGCTTTCAGCTATAAGCCGAGTGAGTTCTGGAGACCCGCTGCACAGCTCGGTGGCCACAGCTGATAATAACGCGGTGTGTGCTTGAAACGTGCTGGGAGGGTGGACTCCAGTGTTCTCCCCACCATCAACGACAACAACAAAACGGTAACTAGGAGGAGGTGACGTCTGTGTCGTCGGTTAGCTTGATTGTGGAAATCCCTTTGCAGTCTGTGCAGACATCAAAACACGTCGTACCCCTTAAATATATATATATGCAGTTTTTATTTGCCAATCGCACCTCAGCAAACACAGGGAGAAAATTTAAAAAGGCCCCCCCTGAGAAAACAATCTAAGTCTCGGTCAACTGGTGAATGGATAAGCCAGGCGTGGTCCGACCGAATGATGGAATACTACGCAGCCGTAAAAAAGGGATCGGGCGCCGATCCCTGCTACGACGTGCATGAACCTCAAAAATGTGAGGGCTCTTTATGAAAAGAGTCCAGACACAAAGGGCCACATGGCGTATGATTCTGTTTACGTGACATATCTAGAACAGGGAGGTTCACAGAGATGGAAGAGTAGCCGAGGTTACCGGGCGCTGGGGGAAGGGGAGCTATTGCTCAACGCGTCCAGGGTTTCTGTGTGGGGTGGGGAAAAATAAGTTTTGGAAATAGTTTCCAAGGCAACGTTCCGCATCAACCTGCGGCAGCCGCGCACCACTGACAGCGGCAGCAATGCCACCGAACCGCGGCACGCTGAACGGCCCACATGGCCATGCAGTTAATGCCACGGGATCGGACACTTAGAAATGGCTTAAAAGTGCATCGTTTTTTCTTAAAAGGCCCCTCTGAGTGTCAGGAGGCCCCAGGACTCTGGGGGCGGAAGGGCTGGAGGGCAGTTGGAAGTGGCCGGGCCCGGGGCTGGAGGGGCAGGTGACGGAGGGGGTGTCTGCAGGTGTGCGTGGCCCCCGGACTTGCTCCGGAGCTGGGTTTAGGGGTAAGAGAAGACGTCGAGGGTTTCGACTCCTGGGGTTTTGGCCAGGAGAGGGTGGTGGCACCACTGGCTGATTGGGGGGGGGGTCTCTATTGTGGTCCGGACTGACGGGGGGTGCCTTGGGGACCCGGGACGGAGGTGTCGGAGGTGAGGGAGCGGCCGGGCTGCAGAGCAGGTGTGGCTGTCATCACAGCCTAGGTGGTGTCCGAAGGCACCAGATGATGCCGCATGGCGGGCAGGCTCGGGGACTCCACCTGGGGTCCCAGCGTCCCGGCCTGGGAGGGGCAGAGGGGACACCCTTTGTTTGCGATGGTCGCTGTGACCGGCGCCGTGCTGTGGGCAGTGAGGGGTCCCGAGCTGGCCCCAGGTGCACGTAGACTGCCGTCCTCACCGGCCAAGGGACCAGCACGGCAGGTGCAAGGCGGAGGCGGGGTCTAGACCCGCGTGGGGTGGCTGCCTCCTGCCCCTGGTTTCTGGCGGCCTCCCGCTCCAGTGCCTGGTGCACGGGACAGAGGGCGCTCTGATGGCGGGGAGCCAGCGGCCGGGTCAGTGCCCCCCCCACCGCCGGGCCTGGCTGGGAGGAGGGGGAGGAATAGGGAAGTTCAGGTAGGAAGGCGCCCCCTGCCCCGGCATGAAGTGCTGCGGAGTGACGATCCAAAGTGCCACCGGTGGTGTCTGCTCGGGGCTGTCAGGCGGGGCGGGGGTTCCTGGGCTGCGGGGAGGGGGGCAGAGAGCTGCTGCAGGGGTGGGGAGGGGTGTCCAGGGCCGCCGACGGGTATTACCCTCCCTTTCCCGTGTGCAGAGGCCGAGGCGTGGAGGGGCCGCTCTCGTCTCTATTTATCGAGGATTTTGTTCCGAGTCCCCGCCTGCCTCAAGGGCTTTGCGTTCTAGCGAGAAAGGCCGGCAACAGACCTGCCAATATAAAAAGGTAATTTTAGGTGCAGTTGAGAGCTGTGAATTAAAAACAGGGGAAAGGGTCAGGCGTGGTGGCTCACACCTGGAATCCTAGCACTGTGGGAGGCTGAGGCAGGAGGATCGTTTGAGTTCGAGACCAGCCTGGGCAATGTAGCAAGACCCCATCTCTACCAAAAGAAATAAATAAATTAGCTGGGCGTCGTGGTGTGCACCTGTAGTCCCAGCTACTCGGGAGGCTGAGGCAGGAGGATCGCTTGAGCCCAGGAGTCTGAGGTTGCCGTGAGCGAGGCTGACGCCACGGCACTCCAGCCAGGGCGACAGAGCGAGACTCTGTCTCAAAAACAAACACACAAACAAAACCAAATAAAAACAGGGAAAAGGATGGCAGGTGGGGACAGGGGGTGGGGGCTGTTTTGATTGGGGGGGCAGGGCCGGGTCATCTGCTGGGGTGACCTTGCGCTTGAGCCCTGAATGATGAGAGGCCGCAGGTGACCTGCGGGGACCCTGGGAGAACATTCCAGGCAGAGGGAACAGCCCCGGCAAAGGCTCGGTGGCCAGGAGGGGGTTGGAGCTGGAATGTTCCATGAACAGGAGGGAGGGGTTTGGTGGCCCCAGATCGCCCGCGTCCTCGAGGCCGTGGTGGGGGACCGAGACCCCAGCCCAGAGCCGAGGGGAAGGTGAATGCTCAGGTCGCCGTCCCTTAGCTCTGAGCGCAGGGCTCGTCGGGAGGCAGGCGGGGAGGCCAGGAAGGAGGAGGCCGGTGTCGTGGGACGGTGGCCTGGTCCCAGGTCGTGGTGCTGTGGGCCAGAGGCGGGCAGAGCCCGTAGGACCTGCTGATGGAGCCTTCGATGGGGACAGCAGGGAAGGCGAGGAACCGGGGCAGATGCCTCGGTTTAGAGTCTGAGATTCATTCATCCATCCATTTAACGAGTAATTCATTGCCATGTCCCTGACCTGTTCCAAAAGTTGGAGGTATGGCCACGAATAAAACAATTCACTGATGGCTGCCCCGTCCATACAGCAGATAAATAATTAGGGGTGGACAAAACAGGCCCCCGGAGAGCCAGCCCTGTGGATAACCGGCGGCAGAAGCTACAGGCAGAGGAAGCAGCACGTGCAAAGGCCCCGGGGCAGGGCCTGCTGCGGCCCAGGAATGGCGGGAGTGGCTGGCGCAGAAACGGGGTCGGGGAGCTCCCCAGGCCCTCACTTCGCAAGGGCTTTGGTTTAGGGGGTGAAACCGTGGTTGGGGCTCTGTGGAGAGACTCCAGACTGGAAGTAAGAGGTCTGGAGAGCATCGGCTCGGCGGTGGTGTGGACACGCTAGGGCAGCCCGGGATGGGACAGGCTGGGGTGACGGCCGGAGAGGACGGAGGGTCCTACGCAGTGAGTGTGTGTTTCTAGCAAGTTCCTGGCGGGGCTGGGGCCCCTGCTGGACGGGCCCAGGGCGTAGTTAAAGGAAGGAGCCGAGGGCGGCATCTCGCTGGGTGCGCGGCCTTGAGGGGACCCGGGGAGACCGAGGCAGCCAGAGAGGTGAGCAGGAGCGGCGGGTCAGAACCGAGCTCGGTGCCTGCGGAGCCGCCTGGCCGGGGCAGGGCAGGCGGGGCGGGAGGAGGGCACAGGGCGCCCGCCCTCCTCCTCCTCCTCTCCCCTGCCCCCCCAGGGAGCAGGCGCCCCCTCCCGCACCGCCTGCCTGTCTCCAGCTCCCCCCGAGGGTCCCCCGGAGGGGAAGAGGGGGACTCAGGCGTCCCTGGTTCCCCATCTGTGGCGCCAGCCAGCTGGATTCTAATTAGCTGCCAGAACGCGGCGCGGCAGGAAGCAGGGGCTGGGGCCGGGCTTGGATTCCTGCCCAAGACGGGCAGGCTGAGAGTTGGGGCCACACGCCTGGGTCCCCCGCCCGGGAGGAGGTCCCGGCCCTCCTCCTTGCTCACCGGTGAGGGTGCTGGGGGGGGTCAGGGGTCAAGGATCACAAGCGGCTTCCTTCGGGAGGGTCCAGGGCCTTCCTGGGCCACCCTGATGAGCTGCCCCAAGACAAGAGGATCTTCTAGGAGTTTCCAACAGGGAAAGGTGGAAGCCCGGCTGGCGGGTCTGTCTTCGGGGTGTGGGAAGGGGTGCGGTGTGAAGGGGTACAGTGTGCGCTGGGGGCCCTGCAGGGTGGGGCGCCCCGCCAGTTGGATGCCGACCCCCGACCCCGTGGGCGGCGGCAGGATGGAGCCCTCGGCCCGTGGCAGGAGGGCGGGGTGGCGCGGCCACCTCGCGCCCCGCTCACTCTCCCGTCTCCCCCAGGCTGGTGGGCCAGGCCGTGGTGCCCACCCGGTGTTGCGGGGCGAGGGCCCCCCCACAGGCCGCTGAGAGTCCTGGACGCACCCCTGGCCGCCACCATGGCCCGTCTGGCCGCAGTGCTCTGGAGTCTGTGCGTCACCGCCGTGCTGGTCACCTCGGCCACCCAAGGTAGGTGCTGCGGGGGCCGGGGGAGGGGGGCTAAAACGTGGACGTCCCCTGACGGCCACCTGGTCAAGTGCCCCAGATGGAGGCCGGACCAGGCCGGAGGGAGACTCTGTGCCGCCCCTAACGTCACCGTCACCGTCACCGCAGTGTCCTTGGGCCGGGCCCTCGCCCCCAACGCGTCAGCCGGGCCAGGGCACCGGGGACCATCCCGCTGTGGCCCCCGGGACCAGGACAGGCCTTCCTGGCGAGCTCTTCCCTGTGTGCGTGTCTCTCGCTGTGATTACAGCTCCGCGGCTCGCTGGGAAGGAGGCTTAATTAAAGCGTGCCCGCTGACGTTTATTTAAAAACAACTAATTACCCGGCTCGGCCCTACGCCGGCCCCGGGATCCTGCTCACGCACAATGAGTGCCCCAAGCCCGCCCGCCCGCCCACCGTCCCCGATTGCTCAGTTACCGTCCCCACGGCGGGCTGGCCCAGGCAGGGACAAGGGCAGGGTGACAGAGGCAGAGAGAAGCGCCCCTCACCCTGGGCTGTGGCCCCCGCCCGCCCTGCACCCCCAGTCTGGAGGGCGCTGGCGGTGGACCCAGGTCCAGCCCCAAAGGTGGAGGGGACGTCGTCCAGCCGTGCCCTGGGGCCTTGGCGCTGATGCCCTCGGCCGAGTCCTCTGCCCGTCGGGGTCCTGCCCTGTTGCCCCAGCTGGGCCGGGAGGGGCCGCCTCCACCCCCAGCCCCGTCGGAGCCAGCCCTCCACCCCCAGGCCTCCCTCCCAGGCCCGGGAAAGCTAAAATTAGACGAGGAGGCAGATGGTGCTGGAGGAACACACGTAGAACTTTCCCCCCGCTGGGACTCGACTCACCCCAGAAAACCCCGGGGGCCTGGCTGCTGTGCCCGCGGGAATCGGCCGGAGTGGGAGGAGGGACAGGGGCACCGAAAAGGCCCGGCTCTGCTACCGCCGTGCGCGAGCGGCCCGGCAAAACCCCACGCCGGAGGAGGCCACTCCCTGCACCTGCGAGTCACGGTGCCCGCGTCGGAGCCTCGGGGCCCCTCTCTGCTCCCCCCTTCCCACCACTGCCCTCCCTGCAAGGCCTAGCGGGGACGCGTGTCCCGGGAGGGGCTGTCCTGGCTGCCGCAGCCCTCGCCACGCCCCTGCTGCTGTGCGGAACCGAGTGCCTTAATGGCATTCGTAGTAGCAGCGATCAGCGCCCACACCACCTCCCCGAGTGCGTGTCAACGCCCGGACCCATCGCGGCGGCCCTGTGAGACGAGTTGTTCTCATGGCCCCTCGGGGGAGCGACCGAGGCACACAGTCACTCAGTGACCTGGGGGAGGGCACGGTCGGGAGTGGCCGAGCCGGCATTCCGCCCCCAGCCGGCTGTCTGGATCCCAAGGCCGAGCTCTCCGTCCCCGTGTGGCACAGGATGATGGCTGACAGGGACAGGGAGCCGGGCCTGTCCGGGGCATGTCCCTTCACCGTCAGGGGAGGTCTCCCAGATAATAACGGGGAAGCCCCTCACCGAGGAGCCCCCCTCGTGAGGGCCCCACCCTTCGAGAGCATTTTCTAAGGCATAAGAATCCCTGCGGTTCCATGCTGGGCTGCAGGTGCCCATCTTCCAGATTGGGAAACCGAGGCTTGGGGAGGCCACGGCAGGGGCTGTCGGAACGTGAGCGTGCGTCAGACTCTCCTGGTGGGCAGGCAGCCCCAGAAGGGCCCCAGAATCCGCACTCCGGACCGGGTGGCGCTGTGGGTCTCCAGGCCACACCCCGCCGGCCCCCGCAGCTGGGAAGTGGCAAAGCCCACCTCCGTGTGGCTTCGAAACCTCGGCGCAGTCCTGTGCCTTCTCTGCTCCTTGTGCGGGCCGGTGTGACGTCAGCGTGGTCCCCAAGGCCGCCCTCACTTCTGACGCCGGGTACAAGTTCAGGGGCCCCCCCCAGGCCACACTCAAGTCTGACCACGCACTAGAAGGACCCAGGACTCGGCGGAAGACGTTAGGCTCACGGTGGTGGGTTGCCACCGCGACCGGACGCAGGTTAGAGTCAGACGAGGGCAGAGTTCAGGAAAGTTCCACGTGCAGAGAGCTCCCGGTTGCCCGCCGCCCGGCCAGCAGGGTGGCCGGGCTTCGCCCTCCCGGCAGTGGCGAGTGACAACACACACGCGGCGGCGTCCAACCAGGGGTGGCCGCCCTGGGCCTCGCTGTCCAGGGTCCTTACTGGAGCCCGGTCACATAGACGTGGCTCCTGGCCCAAACCTCCAGCCCCTCCAGAGACCAACTGACACCGCGTGACCCCCGCCCCCGCCCTGAGCCGCGTTGCTGGTGTGCTCGTTTGCTACACCCGCTGTGACAAAGTTCCACGGACGGCGTGGCTTACGATCCGAAGGCTCGCAGCCCGGGGTCAAGGTGTCGGCACGGTTGGTGCCTTTGAGGGCCTCGATTCTCGGCTCGGGCGTGGCCGTCTCCTCCCCGCGCGTCACATCTTCTCACCCCTGCCCGCCTCCCCGTCCAGATCGCCCCTGTGGGTCAGGACCCCGGTCACGTTGGATCGGGGCTCGCCCTGGTGGCCACGCTTTAACTCGATGACTTCGGTAATGCCCCGGTCTCCAAGTAAGGCCACATTCTCAGGTGCTGGGGTGGGGACTTCAGCATATGAACGTTTCAGGGGGGACACAGTTTAACCGTGGACTATCTGATGTGGAAACAGACGCTTTTATCAGGAAGGACGTTCTAGAGGCTTAGAGGTCACCTCCTGGGAGCTGAAGGCAAAGGCCAGGCTCTCCCGGGGCCAGGTGAGCGCCGTCACCGCGCAGGTGGGCGCAGCGAGGGGCCCATTGTACAGCTGGACAAACCGAGGTTCCCACCTCGCCGGCTTTGGTGCCCCCTCCGAGGCCAGCAGCCGGGGTCCTCTCTTCCCGGCCCGGGCTCCCCTACGCGTGACGCCCACGGCCGCCACCCCCCGTTCTCCCGCAGGCCTGAGCCGGGCGGGGCTTCCGTTCGGGCTGATGCGCCGGGAGCTGGCGTGCGAAGGCTACCCCATCGAGCTGCGGTGCCCGGGCAGCGACGTCATCATGGTGGAGAACGCCAACTACGGCCGCACGGACGACAAGATCTGCGACGCCGACCCCTTCCAGATGGAGAACGTGCAGTGCTACCTGCCCGACGCCTTCAAGATCATGTCGCAGAGGTGGGTCGGCGCCCGGGAGGGCTTCGGGGCAGGCGCTCGCCTTGCGGCGCTGGTCTCCCGGCCGGCGCGCCGTTCGCCCGCAGTCTTCCTGCTCATTCACTTATTCTCGTGACATGGGTCTCGCTAGCGTGTGAGTGTGTCGGAGTGTCTGTCTGGGAGCAAGTGTGTGGGTGTGGGTGGCCGGGAGCAGCCTGTCACCCACAGCCAGTGCGCCTACAGCCCGTCGCCCTTACCCCCAAATCACACCCAGACTCTGACCCCTGCGTCCCTGGCCACCTGGCCCCGGGGTCGCTGCAGTGACCTCCCTCCCGCCTGTCGTCCTCGCCCCCTTACCTGCTACCGTCAGTTCTCCCCATGTGGCCCGGGGGCACCTGTGAGCACCTGAGTCAGGTCCCGTCCCTCCCTTCCTAACCACGACTGTAGCTCCCCATTATCTGAACCCCCTTTCTCTCCCCTAGCCCCACCTCCCATCCATATTTCTGATATTTTGCCTCTTTTTTTGAGACAGAGTCTCGCTCTGTTGCCCAGGCTAGAGCGAGTGCCGTGGCATCAGCCTAGCTCACAGCAACCTCAATCTCCTGGGCTCAAGCCATCCTCCTGCCTCAGCCTCCCGAGTAGCTGGGACTACAGGCATGCGCCACCATGCCCGGCTAATTTTTTTTATATATATTTTTAGTTGGCCAATTAATTTCTTTGTATTTATAGTAGAGACAAGGTCTCTCTCTTGCTCAGGCTGGTTTCGAACTCCTGACCTCGAGCAATCCGCCCCCCTCGGCCTCCCAGAGTGCTAGGATTACAGGCGTGAGCCACCGTGCCGGGCCTATTTTGCCTCTTTATTGGGTCTATTTTGTGTCTTCCATCACCGGGCAGTCAGCCCCCCTCCCCCGAAGGGCAGGGAGTTTTGTCCACAGGCAGGTAGGTATACAGCAGGCGCCTACAGGATGTCCGCCTAATGTCAGAGAGAGCAAAGGGAAGGAGGGCTGGGGCCAGTCCAGAATGTGTCACCGCGGGAGGCGGTCACTGCAAGCCTCAGGGCAGGTTGGGGCAGGGGGTGGGGGTGGTCTCGTGGCTGAGACAGGCGAGGGGGGGAGCAGTGCTGTCTCCTGCCACCCCTGCCTGGGCATTCCCAGCCCGTGCTTACCCCGCGCCCTTCCTCCTGCCTCCCCGGATGCTCCCTGCCGGCTTCGCCCACCCGGCACCAGCTCCGGGCGCTGGGCTGTCCTCCACGTCTCTCCTGCGCCTGGTACTGACGGCGTCCGGCCCATTCTGTTGCCCGTGGGGGACACCGAGCCATGCAGTTACTGGGGCCAGGGGAAGGACCCACTTGGGGAGGGGTCTCGGTCCTGCTTCCTCTGGCGAGGCCCCAGCGCCCCCACATACTCCACCATCAGAACCTGGAGGCTCTTTGTGCTAGTGAAGGTCACAGCTAAGCCGCTCCGACAGGACACCCCAGAACAAACACACCCACCCAAACTAGACCAGAGCTGACAACCGCCCTCCGCGCCGGGACGAGCCTCTCTCTGTGTCCGCGCCTGCCCGAGCCCGGCCTTTTAAAGGCGTATGCCACGCCCACTCTCACCTCATTGGCCAGAGCTAGGTCACGTGCACTTCCCCGCCGCAGGGGAGGCGGGGACACGGAGTCCACAGGTGGAAATCGGGCAGGTGTTCTTTTACTCAGGTGCCAAATAAATAACTATTTATTTATTTATTTAATCATTCATTCATTCACTTATTTATTTATTTTATATATTTTTTTTCTGCCTAAAACTATGGTGTTCAATTATTTATTTATTTTAAGTTGGCAGGATAGCGCGATTTATTTTTAAATGGGCTAAAGTTAACCTTTTTTTTTTTTTTTTTTTTTGAGACAGAGTCTCGCTTTGTTGCCCAGGCTAGAGTAAGTGCCGTGGCGTCAGCCTCGCTCACATCAATCTCAGACTCCTGGGCTCCAGCGATCCTTCTGCCTCAGCCTCCCGAGTAGCTGGGACTACAGGCATGCGCCACCATGCTCGGCTAATTTTTTCTATATATATTAGTTGGTCAATTGATTTCTTTCTATTTATAGTAGAGACGGGGTCTCGCTCTTGGCTGGTTTTGAACTCCTGACCTTGAGCAATCCGCCCGCCTCGGCCTCCCAGAGAGCTAGGATTTAAAGTTAACCATTTTAAAGAGAACAGTTCAGCTGGGTGCAGTGGCTCACACCTTGTAATCCCAGCGCTTTCCCAGGCGGAGTCCGGAGGATCGCTTCAGGCCAGGAGTTCGGAGACCAGCCTGGGCAACGTAGTGAGACCCCCACCCTACCCTACCCCCACCGTCTCTACAGAAAATTTAAAATATTAGCCAGGTGTGGTTGTGCATGCCTATACTCTTAGCTACTGGGGAGGCTGAGGCAGGAGGATCACTTGAGCTCAGGAGTTGGAGGCCGCAGTGAGCCACTGCACTCCAGCCTGGGCGATAGAGCAAAACCCTGTCTCTAAAAAATAAACAATTCACTTGTATTGAGCACTCTGACAGTGTTGTGCAACCACCACTTCTAGCGCATTCCATCTCCCCAAAAAGAAACCCCATACCCATTAGCAGTCATTCCCTTTTTCTCCCTAACCCCAGCCCCTGGCAGCCACTGACCCGCTTTCTGTCTCCATGGGTTTGCCTGTCCCGGGCATTACCTATAAATGGAGCCGCACACTGCGTGGCCTTTTGTGTCTGGCTTCTTTCGCTCTGCACCACGCCTTCGAAGAAGTCCATTCATGTTGTCGTGTGCCGTGTGTCCCGGTGCTTCATTCCTTTTGACAACTGGGTAACATATCAATGTATTGTGTGGATAGGCCACATTTCGTTTATCCGTTCATTCATTGGGTGGACATTTGCGTTGTCTCCGCTTTTTGGTGACTGTGAATGGTGCTGCTGTGGACATGGGCATGCAAGGACTTACCCAAACACCTGCTTTGAGTTCTTTTGGGTGCAGCAGTCCCTCCCTTCTCCACTGGGGAAACTTCGTTCCAAGACCACTAGCGCCGCAGTCCCCAACCTTTTTGGCACCGGGGACTGGTTTCATGGAAGACAATTTTCCCGTGGACGGCGGCAGGGGAGGGTGGGTGGGGCTGGATTCAGGATGATTCAAGTGCATTACATTTATCCCATTTGCACCCGCTCCCCAGGGCTGGCATCACCACCTCAGCTGCACCTCGGCTACCCGGGCATTAGATTTTTACAAGGGGCGCACGACCGAGATCCCTGGAATGTGCAGATTCCAGTGGGGTTCTGGCTCCCGTGAGAATCTAAGGCCACTGCTGCTCTGACAGGAGGCGGAGCTCGGGCGGTGATGCGGGGGATGGGGAGCGGCCCCAAATACAGATGAAGCTTTGCTCACCTCCCGCTGTGCCGCCCGGTTCCTAACAGGCCACAGACTGAGACCAGCCTGCAGCCCAGGGGTTGGGGACCGCAGCCCCCTGTGGATGCCTGAAACCACAGATAGCAGGGAACCTTATATATACTATGTTTTTTCTTATACTGGGATAAAGTTTAATTTTACAAACTAAGCACCGCAGGAGATTAACAACAATAACTGATAATTAGGCCAGGCACAGTGGCTCACGCCTGTAATCCTAGTACTTTGGGAGTCCAAGGTGGGAGGATCGCTTAAGCCCAGGAGTTTGAGGCTGGAGTGAGCTATGATGATGCCACTGCACTCTAGCTGGGGTGACAGAACAAGACCTTTTCTCAAGAAAAATAAAAACAAAAAAACCTGATAATTAAGTTATTATTAGTAAAGTATTAGTAAGTAAAATAAGGGTTACTTGAACACAAGCACTGCAATGCTATGACAGATCTAGAAACAGAGACGACTGGCAGTGGCCAACAGGTGGGTAGCGGATACTGCGTGGACATGTCCCGGACAGCATGGGATCCCATCATGCTACTCAGGATGGCACGCAATTTAAAACTTAGGAGCTGCTTATTTCTGGAATTTTCCATTTAATATTTTCGGACCGAGGTTGACTGCAGGTAACTGAAACCGCAGAAAGTGAAATCTTGGAAAGGGAGGGGGACCATTTATTATGCACACCCGAGAGATGCACACTGAGAGATTTATTATGCACACCCTTTTAAAGAAGGGGGTGAGGCCGATGGGTATGGACAGACGCTCCCACGCCCTGTTCCCCCCACCCTCCACCCACGTTTTTTATGCCTCCCTCCCCGCTAGACCCTTCGTGGTTTCTTGAGTTTCTGTGTCAGTGTTTGGCACTCGCTGCTTACTTACGGGCAGGGTTGGAGGGGAGACCCAACCCTCCCTCTGCTCCCTGCCCGGCCCGTCCTGCCCGGCCCGGCCCGCACTTAGCCTGCTCCAAGGAAGGGGGCCCCGACTGCAGGGACAGATGGCAGATGTCATGCCACGCTCGTCTCTTTGTTGTTAAACGGGGTCCCCTTTACTTAGGTGCCGGTCAGACCCCTGGGAAGTTGCCAGGGACTCAGCGGCGTTCCCTCTCGGGGACCGAGAGTGGCTTTCCCGTAAAAAGACTCTCCCCCGGCCGGGCGCGGTGGCTCACGCCTGTAATCCTAGCTCTCTGGGAGGCCGAGGCGGGCGGATTGCTCGAGGTCGGGAGTTCAAAACCAGCCTGAGCAAGAGCGAGACCCCGTCTCTACTATAAAGAGAAAGAAACTAATTGGCCAACTAATATATATAGAAAAAAATTAGCCGGGCATGGTGGCGCATGCCTGTAGTCCCAGCTACTTGGGAGGCTGAGACAGAAGGATCGCTTGAGCCCAGGAGTCTGAGGTTGCTGTGAGCTAGGCTGAGGCCACGGCACTCACTCTAGCCTAGGCAACAAAGTGAGACTCTGTCTCAAAAAAAAAAAGACTCTCCCCCGTCCAGAAGTGGGATTGCTGGAAGAAAATTAAAAAAGAAAAGAAAACAAAAGAATAAAATTTAAATAAATAAATAAATAAATAAATAAATAAAAGACTCTCTCCCGCGGCTGCTCTGGCTGCGGGTACCCACAGCACCGCCCAGAAGGCGGGACGTGTCCACAACGTGGGCCGAGGTGGCCACGGCTGGACCCCGTGAGCACTTCCTTGAGAGCATGTTTGCCACGACTCTGCTCCCGTGTGCGGCTTCGCTCGTATCAGTGGACAACGCGGGAGCTCTAAAGTCGATTTAAGGCCGGGCGCGGTGGCTCACGCCTGTAATCCCAGCTCTCTTGGAGGCCGGGGTGGGTGGATTGCTCGAGGCCAGGAGTTCGAAACCAGCCTGAGCAAGAGCGAGACCCCGTCTCTACTATAAATAGAAATTAATTAGCCAACTAATATATGTATACAGAAAAAATTAGCTGGGCATGGTGGCGCATGCCTGTAATCCCAGCTACTCGGGAGGCTGAGGCAGGAGGATCGCTTGAGCCCAGGAGATTGAGGTTGCTGTGAGCGAGGCTGATGCCACGGCACTCACTCTAGCCCGGGCAACAGAGTGAGAGTGTCTGAAAATAAATAAATAAATAAAGTCAATTAAAAAAAAAAAATACCAAAGATGCAATAGTATCAGCGACACTCAGATAGGATGAGAGTGACAAGGGGCGGCCAGGCAAGCACTGCCTGCGGGGCGACGCCGTCATCCCGGCCCCAGTGCCGTGCCGGGGCTGAAAGTAGAAGAACCCCGTCTGGTGGGCAGGAGAAAGCAGGCAGGAAACAGAAAACGATGCCCACACACGGCCTCCGGGCGTGGTTTCCAGCGCCGCGATGCCTTCCCAATTTGGGGGCGTCTGTTCCCCTCCGGAGCCCGGGGGCCCTCTGGGGGCAGGTCTGCCTTTCCCAGCGCCCGTCTCTCTCCTGCAGGTGTAACAATCGCACCCAGTGCGTGGTGGTTGCCGGCTCCGACGCCTTCCCTGACCCCTGCCCTGGGACCTACAAGTACCTGGAGGTGCAGTACGACTGTGTCCCCTACAGTGAGTCATCTTGTTCCTTGTGCGGACGCGGGCCCTTCCCCCTATGGAGCAAGCGAGGAGGAGACACCTTGACCCACCTGGACACGCGTGCACGCACGCACGGGGCCTGCCCTCGGGGGGCAGCCGGGCCCGCTCGCTCCCTCACACGTTCCTTCTCCCAGAAGCCCCGGCCCACCCTTGGGGCCTGCTCCCCCGCCTCGCAGACCCTGCCCCTTCCACGGGGCACCTTCTCCAACTCCGGCTCCCGGCCCACTCACCTCACCGCCTCACGCACCCCTGCTCTCGTTCACGCACTTCCAGGCCACGCTCTCGTGCTCTGCTTCGCACACTTAATCTCTCTTCGTCCTGGGCCTGGCTGCCCTTCTCATCCCTCTGCCTCCCTCTTGCGTTCACAACCTTCCCTTCCTGAGCACCCCCCTTGGGCACCTTCTCCTCCCTCTCACTCACCACCCGCCCACCCCGCCTCTCTCAACTCCCTCCACCTCTTCTCAGCGCCCTCACTCCCCACACGCCTCCACTCCTGCTCTTCCCAGTCAGCGATCCTGGACTTCACACCCACAGAGACACAGATCACCCCGAGGCCTGGCGGCAGATCTGGCGTGAAGGGCTGGGGCACTTTCAACAGATTCTGTATCTCCCAGTTGCTTTGCCCATTACCACGATAGCACTTCCTGTCTGCAGAGGAAGTGCCGCCATGTTGGATGGAGGGTGGCCTCCGGGAAGCCTGAGGAATGTGATATGGGGAGCCAGAAGCCTGGCTGTCTTACACCTGGCAATGGGGAGCAGACAAAGACAGGGTCTCTCCTCCTCAGCACCCCACCCTTAACATCGCCCTTCTTTCCTGCCCTCTCTCTTCCCTCCCCCTTCCCCATCACCCTTCCCTTTCCTCCCCCACCTGGCTCCATGTAGCCAACTTGGAGGTAGGGCCTCCGGGCGGAGGGGGGAGGAGGCAGGGCCACCAGGGTGTCTGAGTGTGGCGGGCAGGGGCAGGGGACCAGGAGACCCTGTAACTCTCCCCTCCTGCCCCAGCCTTTCCCCCCAACCTTTGATTTCTCCTTGCAGGTGACTGGATGACGCTGGGGGAAACAGGATCCCTTATGTGCTTCCATAATTTTCTTCTTTCACTTCTTGCCCTTTCCTTTCAGTGCCTGAGGCCTTCAGCCACCGCCTGAGGGGGACGCCCATCTGCTCCTTGAAGCCTCCCCACAGCACTGGGGACACTGCCCGCCGGGGCAGCGGGGAAGGCGGGCGGGAGGCAGCGAGCTTAGCGCAGAGGGCAAGCCAGCCGGGCCTGGGTCTGAGGCTCAACTGGGCTCTTGGATTTTTTTCTGGCTCTGAAACCTTGAGCTAGGGACTTAATTTCTCTGGGCCGCGGCAGAAGGAGGCGTGAGTCCGCGAGAGGAGGCGTGAGCAGCGCTCGGCCCCCAGGGCCGGCCACAGAGTCCGCTCCCAGTGGCAGAGTGCTGAGTGTCCAGTCCCCAAGGGCAGAGTCTCCGTCTGTCCTCACCTGCCCTGGCGCCCAGACCCGTGCCTGGTCCAGGAAGTGCTCAGTGATGGTACGAGGCTCCCTCCGCCCGCTGAGCCTGTGTGCTCACCTGTGCCGGGTGGGGAGAGACCACCAAGAGTGGGGACAGTGTGGGTAGAGCTCTGGTGTGCCCCGAGCCATAGGTGCGAGTGAAATGTTCCCTGCTTCTGCCAGCTTGTGGCCTTGGCCACGTGGCTTCACGTCACTGGGCCTCATTTCCCCCATCTACAGACAGGGCTCTGGAAGGGCTGGCTGCGGGTGCCTGGTGTGGTTCCCGGCACCTCGTAAATGCGGGACGCTGGGCACGCGTGGCCTTTTTTGGGACTACTCGTAATGCCTCTCACCGATTATTACTATTACTTCTGCGGCCATCAAAATAAAATTAACAACGGATGATGGACCCAACTGTTCCCAAGGCAAGCGAGATTAAGGGCAGGAAAAAGTGTCTGGTCCAAGTGGAGCCCAAAAGCAAGCAGGTGACACTCGAAGAAGCAGAAGAAAGCTAGAGGGCCCGGGAGCTGGGACACCCCCTGGAGCCGAGCCCCCGAGTGTGGTCCGGGAGGTGCAACCTACAGAGAGGGCTCCGGGCACGGGGGCAGGACAGCCCAGGGGGTGGGCGGCCCCCAGTCTGATGGGAGAGCTGGCCCTCGGGGACAGGACACACTCACGTGCGCACACACGGTGGGTGTCCAGGGTGGAGCGAGGGGGCCTAGCTGGCTCCCGGTCCTCCAGAGGAAAGGGGCTGGAGTTACAAGGAGGGACAGAAGGCAGCTGAGAGCACAGGGAGGCTGGGCACCCACTTGTCCCCCAGACGTCCACTGAGCACCTCCTGAGTGCCGGGCCCTGGGAAGCCAGAGCTCCCCGCCGGGGCCGCCAGAGGCAGCCAGGAGAGCCGGCCCCTGGCCAGAGGGTCCTGAGGGGCCAGGGACGACGCAGAAGCTGGAGGGAGCGGCCCGGGCAGCCTGCTGGCCCAGGGCTTCAGAGGCTGGGGTGACCCCAGTGCTGGTGCGGGCGGGTCAGGGGTGGGTGGCAGGGGCTTGCGTGGGGAGGGGGCACGGGATGTGTGGGGACCCCTCCACGCTGGAACAAGCCCGACTAACGCTGGATTTGCCTTGCAGCTGAGCGCAGCCTAACCGCCCCTTCCTC
This sequence comes from Microcebus murinus, assembly GCF_040939455.1. Lineage (NCBI taxonomy): Eukaryota > Metazoa > Chordata > Mammalia > Primates > Cheirogaleidae > Microcebus > Microcebus murinus. The sequence continues at coordinate 502,995 of NC_134107.1, read as the reverse complement.
CCCCAGGTGCCGCCGCCGGGGCACCCGCAGGCCAGGGCTCTGGCTCCTGGGCCCTGGGCCCTGGGCCCCGCGGGCTGAGCAGAGGAGCCAGCCTCGGGCTTGCCTGCCCCCAGTCGGGGGAGTGGGGGAGTGTGTCTGTGCCCCCCCCCCGCTGTCCCGCCCGGTCTGTGTCCCCCGCCCCGCCCCACCGCCCCTGCCTCTGTCTCCCCGGCCCCGGCGCTGTCTGAGGCCCGGGCCCGTCCGCCTGTCCGCCTTTCTGTTGTTCCGTGTCTGGCTCTGTCACCCTCTCTCTGTGTCTGCTGCTTCTGGGTTGTGAGGGCTTGGGGGAGCTTAGCTGGACTTGGGGAGGCCGGCACACGGGGGAAGGGGCTCAGCCTGTTCTCTCGGCTGGGAGACGCTGAACCCCGTCCCCTGGGCCCCTGGTTCTAGCAGGAGGGCAGCAGGCAGGGTGGGAGGGCAGCCGAGTGGCTCCTTCACCCCACCACTCCCTGGTGCCCCCCCAACCAGCGCCCACCTCCCAGCAGGGGCTCCCCCCTCCCTGCCCCTCTGCACCAAGGGTGCCCGTCCCCCCTGAGGGCTCTGTCCGGTGCCTGCCTGTCCCCCCACCCGGTGTCTCTCTCCGTCTCTTCCCTCCGTGTGGCCCCTCCCCCCACTGTGTCCCCTCTCGCCCCACTTTACCCCAGAGGAAGGGACGTGGGGGCGGGGGCCGACCTGATGCTACAGCGGAAGGGGTTGTGGGAAACAGGAGCGAGGAAGGAAAGGAAAAAGGGGGCGTGTTGCCAGAAAAGAAACGAAAGCAATTTAATCTCTTTTTTTTTTTTCTCTTTTTTTCTTGCACATTTTTTTTTTCAATTTGTTTTCTCTCTCTCTTCCGATGCTTAAAGTAGAAGTGGAGCAGAAAGGTAAACGCACTGTTACCAATGCTAACCCCTAACTCACACTTTGTTCTACCTGTGCATACTTATGTCGCCCGCCCGCCCTCCCTCCCGGCCCCTTCTTCTCCCCCCAACCCCCACTCGGTCCAGCCGATGTCCCCCACCCCGGGGGGCGCCCGCCCCACCGGGCCAGCCCTAGTTCTGCCATGGGCGCCCCGCCCTCCAGATATCCACGGAAGCTCCTCTCTGAGCTCGGGCAGGAAGTGCTCTCTCCCTCTGCCTGTCCCCTTCTCTCTGCCTCCCGCTCTTTTTCTCTCTCTCCCTGTCCCTCCTTCCTGGCCCCTGCCCTTGCGGGACCGGCCTCCTCTCATACTTCTTTTGCCTCCTTCAGGAGAAGTGTGTAATCATCTAGGGCGGTGGGGAGGGAGGGACTGGGGTGAGCTCGCTGTCTCTCTCTCTCTCTCTCTCTCTCTCTCTCTCTCTCTCTCTCTCTCTCTTTTCCTCCTCCCTCTGCACCTTTTATAACATGTTTCTGGTTCAAGGGAGGCGGGCTGGAGGGGACACCTTTGTTTTCCTTTCGGGGAGCAGATTTCTCCTATCGCTCGGGCTCCTGGTGGCTTAAGTTCCTCCTGGTTTGGCGTTTCCAAGGCCCAGAGCTGTTTTGGAGCACGGAGCACCAGCCCCCCCCGCCCCCTTCCCCCCAACCCCGACCCCCCATTCCTGGCCAGCTGGGGGCCCGGCCCTGGGGAGGGATGTCAGCTGTCCCCAGCCCTGGGAGGGGGCAGCCTGCCAAAAAAAAAAAAAATGAGGGCGAGGGGGCGGGGGCGGGCCTCGTGGTGGGGGGAGCGCGGGTTGGGGGAGCGTTTTTCTCTGTTTCTTTCACACTTGCAAAGCTGCAGTCAGGGTTTCTTCAGGGCTGTTGTGGTCAGAGGACAGGGAGAGGGGCGGGGGAGGGACACAGTCTGGGGACTTCCACGAACACCGTAATTTCTTGCAGAGAACTCCACGGTGGATGGGCTGCCCGGTGCTGGGGGGGGGGGCTGGTGCTGCAGCTGAGGGGCTCCGAGGAGGGTGGGTGTCGGGGATGGTTATCTCCTCCCCACAAAGCTCGGGACATTGACAGACCTGAGGCCGCAGCAGGGGCCGGGGCTGAGTGACATGGCCTTCCGGGATCCCTTTTGCCTTGAAATTACGGTGGTCTGTGGAGCATCCCCTGGAGGGAGGTGGGGCGGGGTCCCTCTGAGCTGCTCCCCTCCCCGTCCTACCCCCACCCCCATCTCAGAGAGGCCTGGGCCGCCAGCCCGAGGCAGCCCCTCACTGCACCCCTGCACTGCCCCTCTCTCTCCCTCCCAGCACCAGCCACTCTTCTTGCAGGCCTGTGTTGGTGGTTTGGATGCCGGAGCTTTGGAGTTTTTCTCTTCGAGGAGGGGTGGGGTGGGAGGGGGCAGGAGGGGAGGGAAGTGGAAGTGTTGGGAGCTTGGTGCTGGGGAGGGGTCCTTGCTGTCCAAGGCCCCAGGCAGACTGTTCCTCACCTTCTCCCCCTTCCCCCAGGTGACCTCTAACCACATTTTTCCGTCCCCAACCCCCTCTGACCAGCTCAGGCTCTGAGACTTCCCACTGTCCCCTCCACACACAGACACATCCCCTCGGGTGCCACACACCTGGCACAGGGGCTCGGCTTGGGCAGAGGGGAGACCCGGGGCACAGAGGGACAGGGCAGGGGCCGGCATGCTGGACGAGGGGCAGGTTAACCCCTCTGCACCCGGGACAGGGAGATGGCCAGGCCCTAGGGCCCAAGCCAGGGTCATCTGGCTCCTGCCACCCCTGTGCCCCGGGCTCCCCTTCCCCTACCCAAATGGGACGTGCTCCTGGCTGCTTTGTGCCTGGGGACCCTGAAGCCACGCTGTCCCCCTGCTGTGAAGGGAGGCCTGCATATGCCCCCACCCCCAGGCCTGCTGGAAGTGGGAACGAGGAGAGGCCCCTGCCCTGCCCGAGCCCCTCTTGCCACCGGGGCCGCCGCCCAAGCCGATGCCAGGTCCCAGACCTCCTTGTCCCCCTTGGGGCCAGCTGCTTTGGTGACAGCCCAAGCAGGAGCAGAGAATTCACTGCAACCCCCCACCCCCGCCCTGAGCCCTCCCCGGCCTGTCTGTGGGTTCCGCCAGCCGGGAGGTGAGAGGGAGGCCCGGCCATCCTGGACGGAGGGCGCCGGCTGTCGGCGCCGTGGGGCGGCGGGGGCCTGGCCACTCTGACCCCACGGATCAGTAAGGGAGGCTAAGAGCAGGTGGCGCCGGGACGTGACTGGGCAAGGGTGGGCAGGCCAGCGGCGGCCAACGAGATGCAGTTGAGGTTTTCCTCCTTTTCAGGGAATGGGGGGGTGGGGCGGGGCCCCCCACCTTTCTGACATCAGCGCTGCCTTGGTCCCTCCTCCCGAGCCGGGGATGGTCGCAGGTAAATCTGGGTCCGGGGCAGGGGAGGTGGGGGGCCTGGCTGGGGCGGGCTGGGTCTTTATCCTAGCACCTGGTTCCCTCCCTTGCCCCCTCTGAGCTGGACCTGGGACTGCCCCCCTGAGGGACCCTCAGTCGGGCCTGGGCCTTGGAGTGAATTCTCTGCTCACCCCTCTCTCCTCGCCAGCACTAACCCTTTCTTCCCAGGTGGTCTGCAGCCAGCCTCCCCCGGAGCCGGACCTCGCCGAGCCCCCCCCTTGTCTCTCTCCCTCTGCACAGCTCTCCTCTCCCCTCCCCTACTCTCCCGGGAGTCCTGTCCCTCTCCATGTCCCCACCCCCACCCCCTGTGCACCAGTGTCAGTGTCTGCTGCCGAGCCAGACCCCATGAGAGACCCTGCCGGCTGGGGGCAGGGCTGGCGCCCTCAGGGAGGGGCTGGACCTCTCCACTGTCCTAGCCTGGGAGCCGCCTCGGCTGTTGGCTTTGTGGGTACCGGGTGGGGGGGTACAGACACATCAGGAGCCCTGGGAGAGAGTTGACGCCCCTATGCCTCCCCCACCCTGGAGTAGGGGTGCTCCTGACACCCACAGTGGGTACGGAAACATCACTCTACCTTGCAGTTTTTGCAGGAGGAAGAAAGTGGAGTTAAAAATTAAAAAAAAAAAAAAAAAACCTCTGTCCCGGTGTGGTTGGTGAAGGATGGGACCCTGGACCCCTAGCTCTTCCCTAGGGGGCCGAGAGGGGGGAGCAGAGCCAGGTGCCGGGTGCCTGGACGTCAAAGCCGGAAGCGACTGCAGTGGGGAGAGTCTTTGCACCCCACCCCCACCCCTGATTAAATGGCACCAGACCCTCTGGGAGGGCCCTGACCAAACCCCTTCTCCCCAGCCTGTGGGGTCTCTACCAGCCAGGGCAGGGGAAGGGCACCACTGTCCCCCACTAACCCGCTCTTAATGGCCTCCAGGGTTCACATCTCCAGGGAGAGGGGCAGCTGGGCTGGGCGGCGGGAGGGGGGCCCCTTCCCGTCACCAGCCCTACCAAGCAACCGTGACTGCAGCAGCAGGAGGGGCGGCCTGGCTCCCCCCGCGCAGCGTGACCAACTTGTCTCTCTCCCCTGTCTCTCTCGCCCCCCCCTGCCTCCGCCCCTCCGCTCTGGCCCCGCCCCGCCCTCTCCAGTCTTCGTGTGCCCGGGGACCCTGCAGAAGGTGCTGGAGCCCACGTCCACGCACGAGTCGGAGCACCAGTCGGGCGCGTGGTGCAAGGACCCGCTGCAGGCGGGCGACCGCATCTACGTGATGCCCTGGATCCCCTACCGCACGGACACGCTGACCGAGTACGCGTCGTGGGAGGACTACGTGGCGGCGCGCCACACCACCACCTACCGCCTGCCCAACCGCGTGGACGGCACGGGCTTCGTGGTCTACGACGGCGCCGTCTTCTACAACAAGGAGCGCACGCGCAACATCGTCAAGTACGACCTGCGCACGCGCATCAAGAGCGGCGAGACGGTCATCAACACCGCCAACTACCACGACACGTCGCCCTACCGCTGGGGCGGCAAGACCGACATCGACCTGGCGGTGGACGAGAACGGGCTGTGGGTCATCTACGCCACCGAGGGCAACAACGGGCGGCTGGTGGTGAGCCAGCTCAACCCCTACACGCTGCGCTTCGAGGGCACGTGGGAGACCGGCTACGACAAGCGCTCGGCCTCCAACGCCTTCATGGTGTGCGGGGTGCTGTACGTGCTGCGCTCCGTCTACGTGGACGACGACAGCGAGGCGGCCGGCAACCGCGTGGACTACGCCTTCAACACCAACGCCAACCGCGAGGAGCCCGTGGGCCTCGCCTTCCCCAACCCCTACCAGTTCATCTCCTCCGTGGACTACAACCCTCGCGACAACCAGCTCTACGTCTGGAACAACTACTTCGTGGTGCGCTACAGCCTGGAGTTCGGGCCGCCCGACCCCAGCGCCGGTGAGGACCGCTGGCTTCCCGGCCCCGGGGACCTGCTTGCATCTGTCCCCCTGGGGCCCCGGGGTGGGGTGGGGTGGGGGTGGGTTCCCTCTTGGGGGGCCGGAGGCAGGCTCGGGTGTGAGCCCAGGAGGTGAAAGGAAGTCACGGCGTGTGTGATAGGTGTTGTCCCAAGCGCTTGAGCTTGTCTAATCCTCAGAGTTTATGGGACAAGAATCCTCCTCGTGCCCGTGTTGTAAACGCAGGCGTCGAGGTGCAGGGTGGGTAGGGGGTTAACTTATTTGGAGGTTTGAACCCAGGACTGGGCTCCTAAGCACGGAACTGCACCGCCACTCGTGGGCGCTTGGGCACCTTTGGTCCTTGGACCCACCAAGATCTTGGGTGGAAGCCCAACACCCACAGAACCAGAAAAGGCTGGGCCGATGCCGTTGCCTGGGGCGAGGGCCACTCCGCGCAGGGCCATTTTGCCACACAGCTGCCTGACGCCAGCTCTCTGCAGCCTCGGTCTCCAAGGCTGCTGCTGCCGCCGCCACGCTTCGTTTGCAAAATGGGGAAACCGAGGCCTCCAGAGAGGAGGGGCATGGCTAGGTTACAGAGACCAGGGTCAGCTAGTACGAGGTGAGAGGTGGCAGTGTTAAGAAGCCACCTGCTGTCTGCACTGCTCAGACCTCAGGGGACACCTTTGATACTTATATGGTCCCATGGGTATAAGGGACTTATGTGGGCACAGAGAGGCCGGGAGAGATCTGTCCCCAGACCCAGGGGGCCGAGGACACCTTTCTGCTGTGGTGGGCTAGGTGGCAGGGCCCCGAGCACGGGCGTGACGCTGTCTCATGTCCCCTCTGTGTTCCAGGCCCGGCCACCTCCCCGCCCCTGAGCACGACCACCACAGCCCGGCCCACGCCCCTCACCAGCACAGCCTCGCCCGCCGCCACCACCCCGCTCCGCCGGGCACCCCTCACCACGCACCCGGTGGGTGCCATCAACCAGCTGGGACCTGACCTGCCTCCAGCCACAGCCCCAGCACCCAGCACCCGGCGGCCTCCGGCCCCCAATCTGCACGTGTCCCCCGAGCTCTTCTGCGAGCCCCGAGAGGTACGGCGGGTCCAGTGGCCGGCCACCCAGCAGGGCATGCTGGTGGAGAGGCCCTGCCCCAAGGGTACTCGAGGTGAGTGCGGAGCCTGCGGCCATCTCCGCCGTGGCTGGCCAGGGGAGGGATGGGGACACGCTCCGGGAGCAGCTTAGCACAGGTGGCCAGGGCAGGGCTCACCCCCAGTGCCCAGCGGAGCTCGGCACAGTGGCTCGGGCAGCCCCAGCCGCACCTGCAGAACCCGCAGGGAGCCCACGGGAGGTGACTTGGCTCCTGGCCTCAGGCTGGTGGGGGACAGCCCCGGGAGCAGTCACCTGCAGGACAGGTGAACAGTTGACGTTCTAAAGGGCTGGGGCCGAGTGTTCTAGAGTCCGAGGGGAGGGTTGGAAGAGGCTTCGTGGAGCGAGGGGGACTTCCGATGGGCCTTGCTGGAAGGTTCTAGTTCTGGTAGGTGAAGACAGAAAGGGAGCCCAGAGGGAGAGCTCAGGGGCAGTGAGGGGTGGCTTTTGTCCCCTCAGAGCGGCACCTCTCTTGACTGTCTGGCCTGCTTCATGTCTGTTTTTCCGTGTCCCCCTCACCTCTCTTTTCGCCCACGTGTCCCCTGCTCTCTGTCCTGTCCTTTCCCCCTGCGTTGGCCCATCCTCCTCTCCTGTCCCCCCACCCCCGGCTCCTTTGTCTGTCCCCGTCCGTCTGTCCCTGCAGGAATTGCCTCCTTCCAGTGTCTACCAGCCCTGGGGCTCTGGAACCCCCGGGGCCCCGACCTCAGCAACTGCACCTCCCCCTGGGTCAACCAGGTGGCCCAGAAGGTACCGGCCACCGCAGTCCCCCAGGCAGGCACACTCGCTCGGGCCCAGGGCCCAGCCAGGGTGGTGGAGCAGCTGGGGAGACGCACGGGGCTGGCAGGTCTGGAAGGCAGGACTGTGGGGTCCCCTCCCTGGCCTGCAGAGGGGGCAGGGACAGATGGGGTGGGAGGGGCAGGCAGGGAGAAGGGGACGGCAGGGGCCGCACGGCGAACGGGGAGGGGAACACTGGGGAGAGCAGGACAGTCCCTGACAGACCTGGGGTCCCCCCCTTCCTCCCCGGCCTCACGCAGATCAAGAGCGGGGAGAACGCGGCCAACATCGCCAGCGAGCTGGCCCGCCACACCCGCGGCTCCATCTACGCGGGGGACGTGTCCTCCTCCGTGAAGCTGCTGGAGCAGCTGCTGGACATCCTGGACGCCCAGCTGCAGGCCCTGCGGCCCATCGAGCGCGAGTCGGCCGGCAAGAACTACAACAAGGTGGGCCCAGCCCCGCGGGGACTCGGGCCGTGTCCGACCTGGCACCCGGAACCAGGCTGCCAGCCCCACGGGGGCACCTCGTCAGAGAGGCGGGACCCCGGGGGCTGCCGGCTCCGGCTCCTGTGCTGCCCTGGGCGGTCCTGGGGGTGGTGGACGCCCAAGGAATGTCCCTTGCCGATGGCCTAGCCCCCGGGTCCGGGCTGGACACAGAAGAGCGAGCCCTCCGGGGCCCAGATGCGAGGGGGCTGGGGTCAGGGGAGCCGCGCCCAGAGGCCCGGCCCAACCACCGCGTGTCTGTCCCTTGTCCCCAGATGCACAAACGGGAGAGGACCTGCAAAGACTATATCAAGGTGAGACCCGGCGTGAGGACCGTGGGCTGCAGCTGACCGAGGGGAACGGGGGCTGGGGGCTGAGAGGGTGCTGGGGGCTCACGGCACTGCCCCCGTGCCCGTGCAGGCCGTGGTGGAGACCGTGGACAATTTGCTCCGGCCAGAGGCTCTCGAGTCCTGGAAGGACATGAATGCCACCGAGCAGGTGCACACGGCCACCATGCTCCTGGACGTCCTGGAGGAGGGCGCCTTCCTGCTGGCCGACAACGTCAGGGAGCCCGCCCGCTTCCTGGCCGCCAAGGAGAACGTGGGTGAGTGCTGCCGCCGCCCAGGGCAAGGCCGGGCGTGGGCCTTGAACCGCGGGGGACGCCTGGTCCCCCTGGCCGTCGGGCCTCATGCCGCAGCCTGAGCCCCGGGACGGGGTGCAGACCTCACCCGCGTGTGCCCTGCCGTCCCCTGTCCCCACAGTGCTGGAGGTCACGGTCCTGAACACGGAGGGCCAGGTGCAGGAGCTGGTGTTCCCCCAGGAGGAGTACCCGAGGAAGAACTCCATCCAGCTGTCCGCCAAGACCATCAAGCAGAACAGCCGCAACGGTCAGTGTCCCCGGCGGCCGCCCGGCCCTCCCGGGGTCTCCCCGCTCCCCGCTCGGAGGGCGGCGGGCCTGCACTCGTCCCGGGCGGCGTCCACTCGCGCGAGTGTCACACCTTAGGGGACTCGGGGGTGCCCTGAAGCCCTGCGGACCCTCAGGGCGGGCCCCGTCCCAGCTCAGAGAGGACTGCGCCGTCTGAGACGCAATTAGTTAGAGGTCTGCCCGGAGTCCCAGCCCTGCCGTGCGTCACGGCCCCCGCCCTGCCGCTTAGGGCCGCCTGCAGCTGAGCGGCGGTCTCACGGGAAGGGCTCCTCAAGCCCCCCTTCCCTGGACGGTGGCCCGGCTTCCAAGGCCCCCGGGGCCGGCGTGGCTGGGGGCCGTGGGCGTCGCAGAGCGGGGGCCCAGGCAGAGGGACACGGGCCAAGGCCTGCTGGCTCGTCCGACTGTGCCCGTCTTCCCCAGGGGTGGTCAAAGTCGTCTTCATCCTCTACAACAACCTGGGCCTCTTCCTGTCCACGGAGAACGCCACGGTGAAGCTGGCGGGCGAGGCCGGCGCGGGCGGCCAGGGGGGCGCCTCCCTGGTGGTGAACTCACAGGTCATCGCGGCGTCCATCAACAAGGAGTCCAGTCGCGTGTTCCTCATGGACCCCGTCATCTTCACCGTGGCCCACCTGGAGGTGAGCCGAGCCGCCCCCCTCCCTGCCCAGGGGTCCCAGCGTCCTCCGTGTCCCCAGGCTGCGCCTCTCCCCCGCCCCCACTGCACGTGGTCCACCTGCAGAGCAAGCCACTGCGGCCTCTCCCACTTGGGTCGCTTGGACCATTCGTCCCCAAAGACCTCGGACTGTCACATGGAGCCCCGAACCCCAGGCACCTCTCGAACACTTGTCACGATCCGCATCTCTGGGTGTGGGGTCGTGGGGGGGCTGGAATGGGACTCCCCAGTTCTGACGCCCCGGCCGCCGCCCCGCAACAGGACAAGAACCACTTCAATGCCAACTGCTCCTTCTGGAACTACTCGGAGCGCTCCATGCTGGGCTACTGGTCGACCCAGGGCTGCCGCCTGGTGGAGTCCAACAAGACCCACACCACGTGCGCCTGCAGCCACCTCACCAACTTCGCCGTGCTCATGGCTCACCGCGAGATCGTAAGCTGGCCCGCGCTCTGCTGTCCCGGGCGGGCCGCGCGCCGGCCCCGCTTTGCATGGCGTGCTAGAGTGGGCACGGGCGGTGCCGGGGAAAGGCCGGCCTCGGGGGGCGTGGGGGCCCCGGTCTCGCCCGGGGCATGAGGCCGGCCATGCGTCTGGCCCTGTCTGGTCACGGTCCCACCTCCTCCCAAGGCCCCCTGGAGAAGGAAGCAAGTTGGCGTCACCCTTGTCATCTCTCCACAGCCTTTCAGAGCATGAGGAAGTGAGCACGCCGCCTGCAGAGGGGTGGGGGCCGGCTAGGTGGCCGGGCGGGCAGGCCCCGAGGTCCCCTGTGCCTTGCACCTGGCACCTGGCTGAGCCCAGAGTGCAAAGCCAGAGGCCTGAGCGTGCCCCCCCCTCCTGTCCGCAGTACCAGGGCCGCATCAACGAGCTGCTGCTGTCCGTCATCACCTGGGTGGGCATCGTGATCTCGCTGGTGTGCCTGGCCATCTGCATCTCCACCTTCTGCTTCCTGCGGGGGCTGCAGACCGACCGCAACACCATCCACAAGAACCTGTGCATCAACCTCTTCCTGGCCGAGCTGCTCTTCCTGGTCGGCATCGACAAGACTCAGTATGAGGTGGGCTGGGCTCCAGGCCCGCCGCTGTCGGGGCGCGGGGAGAGGGAAGGGGGTGCCGCTGGGGCGGCGGCGGCCCTGACCCCCGGCGCTCCCCGCAGATCGCCTGCCCCATCTTCGCGGGCTTGCTGCACTACTTCTTCCTGGCCGCCTTCTCCTGGCTCTGCCTGGAGGGCGTGCACCTCTACCTGCTGCTGGTGGAGGTGTTCGAGAGCGAGTACTCCCGCACCAAGTACTACTACCTGGGCGGCTACTGCTTCCCCGCCCTGGTCGTGGGCATCGCGGCCGCCATCGACTACCGCAGCTACGGCACTGAGAAGGCGTGAGTGGCACCCTTTGCCCGCCCCACCCCACCCGTCCTCCTCACCTCCTGCCCGGCCCCCTGCGCGGCGGTGGTGGCACCCCACGGGCGGGGACCCCTGGGGCACTGGTCTCCCTCTGTCTCTCTGATCCCCGAGGCTGCAGCCGGCAGGGTCCCCAGCCTCCGGGTCGGCCTCCCAGGCCGGCCTCCCCGGCGGGCAGGAAGCACCCTTGCCGTCTGTCTACCTCTGCCCCGTTTCCTTTGCAGCTGTTGGCTCCGTGTGGATAATTACTTCATCTGGAGCTTCATCGGGCCCGTCTCCTTTGTTATTGTGGTAGGTCGAAGGCGGCAGCCCTAGCACCTCGCGCCCGCCCTCCATCCCGGCTGGCCTTGACCGCAAACCGCAACACACACGCACGCACGCACGCACACACGCACGCTCCCTGAGCCCCGGGAGCCGAGCTGCCAGCTGAGGGGACGAGAGCAGGCTGGGCTGTAGAGCCCCGGCACTGAGGGCCGCTGGCCCGGGACATGCGATTCCGGTCCCTACTGTGTGTCGGGCCCTGGGCCCCGTGCTCCCGGCAGCAAGGAGTGAGGTTGGGCAGCCAGGCCTGCCCGTCACTAAGCGCAGCACAGCGGGCACCCTGGGGGCCGGGACAGGGCGCGCCCCGCTGGGAGGACCTGCCGGGAGGGGACTGAAGCTCAGACTTGGCAGCCCAGCCCCTGCCCCTCGGCCCACCCCCAGGTGAACCTGGTGTTCCTCATGGTGACCCTGCACAAGATGATCCGAAGCTCGTCCGTGCTCAAGCCCGACTCCAGCCGCCTGGACAACATCAAGTGAGCACGTCCCTGCCCCCACCCTGCCCCCTGCCCTGTCCCCTGCTCCGTGGCCCCCATGCCTGCTTCTCCCGGGGTGTCCTAGAAGGTGGTGCCCTTGCTTCTGGTGACACACAGTGTGTCACCGGTGTGTCACTTTAAGTGTCAAGACGGGTGCTTTGTTGTCCTCACTGCGCACCTGCTGAACGGGCATTAGAAACGGGGAGGCCTGGGCTAAGGCCTTCTCCTCCAGCGGGAGCTCTGACGCCCCTGTCCCCACCCCAGATCCTGGGCCCTGGGGGCCATCGCGCTGCTCTTCCTGCTGGGCCTCACCTGGGCCTTCGGGCTCCTCTTCATCAACAAGGAGTCCGTGGTCATGGCCTATCTCTTCACCACCTTCAACGCCTTCCAGGGGGTCTTCATCTTCGTCTTTCACTGCGCCTTACAGAAGAAGGTAAGGCAGGGCGGGGCCCGGGCCACAGCCTCCCCCGAGACGGGCACCCTCACCACGGCGGGGCCACCGGCCAGGCCTGTCACCTGCCTGGGGGGCGGAATTCGGGGAGGGCTTAAGGCAGGGGACGGCGGCCGTGACAAGGGCTCTGGTCGCGAGAGAGGGGGACCACGTCCCTGCTCTGCTCAAACTGCCCTTGTTCACGCAGTCACAGGCAGCGTCCCTGCCCGGCCCCACCTCACACAGTGACAGCACCGTCCTTACAGGGCACGCAGGCCCAGTGGCCTGACCCGGGCCTCTCGGCCCCCCCCACCCCCGATCTGGTGAAAATCTCCCCTCCCTTCCCCCCCCCCCCCCGTTAGCACTGGCTGACCCCTTCCTGGCCACGTCTCTCCCCGCACCCCACTCCCACTCCCGCAGACACCCCGTGGAGCACATTTGCGTTTCCCTCCGTGTCCTGCTGAGACCTAAGCTCGGACAGGCGAGGGTTTGTGTCTGGTCCCCGCTGTCCCCGGCCCAGGCACGGCGGCCACTCCCTCCAGTCCTGTCGGGTTTGCGGGTGAATGAAGCTGTCACTGGGGGAGGGAAGGGGCTGGGCGAGTGAGAAGAGAGCTAGCCTGATGGGTCGTTGGGCTGCTGGGGGACAGGTGACAGTGAGGTGTCCGTGGCCCGCCGGTCACCAAGGTGGGGAAGCTCAGTCTCCGGGCTCCCGAGGCTGGCTCTGTTCTGAGCGGCCCCCTGGGTGGCCGGGTCACACAGAGGCGGCGGTGCAGGCGGCTGACTGTCGTCCCCGCCCGCCATGCAGGTGCACAAGGAGTACAGCAAGTGCCTGCGCCACTCGTACTGCTGCATCCGCTCCCCGCCCGGGGGCGCCCACGGCTCCCTCAAGACCTCGGCCATGAGGAGCAACACCCGCTACTACACGGGGACCCAGGTAGGCAGGCCGCCCGAGCAGGGCTCCCTGGGGCCCGGGCTTAGGGTCAGGAGCCCGGGGGGCAGGGCAGTGCTGGGCCTGGGTCTCAGAAAGGTCCCCGGCGGTGGGGGGAGGGACGGGCCCAAGGACCCCTCACACGCGGGCTGCGTCCCCAGAGCCGGATCCGGAGGATGTGGAACGACACGGTGCGGAAACAGACGGAGTCCTCCTTCATGGCCGGTGACATCAACAGCACCCCCACCCTGAACCGAGGTGAGGCACGTCCCTCCGCCTCCGGATCCAGCCCCTCGGGGCTCCTGGGCCCCGTGTCCCCGGGCCGCCGGGTGACCTCTGATCCCTCGGGCAGGTACCATGGGGAACCACCTGCTGACCAACCCCGTGCTGCAGCCCCGCGGGGGCACCAGCCCCTACAACACCCTCATCGCAGAGTCGGTGGGCTTCAACCCCTCCTCGCCCCCCGTCTTCAACTCCCCAGGTGAGAGCGCCCCGCGGGGAAGGGGGTCCGGTGCTGGGAGGCAGCCGTGGCCCCGGGTCGGGAAACATGGGTTCCGCGTGCACGGGGCCTCCCCGGCTCCGGGCGTTCTCGTTCTCGGGCCCCCGGAGCTGGAGCCTGGACTCGGCGCTCTAAGCTCACGCTCGCCTCTCTCTCTTCTCTCCTGGCGCGGCCTGCAGGGAGCTACCGGGAACCCAGTAAGTGTGACTCTGTCCTGGTGAGGTTGCTGAGGCTGGGCGGGGAACAAGGTGACGGCCTCACTGAGGGACACGTGGGGTGCCCCCCCGCCCCCCACAGTCTCCGTGTTGGATGTTGTTGGCTGAGTTTGGGCCGCGGGCGGGGGAAGGAAGGCGACCAGGGTCTTAGCACGGGAAATAGGTCTAGTTGCCCCGGCTGCCTCCTCCTACTGCTGAGATTTTAAACACCCAACTGGGGGGTGAGGGGACAGTATCGGGGACCCCACACTGGCCCTGACCAGCCCTTTGCGCCTGCAGAGCACCCGCTGGGCGGCCGGGAGGCCTGCGGCATGGACACCCTGCCCCTCAACGGCAACTTCAACAACAGCTACTCCCTGCGAAGTGGCGACTTCCCCCCCGGGGACGGGGGCCCCGAGCCGCCCCGAGGCCGGAACCTGGCGGACGCTGCCGCCTTTGAGAAGATGATCATCTCGGAGCTGGTGCACAACAACCTGCGGGGGAGCAGCAGCGGGGCCAAGGGCCCCCCGCCGCCGCCGGAGCCGCCCGTGCCGCCCGTGCCAGGGGGCGGCGGGGAGGAGGAGGCGGGCGGGCCCGGGGGCGCTGACCGGGCGGAGATCGAACTTCTCTACAAGGCCCTGGAGGAGCCCCTGCTGCTGCCCCGGGCCCAGTCGGTGCTGTACCAGAGCGATCTGGACGAGTCCGAGAGCTGCACGGCGGAGGACGGCGCCGCCAGCCGGCCCCTGTCCTCCCCTCCCGGCCGGGACTCCCTCTATGCCAGCGGGGCCAACCTGCGGGACTCGCCCTCCTACCCGGACAGCAGCCCCGAGGGGCCCAGCGAGGCCCTGCCCCCTCCCCCGCCTGCGCCCCCCGGCCCCCCTGAGATCTACTACACCTCGCGCCCACCAGCCCTGGTGGCCCGGAACCCCCTGCAGGGCTACTACCAGGTGCGGCGGCCTAGCCACGAGGGCTACCTGGCAGCCCCAGGCCTCGAGGGGCCAGGGCCCGACGGGGACGGGCAGATGCAGCTGGTCACCAGCCTCTGAGGGGACCTCGCGGACCAGGGGCCGGTGGCCCAGGCCAGGGAGGGAACCCTGGGCGGGGCTGCGGTGCGAGAGGGAGACTGATGGGGGCAGTGGCTGGTGGGCCGCTCTCTCCAGGTGCCCCTCGGCCACCACGGGCCCCGCAGTCCCCGCGGGGGGCTCTGACCTGGGGGCCGAGGTGCCAGGTTCACACACAGGGTTTCCCACCAGCCACACGCACCAGCTCTACTTGGGGGAGGGCCGTGAGGAGGAGCCCGGCGGCCCCCAGGGGAGTGAGGAGGGAGAAACTGAAGGGTGTGGCACTTCTTGACTCCCCCGCCCGCCCGCACCCCCAAAGGGAAGTGAGGGCGTGCGATTCCCTGGGCGGGGAGGGGCCGCTTCTGAGATTGCCAAAGCCCCCCCCTCCACACGCTGGACTGAACCTGTCGGCTGCTCCCGTCCCCGCAGCCAGGAATGCTGCCAGCTGCACGGCAGGGGGCAGTGCGACAGGACAGCCGGACGGACAGACAGACAGGTTCCTCCTGCGCTGAGCTCCCTGCTCCCTGGAGACTGGGGAGAAAGCCCCAGGATGCAGGGATGGGCAGCCACCGCTGGTGGTTGAAAGGTGGAACTTTCTCTGAAGCTCCTTCCCCCTTGCTCTTGGTCCCTGCCCCCCAAGCAAGCCCACCCCTCCGCCCTCCAAGAGTGCACCCAATGACCCCTCCCTTGGGCGACTCCTGATGAAGCACAACTCCCCGGGGCCCCGGCCCGCAGGGGCGGCCGTGCCTGGGCAGCCCTGTCCTGTGGGCCTGGCGATCTGGGGAGCAGATTTTGGGTCTGGTTCTCCCTGGGGAGTGGGTCCTGGGCTTGGATCTTTCCCTAGGGGGCCCTCTCACCCCTTCCTCTCTCCTCCTCCTCCTCCTCTCCCATTGCTGTAAATATTTCAACGAAATGGAAAAGAAAAAAAAAAAAGACAAAAAAAAAAAAAACAAGAAAAGAAAAATCTCATCACTTGAAGCCACCGGGAGCCTACCTACGGCCCCGGCCAGCCCGGGTTTCTCCGGAGCAGAGCGCGCCGCCGCCCCGGCAGCCAGGACTTCTCCGTGTCCGTGTGACCCCAGCCCGGCCAGGGTGGGCGGGCCGCCAGAGCAGCTTTTTACACTCCAGAGACAGAAAACAAAAAATCTAGATGCAACAGCGAAACAAAGAACCCGACTCCTTCCCGGCACCTGTTTCTGTCCCCTCCTGTCCCCCTTGGCACCATCAGCCCTCCTGGGGCGTGTACCTCACTGCCTGCCCCGGGCCAGAGGCCTGTCTCCCCGCCCCTCCCCGCGGCCCGGGGGAGACACCCTCACGCCCAAAGATGCTTTTGCCGAGACGGCTGCGCTCTCCCTTTGAGTTCTGCTTCTTGTACATTTGCTCCTGGGACTCTGGGCCGGGGAGGAAGGGCTGACGTCCCATCTAGAGAGGTTGGTGGGGGAAGGACAAACGAAAGGAGCTGGGGGGGCTTGATGGGGGGGTGGCGGAGGGGGGCAGTGGGGGTGGTGAGGTTGTCTACGTTCTGGGGTAGGAGAGGGCAAAGGGGAGAGGTCACCTTCCCTATCCTATCCGCCACCCTCCCGCAGGGCAGGCAGAGCCAGGTGCCAGGGCCTGGGGTCCGGACAGTGTTCTGGGGACTCCACCCCAAACCCCCAGATGCTGGGGTGTCCCCTGAGTACCTCTCCCAGCCCCCTCCTCTCCAGCCCGCCAGCCCAGCCTTCCCAGGCCCCCTCCCACGGCCCACTCTTGGGAGGTTAGCGCAGCCCCGGCCCCATTGCCACACCAGCCCAGCCCCTTCATTGCCATGTCCCCAGGGCTGGCCTCTCCACCTCCGCTGTGACCTCTCCCTGTCTCTTTTGCCCTTCCCTCTTTTCTCACAAGTGCCATGAGTTTTCAAACATCTTTGGGTCTCAGCCTGCTGCTGCCATGAACTTCGTTGGGTTGAGGGGGTGGGGCTCTAGGAAGGAACTGGGGGGAAGGGGACAGGTAGGTGGCTGGAGGGGACCCTTTTTGCTGCTAGAAAGCCCCTCCCTTCTCCTGGGGAGCTGGGGCTGGCTTGTCCCCATCAATTAGGGGAGAAGGGGTCAGACCAAAGATGGTGGTTTGTCCCGTGTAAGGGAAGAGGTGTGGGGAAGAGGCAGGGGTGGGGTCCATCTCTGGCCTTTTCTGGTAGGAAGGTGTAACCCGCTTCACCGGAAGACCATGGGTGAAGTCTAGGCGGGGAGGAGCGAGGCCGGGCAGCCCTGCCGGACAGCTCTGCGGAGGGCAGGGGGGTCTGTGAAGAGCAGGGCAGGAGGAGCTGGCCCTGCCTGGCTACAGCCTGAGGCTGCCTCTGGCACCAGGAGGGCTGGGAGAGCTCCCAGGGGACCGAGGGGACAGGGAGCCCTGCCTCCTCTGCCCCGGCCCTCCTGTCTCCAGATGCAGACAATCACGGGGAGAGGGTGTAGTGGGCCCTTGGTCTCCGTTCCAGCTGGACGCGCCAAGGCGGACTCTGAGGCCTCAGAGCCGTGTGGCTGGACACCACTGCGGTCCGGCGCAAAGCCACCCCTGAGAACCCAGGTGTCCCCCCACCCAACCAGACCTGGTGCCTTGATGCCCCCACCCCAGCTGGGACGGTACAGAGAAGGGTCTTGGGTTTCCTCTCCTACTCCCTTCCTTGGGCTCCCGAATTCATTTGCTCCTGAATCTCGTTAATTCTTTTCCTCCAGATTTTATTTCTTCCGGGTTCCCCTTGCCTCACCTTTCTCTCTTGTCTCTCCCCGTGTCTTTCTCGCCGTCTGTGTTCCTCTCTTCTCTCATCCTCGATTCTCTGTCCATTCGGGCCTCCTTTCCCCTCCCCCATGCCCCCCCCCTTCCTCCCTCAGTCTCCTTTTCGATATGCCAAACCAATTTTGGGTCGAGTGCATTTAACGAGAACAAAACAAAAGGCTCATAACAACAAGAAAGTTTCAGAAAAAAACAAAAAGTTTAAAAAAAATTGTTGAGTCAAAAAGTCAATAAAGAAATTAAGATTTCTTGGAATGACAAGAGTGGTGTGACTCATTGGGGCAGGGCAGGAAATGGGGAGGTAGACCTGCACAGGGGTGTCCCTAGGGGGCGCTAACGAGGAGAGCAATTTGCACTTCGGGGATTAGAACCCCCGGCAGAAGCCTGGCAACTCACAGGGTCATTCACATTTGTGGAGACCTTGGTACCTTCCTGGGCCTGAGCATTTTCACATGAAGTTTCTCTTTGAATCCTCACAAAATGCTCCAGGGTAGAGGCTGAGATTAGAGCTCCATTTTACAGATGGGGAAGTTGAGGCTTACGGCGCCTCGATGCACACCCAGGCCTCTCTGGCTGGGCCCCTGCGCCATGTTGTGTCTCAGAGGAGCCCTTCCCGGCCTGGCTGGCTGGCTGGCTGTCCCCAGGCTGGCCGAGAGCAGAGCTCAGGAAATCCACGCTGCGCATGTCTGATTCCAACCGCTGATTCTGGGCTCCCACACGCTGCTGGGGTGATGCGGTTTCGAGCTCGACGACACGGTGGAATTGCATCATGTGGGTTTCACAGTCTCAAAGCATTTAGGTCATCAAATAGGAAATGTCCAGTCTCGAGTCGAAAGCGTAGTTTATCTCAAACAAGAAAGCAGTGCGATTAATCAAAGTACGCGTCACAACGGGCCACGCAGATTTGCCACCTTAACGGGTGGCCTCTTTATGCCAGCGGTGAAGGAGCCTGGAGAGCGAGCGGTGACGACATCCAGAAAGGCGTTCCCCACAGCTTGTTGAGAATCGAGTATTTTTCCTTGCAAGAAGTGGCCCAAAACCTGGAAGAAGCGGTGGTGAGTTGGTGCAAGGTCTGGTGAATTGGGTGGGTGGCAGAGAGTTTCCAAGTCCAGCTGCTGTAGCTCGAGCGGTGCTCTTTGTGCGACACGTGGTTGACCGTTGTCTTGCAAGAGGAATGACTTGTTTCTCTGGACCAATCCCGGCTAAACGGAAGCATCCTCATCCTTCCGCCCAGCTGGCTGCAGCAGACACCTGCTGTCACCGACTGACCACGTTTCACGGAGCTGTGGTGGCTAACACCGGCGCCGGGCCACCAAACAGACACCATTAACTGGTTTTGATGAATGTGTGGTTTTGGACTGTGTTTTGTCAGCACTTCCTCTGTATCCGGCCATTGTGTCAAACGCTTGCGACTGTCAAAAAAGAATCCATTTTCCATCACACGTAACAACATGGTGGAGAAATGATGCACCATCGTGTCGTGACAGCAAAGAAAGGCAAGCTTTAAGACGATTTCTCTCCCGACGCTCGTTTAATTCACGTGGAACCCAGGCACCCAGCTTCTTTACCTTGCCCATGTCTTTCCGATGGTCCAATATTGTTGGAATGGAAACGCCAAACCTTGCTGCTAATCCACGCAGAGATTGAGATGGATTCGATTCCACGACAGCTTTCAGCTCATGGCTATCCACCTGGGTCTCAGGTCGCCCGCGCGGCTCATTTTCAAGATTAAAATCACCAGAACGGGACTCTGCAAACCATCGACGTACTGCGCGTTCCTTAGCCACATCCTTCCCCGACACTTCGCTGATATTTCCAGCTGTCTGCGCTGCATTGCTTCCTCGACGGACCTCACATTCGAAAATAACACCAATTTTTGACTTATCCATGGTTTCACAAAAATTGCTCTAAAAACATCTTGCAAGATAATCACAAGCCAAAACATGCGTTTGGAAGACTGAGGATGCCCCTTGACGATAAACCCAAAACAAGAAGGGTCAAAGTGAAATGTCAGAGGTATCAACTGTCAAACTTAGTACTTAAGAACATCATACTTAGGCCGGGCGCGGTGGCTCACGCCTGTCATCCCAGCACTCTGGGAGGCCGAGGCGGGCGGATCGCTCGAGGTCAGGAGTTCGAAACCAGCCTGAGCAAGAGCGAGACCCCCGTCTCTACTCTAAATAGAAAGAAATTAATTGGCCAACTAATATATATAGAAAAAATTAGCCGGGCATGGTGGCGCATGCCTGTAGTCCCAGCTACTCGGGAGGCTGAGGCAGGAGGATCGCTTGAGCCCAGGAGTTTGAGGTTGCCGTGAGCTAGGCTGATGCCACGGCCCTCACTCAAGCCTGGGCAACAAATCGAGATTCTGTCTCAAATAAATAAAGAAAGAAAGAAAGAACTTCACACTTAATAACCTAAATATAACTGAGAGAGAGAGGAAGGGCTCCTCGAACAATGTAAGACTCTTTCTTCGTGCCCCTCTGCCTTAAACACGGGGGGCCAGGACACCACCCCCACCCCCAGGTCTCCTACCATCCCCCCAGGAACCCCTTCCCAGGCTCTAGGGCTGGTTCCTGATCTCTCGATCTCCTCATATTGCAAGCCCAGGGGCTCTCAATCCTTTTCTCTACCTGCTCTCGCCCCCCGGAGGTACCATCCCAACCCATGGTTTTGAATACCACCCACCCACTGATGCCTCCCGAACCCAGATCTCCAGCCTGAACTTCTACCCTGAGCTCCAGATTTATATGTCTTCACCCACCTACTCCGCGTGGTAGGATCTCAAACTTAGAGTCCATCCGTCCCTTCCACTCGAGCTAAAATCCTCGCAGCTTCCCTTGAACTCATCTCCTGTGTCATACCGCACATCTAACTTGGCAGTAAATGTAATGGTGGCTCTAACTTCTAAATATCCAGAATCAATTACTCTGGTTCAAGCCACCTCTGTCTCTCACCAGGGCCACTGCAACCGTGCCCTAATTCACTTCCTTGTCCCTCTTCAGGCTTTTCTTAACACAGAAAGCAGAGTGATCTTGGTAAACATGTTTTGTCCCTCCTCTGCTCCAAACTCTCTAATGGGCCGGGCTGGGCCGGGTAATCCTGTCACTCTGGGAGGCCGAGGCGGGAGGATCGCTTGAGGCCAAGAGTTCCAGACCAGCCTGAGCAAGAGCGAGACCCCGCCTCTACTAAAAATAGAAAAAATTGGCCCGGTGAGATCATGTGTGCCTGTAGTCCCAGCTACTCGGGAGGCTGAGGCAGGAGGATCGCTTGAGCCCAGGAGTTGGAGGTTGCTGTGAGCGAGGCTGACTCCACTGCACTCTAGCCCAGGCAACACAGCAAGACTCTGTCTCCAAACAGAAAAAAAAAAAAAAAAAAAAATTGCCAGGAAAGGCTGGATTCAGTCAGAGGGTCTCAATTTTTTTTATCTTAGGACTCCCTTTCTTGTCTTAAAAATTAATGAGAATCCTAACGTGCTGTTCTTTCTGAGGGTCATATCTCTTGATACTATATTAGAAATTAAAACTGAAAAATTTTAAAGTATATTTATTAATTTAAAATAACAAATCCATTACATTTTAATATAAAACCTATTTTATGAAAATAAGTACTTTTTTTAAGTAGTGAAAAGAATGGCGTGGTTTTGTTTTTGTTTTCATTTCTGTCAAGCTCCTCACTGTCTTGCTTAGTGGAAGACAGGTGGACTCTCACACAGGCCCCTGCAATCAATCTGTCGCAATATGCTGTGTGGGCTGAAGACTACAAAGAAAACCCAGCCTCACACGGATGCATAGCTGGAAAAGGGAGGAGTGTTTTAATAGCTTTTTCAGACAATTGGAGAGATTCCACTCTGTTACTACCCCAAAACTCAACAGAGTGACGGTGTGTTAAAGTTAGTTGCAGTGAGCAGCCAGGCGCGGTGGCTCACGCCTGTCATCCTAGCACTCTAGGAGGCCGAGGCGGGCGGATCACCCAAGGTCAGGAGTTTGAGACCAACCTGAGCAAGAGCGAGACCCCCATCTCTACTAAAAATATAAAGAAATTAATTGGCCAACTAAAAATACATAGAAAAAAAAAATTAGCCGGGCATGGTGGCGCATGCCTGTAGTCCCAGCTACTCAGGAGGCTGAGGCAGGAGGATCGCTTGAGCCCAGGAGTTTGAGGTTGCTGTGAGCGAGGCTGACGCCACGGTACTCACTCTAGCCTGGGCAACAAAGTGAGACTCTGTCTCAAAAAAAAAGAATAACACGGTATAAATGATGAAGGCAAATACTGTCTTAGTATTAATAAAGTTTATCTTAGGGACCCCCCTGAGAGGGTCTTGGGGACTCTGAGGAGATCACACCTTGAGAACCACTGGACTGTCAATAATGGAATTGGGACATGGTTATCTGTGTGAAAAAAATTAAGTCACAGCCCTATCTCACATCATAAACAAAATTAAATTCCAGGCTGGGCTCAGTAGTGTGCTCCTGTAGTCCCAGCTACTCAGGAGGCTGAGTCAGGAGGCTTGAGTGCAGGAGTTCAAGGCCAGTATTTGTCTGTGTCTGTGTCTCTTTCTCTCCTCTCCATATGTATATATGTGTGTGTGTGTATAAATATATATATATATATTTTTTTTTTTTTTTTTTTTTTGAGACAGAGTCTCGCTTTGATGCCCAGGCTAGAGTAAGTGCCGTGGCGTCAGCCTCGCTCACAGCAACCTCAAACTCCTGGGCTCAAGCAATCCTCCTGCCTCAGCCTCCTGAGTGGCTGGGACTACAGGCATGCGCCACCATACTGGCTGATTTTTTCTATATTTATTAGTTGGCCAATTAATTTCTTTCTATTTATAGTAGAGACGGGGGTCTCACTCTTGCTCAGGCTGGTTTCAAACTCCTGACACGAGCAATCCTCCCGCCTCAGCCTCCCAGAGTGCTACAGTTATAGGCATGAGCCACCGTGCCCCGCATATATATATATATATATATATATATATATATATATATATACATATATATATATATATATATATATGTATCAACATGAGGACACTGAGCAATAGGAACACCAATGATGGCAATGAGAACTGGTACGATCATCTTGAAAAGCAAACTGGCGATATCTAGTAAAGGTGAGTGTTCCCATAACCCATAACCCAGCACTTGAGCTCCTAGATACTTATGCTAGAGAAAGCCCTGCACTTGTGCACAAAGGGACATGCCCAACAATGCACGCTGTGGCACAGTTTGCAGCAAACTGAAAACCTCCTAAATGTCAACCAAGAGGTGAATGGGCAAGTAAACACTGTCCAACGAAACTTTCTGTGCTGGTGGAAATGTCCCCCATCCGTGCTGTCCAACACGGGAGCCGCTAGCCACAGGTGCTTGCTGGACACGCGAGATGCAGCTAGTGCAACTGAGGAATTAAATTTTCCATTTTATTTAATTTTGTCTGATTTTAACTTTTTTTTTCTTTTTTTTTTTTTTTGAGACAGAGTCTCACTCTGTCACCCAGGCTAGAGTGCAATGGCATCATCCTAGCTCACTGCAGCCTCCAACTCCTGGGCTCAAGCAGTCCCCCTGCCTCAACCTCTTGTGTGGCTGGGACTACAGGCACGTGCCACCACACCTGGCTTACTTTTCTTTTTTCTATAGAGACAGGGTCTAGCTCTTGCCCCGGCTGGTCTCAAACACCTGGCCTCAAGCAATCCTCCTACCTCGGCCTCCCAAAGTGCTGAGATTATGGGTGTGAGCTGCTGCACCCCAGCCTAATTTTAATCTTAATAGCCACATGGGGCCAGTGGCTACCTTATCAGACAGCACGGCAGATATCGCAATGAAAATAAGTGAATTAGAGCCACATACATGTTTCAACATATAAAAATCTCAAATGCAATTTTTTGGGTAATAAAAGCAAATTTCAGAAAGCAGGACCTAGTGCCAACCTAGTGCCAGCTCTGCCAGGATAAATGCAATGTGATATTGCTATCAGATCACCGCCAGGTTTAATGACTCGCGGGATCTAGCATATAGGTGTACACATTGCTACGATGTATTATAGTGAGGGACACAAAGTACAATCGGCAAAGGGAAAAGGTGTGTGGGGTGAAGTCCAGAGGAAACCAAGCGAAAGCTTCCAAAAGTCCTCTCCTAGTGCAGTCACACACAGAACATGCTTCATGTCTACAGCAGAGTTATGACAACACGTGTGACATGCTGTCTACCAGGGAAGCTCATTAGAAACTCAGTGACCAGGGTGTTTACCGGGGACTGGTCATGTACCCAAATCCCAGACTCTAGCAAGAAAGCAGCACAATCAAAAACCAGCCTAAGGCCGGGTGCGGTGGCTCACGCCTGTAATCCTAACAGTCTGGGAGGCCGAGGCGGGCGGATTGCTCAAGGTCATGAGTTCGAAACCAGCCTGAGCAAGAGTGAGACCCCCGTCTCTACTAAAAAATAGAAAGAAATTAATTAGCCAACTAAAAATATATAGAAAAAGTAGCCGGGTGCGGTGGCACTTGCCTGTAGTCCCAGCTACTCGGGAGGCTGAGGCAAAAGGACCGCTTGAGCCCAGGAGTTTGAGGTTGCTGTGAGCTAGGCTGACGCCACGGCACTCACTCTAGCCCGGGCAACAGAGTGAGACTCTGTCTCAAAAAAAAAAAAAAAAAAAAAAATCAGCCTAAGTACAGATTGTCGTATGTGCTACTAATAAAACATGGCGAGTGATTAAGGAGGGGCTATTTTAAATAGGGGGGTCTGGGCAGGCTTCTTTCAGAGGGACATTTGAGCTGAAGCACACACGATGAGCATGAGACAAGCTTGCAGTTATCTGGGGGAGGCACATTCTAGGCCGAGGGAACAGCAAGTGCAAAGCCCTGCAGCAGGAATAAGTTCGGCGTGTTGAAAGACAGGAAATAAAGCCAGCAAGGGCTCGAGAGTGGTGACAAGAGGGAGACTGGTAGGTGAGGCCTGAGAGGTCAGCGGAGGCCACTGTGGAGGGCCTTCTAAGCCATAGTAAAGATCTTAGGTTTCATTCTAAGCAGGATAAGCCTTTGAAGGTTTTAAGTGTGAGCGGGTTTACAAGCGAAGATCACTCGGCCAGCTGTACGGAGACTGCGCCATAGACAGGGCCACTTTCTCCATTAGCACCACACAAATAATGCTCATGGCTGATGAGCTTTTCAGGGGCTATGACAAGTTTGGGGCCAGGGATACAGGGGAAAACAGTCCCTCAATGCCCAAACACTACGTAGTTCAAATGAAGACATGCTTAATTAAACGTCTAGAAAAACGTAACATCGTGGCAACTGCATTCACCGTTGCATTTAGTATTCATAAATAATCGAATTACATTTGGAAATAATTTGAAACTTAGATTTTCTCGAATCCCCCAAATCCCCAAGTATGCCAGTGACTGCCAAGAAATCAAGCCAATCATAAATGGGAATTTCACTGAAGCCAAATAATTTCGGATAGAAAAAAAAAAACAACAAAAACTTTCAGGCCTGGCGAGGTGGCTCACGCCTGTAATCCTAGCACTCTGGGAGGCCGAGGCGGGCGGATTGCTGGAGGTCAGGAGTTCGAAACCAGCCTGAGCAAGAGTGAGACCCCCATCTCTACTATAAATAGAAATGAATTGGCCAACTAATATATATATATATATATATATATAATTAGCCGGGCGCGGTGGCTCACGCCTGTAATCCTAGCACTCTGGGAGGCTGAGGCGGGTGGATCGCTCGAGGTCAGGAGTTCAAAACCAGCCTGAGCAAGTGTGAGACCCCCATCTCTACTATAAATAGAAAGAAATTAATTGGCCAACTAATATATATATATATAAATGAGCCGGGCATGGTGGCACATGCCTGTAGTCCCAGCTACTCGGGAGGCTGAGGCAGGAGGATCTCTTGAGCCCAGGAGATTGAGGTCGCTGTGAGCGAGGCTGACGCCACGGCACTCACTCTAGCCTGGGCAGCGAAGCGAGAGACTCTGTCTGAAAACAACAACAACAACAACAACAAAAAAGAACAACCTTTCAGTTCTTTTAACAGCCCTTTTTTTTTCTTAACATGAGATGTAGATGCAAAAAAATCGCCTCGTACCATGGGTGAGGCCTTAAGACTCTAAGGAGACCACAGAGGCGGCCGGGTAGGAGATGCTGGTGGCTTGCGCGGGTCCGGTTCAGGCTTACAGCCTGCATGCTTGAACACTGCCCAGGGCACCCTTGGGAAGGCTTCTGCGAGGAGGGGATATTTGGACAGAGAGACGCGAATGACAACAAGTCATTCTTGTCACCCGCCATTCCAAGAGCCGGGAGAAGAGGTTCCGGGTGGAGGCAGCGCTCCCAGGGTGGCCTGTCGGATTGGTAAGGAAAAGAGGGCTGGTTCCAAGTTGGAGCTGGATGGATCAGGGAAAACAAAGCGCGAGTAGAGTCCAACGACACAGTGGCCACTTGCTGCGGGCCCCAAAGCACTCCACCGCGGCTACCGGGACTGTGGGGCGGAACTTCCCATTTTACTTCTCATGAATTAAAATTGAAATGTAAGAGACTGACACGCGAACTGAGCTCGTGGAAGACTTTGAAGTACGCTGGGAACGGCAGGAACATGTGAATCCACATTTTTTTCAATTGCACACTGTATGAAACCCAAAAGGCCAAGGTCGGCTACTTCCGAGGAACATGCAGATTCACGAGCTCGACGACGGACGTGTCGTTCAGTGAAAGAATGCAAGATAATCTCATTTAGTATTTTTACATGCAGATCACACGTTGAAATAGTATTTCGGTTATATTGGATTAAATGCAACACTTTTTTATGTTTTTTCCACAGACAAGGGGTCTCGCTGTGTTGCCCAGGCTGGTCTCGATCTCCTGGCCTCAAGCGATCCTCTTGCCTCGATTTCCCAAAGTGTTGGGATTATAGGCGTGCGCCACTGTGCCCGGTCCAACATAATATTAAAATTAACTTCACCTATTTGGTGTTTTCTTTTTTTTTTTTTAGAAAAAAGTTGCTAAAAAATGTAAAATGAGGTATGTGGATCGCATTATTCTCCCCCTGGACAGCGCGGGTCGCCCGTGGGAGCGGAGGCCCGCTGGCATCTGTAGTCTTCCAGGCAGGGAGGGGGCCACGGCAGGCGTAGCGGGAGAGAAGCTTCTGGACGTATTATGCAGTCATGAGCCGCGTCAGTGAATCTGCACGGCAGACCCGGGACTCGAACCCGGGGCCACCCCTGAACGAACTCGCCTTTTCAACACTGCCCGCTCGAAACGTCCCCGGGGGCCCTCGAGGGGATTCGAACCGGGCCCAACTCCCGGGGTCCGGGCCCCAGCGCGCCGCGACGCCGCCGCTCTGCCTCCCCTCGGGAGCGAGCCAAACGTTCACAACGTTCACAACGGACTCCCCGGCCGCTGGGCCTCAGGGGCCAGTAGCCCCGCTCACGGGCTGACCCACGCCGAGGCCCCAAACGCTCCTACTTTCCCCCCCACACACACTCCGCTCAACCGCGGCGGCCCCCGACTTCCGCTCCTCTCCCGCCAATCCCCAGCCGAGCCTTCCTCTGCTCCCGCCCCGCCGCTGACAACTCAGCCAATCAACTCTCAGAAAACCAGCTTTCTCCTTGCCCCACTCCCGCCTGCCAATCACTCCGGGCGCGAGCACCGCCCTTCCCGCCCTCTTCTGCGAGCGCCGCGCGCCACCGCTCGGCGGTTGGCGGCGCTGCCTACTGTGGGTCGCGTCTCCCCCCGGAAGGGCGGGGCCAGTGGGGGGGGGCGGGCCACACCGGTGCGGGAACCCTCGTGATTGGTCAAGAGGAGCCCCGCGCTCTGGCTCCGCCCACTCCCGCCCTTGACATCTGAGTCGGAGACGCTGGGGATTGGTTCCCGGCGGACACACTAAGAAGCCTGGAGATAGTCCCGCCCCCCTCGCACGCCGCGGAGAGGGAGCTCCGCGAATTGGTCCGGGGAGTCTGGGCGCGCGCCGGCCGGCGCTCCAGGATTGGCTGAGAGGGTGCTCGCGCCGACCGAGAGCGTTTCCTGTGATTGGCCGGAGGGTGGGGCCGCTATTTGAAGGCGGCGCGCGGACGAGGTGCGCACTTCAGTCCGCGGAGAGAGAAGGAGAGAGCGGCTCGGGTCGGCTCTGCCCGCTGGCCGTCCCGCCCCTGCCCCCCGCACCGGACCCGGACACAGGCGCGGGCCCGGGCTCGGCCACCGCCACAGCGGCGGCCCGGCAAGGCGATGGCCAAGGTGTCAGTGCTGAACGTGGCGGTGCTGGAGAACCCGAGCCCGTTCCATAGCCCCTTCCGGTTCGAGATCAGCTTCGAGTGCAGTGAGGCCCTGGCGGACGGTGAGGCTGGACCTGTGCGGAGACCCCCACCCCCGGGCCGACCCCGGCCTTCCCCTGGAGAACCGCTCCCGCGGCCAACTTGATCTCCCCATAAACCCCCTCCGCCAACCCCGATCTCCCCGTGACCCCCCCACCCCCACGGCCAAACCGACCCCACCCCCACCCCGCCACCCGGACCTCCCCGTGACCTCCTCCTCCACTGTGTGCCCCGACCGCCCCGGGGAGACTTCCCCAACTACGGGAGCTCACCTTTCCGCCATGGAGACCTCATCATCTCTTTTTTCCTACGGAGCTACTCCTAGGCACCCGATTTCTATGGAGGGACCGCCCCAGCCTCCTGTCTTTAACCCGCGGAGACACTGCCACTTTGTCTTCCTGCGGATAGACCACCGTTTCAGCCCCGCACGTAGTTTCTCCCCTTTAGAGACTGCCCACCCATCCTCTCTCCCTTATGGTGAGACACTCCCACCTCCCTTTTTCCCTATAGACCCCAGGCCCCTCCTATTTTCCCCAGTGGGAACCCCAGCCCTCTCCCATTTTCCCTATGGAGACGTCTCCCCAAAGTTCCCCCCCCCTCTTTTTTTTTTTCTATATTAAGACTCCCGTTTGGCAAGACTGCTCTCACCCCCGAGTTCCCCATCTGTCTCCAACAATCCCCTCCCCAACCTGCTAATATTTAAACAGCTCCACCCCTATCGACTGCTGCTTGTTTTCCACCCCAATACGCATACCCTAGAACCTGACTTGCCCCCTTAGTTTTGCTTCAACTCCCTTTAAGCTTGCGCTCCCCCCTGGGGGAATACGGCCTGGCTTCTAGCTCTTGTCTTTGAGATTAACTTGGTCTTCCCAGCTCGTCTTCCCCTCTCCTCTGTGGGCTTGGACGAACACACTCAGACCTAAGGGGTGGCATAGCCAGGCGGGCATTAGCCAGTTTCCGTGGTTTGCCCACCAGTTTTCGGCTGACTTAACTGCATCAATTCTTGCATCGCTTTTGATGGCCCAACCTAGCGTGGAGTGGGCTGAGCTGTGACAAGATCCAGCTTCAAACAGTCAGCCAGGAGGTCACAGCCTTTTGTGCATCTTTTCCAAGGTGCTTCCGCAGATGTGCTTATTCATCTGTGCGATTTAAAGGTGGACATGGCTCTCATCTCACAGATGAGAAGACGGGAGCCACAAAGCACAAAAGCCCTTTCAAGCAAAGGTCTTTACACATCTAAAATCTAAGGTCGCCTAGGGAGCCTTGGCACCGCTAAAAGGCAAGCCTTGCTTTCAGGAGGAAGTACTCCATTAAACCATTTTTCTACTTGTTGGTTAAAAGAGAAGAGGCTGCAGCTGAGGAGGTGGAGATCTGGGAGCCGGTGGGGCAGGGGTGTGCCTCTCACTAGCGCCTCTCAGTGGCAGGTGGCTGGTTTGCCTACAAAACCGATCCCTTGGATTAACTTGAGGCTGATACACTGCGATGTGTATGCGCTTTGGGCGGGCCAGTGGGTCAGTGTCTCCCTGGTTTCTCGCACTTTTCTAATTAAAGAGTTTACTCGTGGCTAACTATAGAACATACCAAGTTAAATCCTTTCTGGAATAGGGCAGGGTGTAAATAAATAAATAAAGTGTAGAATGACACTGTGGAATAAGATTTAATTTAAAAGCCAGGAGGAGATGTAAGGAGCTAATAGATTGAAGGATTCACAGTTCCCAGATGGCAGGAGATCAGGTTTCAATCAGCCTGTTTGTGCTCCTTGCATTTAAAAATGGTTGCATGGTCATTATGTAGTGCCTTTATTCCTAGGAAGCCCGTGCCCAATGACTTTTCTAACTTATTTATAGAATTAGAGCAGGAAAGACTAACTCAGCTTGCTGGTCTATTTTTTTTTTTTTTTTTAAGAGACAGGGTCAGGCCGGGCGAGGTGGCTCACGCCGGTAATCCTAGTACTCTGGGAGGCCGAGGCGGGCGGATTGTTCGAGGTCAGGAGTTCGAAACCAGCCTGAGCAAGAGCCAGACCCCGTCTCTACTATAAATAGAAAGAAATTAAATGGCCAACTAATATATAGAAAAAATTAGCCGGGCATGGTGGCGTATGACTGTAGTCCCAGCTACGCCAGAGGCTGAGGCACGAGGATTGCTTGAGCCCAGGAGTTGGAGGTTGCTGTGAGGGAGGCTGATGCCACAGCACTCACTCTAGCCTGGGCAACAAAGCAAGACTCTGTCTCAAAAAAAAAAGAGAGAGAGACAGGGTCTCTCTGTTGCTCAGGCTGGAGTGCAGTGGCCCAATCACGGCTCACTGCAGCCTCAAACTCCTGGGCTAAAGCATTTCTCTTGGCTCCATAGCTCAGGGGTTAGAGCACTGGTCTTGTAAAGCATTTCTCTTGCCTCAGCCTCCCAAGAAGATGGGACTATAAGCGCCTGCCACCATGCCTGGCTAATTTTTATTTTTTGTAGAGATGGGGTCTCACTAAATTGCCCAGGGTGGTCTGGAACTCCTGACCCCGATTGATCGTCTTGCCTTGGTCTCCCAAAGTGCTGGGATTACAGGTGTGAGCCACCTCGCCTGCTGGTTATTTTTTGATAGAAATGGAATGGCGTCTCCAAGGTCACACAGCCTTGTAGAGATGTTGGTCCTGTAGTTCTGAGTCCATGTTCTTTATCTTAGCTCCAATCCTGGGAAAGAAAGCATTCCCTATTTTAAGGGAAGTGTATAGATGGAATGAAAAAAGAATTTGTTGGAAAATGAGGGCACTCTCAAAACACATCATAGGGGAGTGCTATTAATTAATTAAGCCTGGACAATAAACTTGTCCTATGAGAAACTCAAGTGGGAAATCCAGATTCTTTGCTTCCCTCGTAGGGTCTCTGTGACTCTGACTGGCCAACTTACTTTCTCTCTCTTTCTCGTGTTCTTTCCACGAAGTAGAGAGAATCTGGTTCCTGCCTCCCTCTCGCCCTATCAACTGAAAATCTAAGGGCTCCAAGCTCCTTTTGCGCTTTTCTCCTCAACATCTGGAAATAGATGCTTCCAAGGCATAGGCCCACATTTGGTACATTAGGTGTGTTTTTTCTCCCCGTTTAGTTGAGGAGAGTTGACACAGACTTCTTGAAGAAGTCATAGAAGCCGGGTGTTCTGACCCAGGGCTAGCATGCAGTAGTTACGACAACAGGGTCTTCTGTGTGACTATGAACAAAAGCAAACTGATAAACAGAAAAAAGGGCCACTAGATAAGTTTTTTAAAAAGGCAGGAAACAAACTCTCCAGCTAGTTCCACTATAGTGATTTTTTACATGTCTTTAATCATATTGGTTTGGGATTTTGCTTAAACATATAGTGGAGATGTGTGGGGTTTTTGTTTTTTGGGGGGAGGGGTTGAGACAGGGTCTCACTCTGTTGCCTGCGGTGGTGTCCTCATAGCTCAGTCACTGCAACCTTGAACTCTTTTTTTTTTTTTTTTTTTTTTGAGACAGAGTCTCGCTTTGTTGCCCAGGCTAGAGTGAGTGCCATGGCGTCAGCCTCGCTCACAGCAACCTCAAACTCCTGGGCTCAAGCAATCCTCCTGCCTCAGCCTCCCGAGTAGCTGGGACTACAGCCATGCGCCACCATGCCCGGCTCATTTTTTTCTGTATATATTAGTTGGCCAATTAATTTCTTTCTATTTATAGTAGAGACGGGGTCCGGCTCTTGCTCAGGCTGGTTTTGAACTCCTGACCTTGAGCAATCCACCCGCTTCGGCCTCCCAGAGTGCTAGGATTACAGGCGTGAGCCACCGTGTCCGGCCCAACCTTGAACTCTTGAGCTCAAGAGATCCTCCTATCTTAGCCTCCTGAGTAGCTGGGACTACAGGCATGTGATGCCACACCCAGCTAATTTTTAATTTTTTATAGAGACAGGGTCTTTTTATTTATTTATTTATTTTTTTGAGACAGTCTCGCTTTGTTGCCTGGGCTAGAGTGAGTGCCGTGGCGTCAGCCTCGCTCACAGCAACCTCAAACTCTTATACAGGGTTAGCTCGTGAAGTTAGGGCATAAAGATAAATGCAATGCAATGGAGTTACCCTTGACATTGCTCAGAAGGTTGGGTATACATGTTACATGTGTACAATTGTATCCTGTATTTGGTAGGTATGAGTTTGTACTGTGTTGATGATTGATAATCCCACATCTAATTTGAAAGAAAGGTTATATTCAGAAATGAACTCACTTAAGTTTGTGCTTAAAAATCACTTCAACAAATTTAAGATGATTCGAATTTGTAGGCCCTTATTTCGATCATCTTTTGTCTTCCATAGATGGTTTTTATCAGCTCTACTAACTTGATCAGTATCTCTCTATGACCCTTAGTTAAATTCTCCAGTTTCTATAATTCTGGCCATGGCAGCCCTTGCAGTATGTTTTCTGTTTTTGTCAGCATCTGCACACTGTTTAGGTTTTGCCAAGAAGTATTAACCTGGGCTAGACAACATCAAGAACTTGTGGGTACACTGAGGCCTGGGCTATTTCAGTCTCCTGTGTCTGCCCCTCCCCCCCTTTGCATTAATTAATTAAATGCACCCGTAGGGGACTCCACTGGTTATAAGGAAAAAGCCCTGAAGGAAATCTACCAAAACGGTGAGCTGCATTGGAAAAACAAAGCTAGCTTGTTTTTCTGTTCTTCCAAAAAATTTGATTCTAGTTGCATCACTACTTGTAACAAAAATAAATCAACTTTTTCCCTTTGCAAATAATACGAGGCTGGGGTTTGAATCCCAGTTAGCCAAAGGGTCCCCTGCAACCCAGCTGCTAGGGTTCCTGAGTAGAAGGGCCTGGGTGAAACTGCAAAGGGACAGGAAGTGGGTACATTGAAGGAGGGCTCGGCTCAGGTGGCAAGTCTCTGGCCCGGCGCGTGTATGCTTCCAAAGCTGGATGCTCTTATGGGACACGGGACCAAGGAACAGGGCAGCTTCCGAGAGAGTTTGCTTCCTGTGAAATCATAGCTTGTGAAACTTCCCCCAGCTGCTAGAGCTAAAGGGTTGTGTAATTTCTGAAGATCCTAAAATAAGTTTCAGGTCTCTTGCCAAGCCTCCCTGTACTAGCATGACCTTGCCTCTGATACACTTGGACCTCCTGCAAGAGGCAGTGGTCACTGGGAATTTCCTGTGCTTGATTGGCAGGGTCTCCGTGAGCACTTTTCCCTTAATCTCGCGGGAGCATGCCCAGGGGGCGGGGCTCCCACTACTGGATGGGATGCAAGAGAGTTAGGGTTCGAAGGATCACCCTGTAATGCCACATTTGTTGACTCTGTCCCTGTCACCCGAATGTCCATAAGTAGGCATGGCTTGTGCCGGATCTGGAAGACCAGGAAACTGCGGGCTCCCCCACCGGCCTTGCCTTCCCTCCCCCCGGCTGGCTCTCCTGCCAGATTGGAATCTGCTGCCCTGGCCCAGTTGTCGAGGGATCTACTCCGTTCAGTGGCACCAGTCCCTGTGTGTGAAAGAGGATGCTGCTTCCTATCTCAGCACCCAGTGGGCAGAGCCCCGAAATGGCCCAACTCCCTGCCATGCCCTCCTCGGCAGGCCAGGCTCACGTGGTTTGGTGTTTTTTTTTTTTTTTTTCTGAGACAGAGTCTCACTCTTTTGCCTGGGCTAGAGTGCCATGGCGTCAGCCTCACTCATAGCAACCTCAAACTCCTGGGCTCAAGCGATCCTCCTGCCTCAGCCTCCCAAGTAGCTGGGACTACAGGCACGCGCCACCATGCCCGGCTAATTTTTTTCTATATATTTTTATTTGGCCAATTAATTTCTTTCTGTTTTTAGTAGAGACGGGCTCTCGCTCTTGCTCAGGCTGGTCTCGAACTCCTGAGCTCAGATGATCCGCCAGCTTTGGCCTCCCAGAGTGCTGGGATTACAGGCATGAGCCACTGTGCCTGGCCGAAGCCTGGGGTCACGTGGTTCTTAATTCAGCTTCTGCCGCACAGTTCACTCTCAGGCTCTGAGAGGCCCAAGTTTCCCCTCAGAGGTACAAAGTCAAGGTCACCTGTCAAGCTAGGCCCACAGCAGAAATTTCTGTAATGGAAGCAGAGCTTCATGCCCAACCCAAGCTTCGGGACTGGCACCTGGCACTTGGTACCCCGAGGAAGTCAGGCATTCTTGGGAATACAGATCTTTTGATATGTTAAGGATCTGTCCAAAATTAATGTGACAAAACCCTTTCCCTGCCTTCTTCCGTCAAGCTATTTTAATTTCTTTTTTTTTTTTGAGGCAGAGTTGTTGTCTGAACTAGAGTGCCGTGGTGGTGTCAGCCTAGCTCACAGCAACCTCCAACTCCTGGGCTCAAGCGATCCTCCTGCCTCAGCCTCCCGAGTAGCTGGGACTACAGGCATGCGCCACCATGCCCAGCTAGTTTATATATATATATATATATATCTTTTTTTTTTTTTTAGTTGTCCAGCTAATTTCTTTCTATTTTCTGTTTCTGGTAGAGATGGGCTCTCGCTCTTGCTCAGGGTGGTCTCCAAATCCTGAGCTCAAACAATCCTCCCACCTCGGCCTCCCAGAGTGCTAGGATTACAGACGTGAGCCGCCGCGCCCAGTCTATTGTAATTTCTTAACCCTTCTCCTCCTGTGTCCTTGCAGACCTAGAGTGGAAGATCATTTACGTCGGCTCAGCTGAGAGTGAGGAGTTCGATCAGATCCTGGACTCGGTGCTGGTCGGCCCTGTCCCTGCAGGGAGACACATGTTTGTGTTTCAGGTAAGAAAGATGAGGCCTGAGGCCTTAGCCCTTGGTTCCTGGACACATCCTTTCTACCCAAAAGTACACAGTGGGGTTCAGGAGTCAGCACTGCAGGTTCAAATCCCAGCTCTACTCTCAGGAGCGCTCTCACCTCTCGGAGGCCCTTTATTTATTTTTTTGAGACAGAGTCTCGCTTTGTTGCCCAGGCTAGAGTGAGTGCCGTGGCGTCAGCCTCGCTCACAGCAACCTCAAACTCCTGGGCTCAAGCGATCCTCCTGCCTCAGCCTCCCGAGTAGCTGGGACTACAGGCATGCGCCACCATGCCTGGTGAATTTTTTCTGTATATATTAGTTGGCCAATTTTTTTCTATTTATAGTAGAGACGGGGTCTCGCTCTTGCTCAGGCTGGTTTTGAACTCCTGACCTCAAGCAATCCACCCGCCTCCGGCCTCCCAGAGTGCTAGGATTACAGGTGTGAGCCACCGCGCCCAGCTCAGAGGCCCTTTAGACACTTCCCTCCCCACCTCTGTGTCAAAGCTGTTCCCGTGAGCCAGTGATTTACAATCGATTCTCCTTATTCTCGGGAGTTATGTTCCATGAAGTTGTTGTGAACGCTGAATTAGCAAATACTGAACCGCTGCCCCTAGGGGAAACACGGAGGTAGGTGCTTGAAAGTCACAATGGGCTTTGTTTTTATTTTTGTTTTTGTTTTTTTTTAAGGCAGAGTATCACTCTGTTGCCCAGGCTAGAGTGCCGTGGCGTCAGCCTAGCTCACAGCTAAATCCTGGGCTCAAGTGATCCTCCTGCCTCAGCCTCCCAAGTAGCTGGGACTACAGGCATGCGCCATCATGCCCGGCTAATTTTTTCTATATATATATTTAGTTGTCCAGCTAATTTCTTTCTATTTTTAGTAGAGATAGGAGTCTCACTCTTGCTCAGGCTGGTCTTGAACTCCTGAGCTCAAACCATCCACCCACCTCTGCCTCCCAGAGTGCTAGGATTATAGGTGTGAGCCACCACGCCTGGCCCACAATTGTTTTTTGTCAACCAATCCATACATAAACTTGCCTCATGTGTGCTTCTGTTTAAAGATAACCTTATTTACTACATACCGTGGATTCCTTCATATTAAACCCACAGCCGATAGCACCGTAACTCACGCCTGAACCAAGCTTCTGCAACATGAATTTTCTCTGCACCTTCTCACAGCCTAGACAGCACTTCAGCACTACTCCTGGGGGCCATTGTAGATAGCAAACTCGCCAACAAAAAGCACAAAATGTGCAAAAAGCATGGCACTAAGGAGACTACAAAAAGGAGGCTTGTTCACAGTATGAGAGCTGAAGTGGGAAGACAGAACGTTTCCTTGTTTGACCTCAGGTGGGAACACGCGCATTGAGTCACTCCAGTTTTTCCTGCTCTGTGCACGTCTGCAAACGACCATGAAAGTGCCACAAGTATTGGTTTTAGGGTTACAAATAAATTGTCTGGGCCCAGTTGCTCATGTCTATATCCCAGCACTCTGGGAGGATCATTTGAGTCTAGGAGTTCAAGACCAGCCTGGCCAACACAGTGAGACTTTGTTTGTATAAGAAAAGTTAGCCGGGTATGGTGGCGCACACCTGTAGTCCCAGGTACTCAGAGGGCTGAGGCAGAGGATCACTGAGCCCAGGAGTTCAAGGCTGCAGTGAGCTATCATCGGGTCGCTGCACTCCAGCCTGGGCGACAGAGTGAGACCTTGTCTCAAAAAACAAAAAGCGAGTAGGCGGTTTCACAAGTACAGACTCTGCGAGTAGTGACGGGGGCACTGTAACTCTAAATGGCTCTCTAATGTCGCATCACCTGGGCTGTCAGAAACGTGGATTCAGAGCTCTTTAGGTGACCCTTACGCACACTAAATTGTGAAAGCTTCCGCTCAGATCCACTCACTTCGCTCCATCTCTGCTGTTAGTGTCCTGACCCAAGCTACCGCATCCCACCTAACCCCCTCACCCACCACTGTTGGATCCTCCAGCAAGCCCCGTCTACGCAGCAGTCGCGGCCAGCGTCCTGGGTGCACAACTTGGCGGCTGCACAGGGCTCCGTGCTTGGCTTGATGCTCTTCTGTCACCAACTGAAACTTGATGGCTTTTGAACCGGGGGAGGCTCTTTGCTTTCACCTGCGTAGCCCGTGCTGTGATAGCAGCGCACACCTGACCCCGTCCCAGCTGGCCTGGTGACTGCCCACCTGGTCAGCCTCATCTTATGCCGCTTTGCCCTTGCTCCCCAAACTCCTGAGCACCGCACCCCTCTTCCTGCCACATTCAACATGGCATTGTGGGATTGGTGCCGTCTTCCGCATTCACCTGAAAACTCCGGAGGGCAGAGGGTGTACGTTTTGCTCAGTAACTACACGTTGCTTGGGAATCTTTGTACTCCTATGTGGCGATGTGGCCGTAGCTGTGCTAAGGCCCCGGATGTGTCTCCCCTAGGCTGACGCCCCCAACCCAGCCCTCATCCCGGAGACCGACGCCGTGGGTGTGACCGTGGTCCTCATCACCTGCACCTACCACGGACAGGAGTTCATCCGAGTGGGCTACTACGTCAACAACGAGTACCCCAACCCCGAGCTGCGGGAGAACCCACCCCCAAAGCCAGACTTCTCTCAGGTAGGGCCCGATCGCTTCACGTCCTGCTTCAAGCGGGCCGGTTCCTTTGCACTTGGGGGAGTCGGACCACTGGGAGACCAAGGTCACTTCTTAAAGTTTCCAAGTACTGCCCAGTTCTTACAGTGCAGCGTTAGACCAGGAGAGAGAAAGGTCTTTGTTTCCGAGAGGCACACTTGCAGAATTAAGATTAGATAGGGGCCGGGCACGGTGGCTCACGCCTGTAAATCCTAGCACTTTGGGAAGCCGAGGCGGGAGGATTGTTTGAGCTCAGGAGTTCAAGACCAACCTGAGCAAGAGCAAGACCCTGGCTCTGTAAAAAAAATAGAAAAAAGTAGCCAGGTGTGATGGCTCTTGCCTATAGTCCCAGCTACTCAGGAGGCTGAGGCAGGAGGATCTCTTGAGTCCAGGAGTTTGAGGCTGCAGTGAGCTGTGATGATGCCATGGCACTGCAGCTGGGCAACAGAGTGAGACCCTGTCTCAAAAAAAAGGAAAAAGATAGGGACTGGCCCTAGTCACAGCGCGCAGACATTCTCTGGCATTCGGCACACTGTTGGTGGTGGCGATGGAGTGAGATCCGCTCTTTCTGGGCTTGCGGTGGGGGCGTGGGGGAGTCCTGGCTCTGCAGGAGCAATGAGAGAGCGTGTTGACAAGGCTCATTATTCCTCTTTCCGCCCCAGCTCCAGCGGAACATCTTGGCCTCCAACCCCCGAGTAACTCGCTTTCACATCAACTGGGACAGCAACACGGACAGGCTGGAGGCCCCAGAGAACCAGGACCCCGCCCTGGGCTGCGGCCTCCCCCTCAGCTACACTCCTATCAAGGGCCTGGGCCTCCCTGGCTACATCCCCGGCCTCCTCCCTGAGAACTCCATGGACTGCATGTGACTGCAGACGCCCAGGACCTCCCCGCACACCTGGAGGGGGTGACCAGGCCTCCCAGAGACGGTGCGGGGCCATCTAGAGGACTCGGGGGCCATCAACTGCACCCAGGCCTGTCAAACTTGGCCGGAAAGAACAGGCCTCAGGTCTGCCCCAGCTGCAGCCCAGAAGGCCATCTCACTTCTACTGCACAGGCCTATAAGAAGCAGGGACTTCAGTTCTTACTAATTTCTTCTGACTTGTGTCCTTTTTCTCTTCCACACACACTATGAATTCCATCTGCAGGCCACTGTGGTCCTGTGAGGACCACCGACCCAGAGTTCTTCCCATAGGCCTCCCTGGCCTGCCTTGGTCTGCCCCAGCTACAGCCCAGAAGGCTTTCTTGGTCAGCGGCCGTCAAGGCTCTGGCCCTGTTGGGCAAGGGCCACGTCATTACTTTCTCTTTGCAGACATCTGAGCGGACCCACCCGAGCTTTCTGTTGTCACAGGCAAGGGGTTCTGGGTGGTAGGTGGACTTCGATGCAATTTGGGTCCTCCTCCCAGGAGGATTTTTAGGTCTTTCTATCTGGCAGCCCCTGGAAAACTCTGCTCCCAAAGGTGTGATCAGCCTGATGCTGAGGGACCATTGGGTGCCCCTCCTGAGTCACGGCCACCTTCCTGTTCCCACCTCACTGCAGCTGGCTTTCCCAGAAGCTGCCGTGGTGGGGAGGCGGTGTGTCAGGGCCTGCCATGCTCGGTCCATGTCAGCGTCGGCATCAGGGCCCTCTGCCAAGACCATGTGGGCTCACAGGCCACCGAGTGGTTTCAGGCAAGGGGAGCAATCGGTACTCTGAAAACCTTCCCTCCCCGATGTCCTCCCCACTCTGTGTCCCGGTCCCCTCACTGCTACGTGGATGCTGTTGTGATTGCAGTTTGTATAGGAAAGGATTTTTATATTAAAAATGTTTGGTTGGTCTAAAAATAAAAAGCACTTCATCTATACTGGCTGTTTCTGCTTTTTTCTCAGGTGGGCTGAGATGGCTTTGCATATCTCTCCTTGTAACATGGGGGTGGCCCCTTGCCCCATCCAGTGGGTTGGCTTTTGTCCCCTTGTGGAGCTTCTTACTCCAGTCTCAGTTGTACAGTTGTATTCCAGATTGAGGTTCAGGGAGGGGTTTTCCTTTGCCAAAACTTAAGCAAGCCAGCTATTCTGTAGATCGATCATAACCAATGATTTTTCAGACTTTGACCTTGACCCATAGGAAGAAATTAACATTGTGATCCAAGTACACACACACAATGCTCTTGTAATATTAAATTTTACTTTACTATATAACCCCACAGAAGGTCCCTGACTCTCCCTTTCTGAGAGTGTGGTTGACCTAGGAACATGGGTGCAGATAGCTGCTAGGTGGGGTACAGGTTGTGCCACTCTAAGTAGAGCAGTGAATTAGCTTGTGGTTCTGAGCCCAGCTGGCCCTTGGGCAGCAGGAAGAGCTGGCTCCTCTGGTCCCTGGCCCTCTTGGCACCTTGTTTGGGCCTTCCTCTACTCCAGTGGTTCTCAACTTGTGGTCAATTTTGCCCTATATGAAAGTGGTTTTGGTTGTCACAGCTAGCAGGAGACAGAGGTGTCACTGACATCCAGTGGGTAGAGGCTGAGGGTGCTGTTGAACACCCTAGGGTGCACAAAACAGCTCCCCCAGCAAAGAATGATCCCGCCCCAAACATCAGTAGTGCAGTAGTTGCTAAACCCTGGCTGTCCTCATGCTACCTATGTATTGAAAGAGTACCCTGATGGAAGGGGCATCTGGCCCCTTCTCTGCTCCCTGAGGGCAGGGTCCCTTTGCATTGCCCAGAAAGGGAATCAGCCTGGCTATCCCCCAGACCCCTCATCTGCAGAATGGGTGTGGTGATGATAGTACCTACGTGATGGGAGTGCAGTGCGAAGTAACGTTAAGGGAGTGCCAGCTCTCACTGCCCGCAGGCGCCCGGGTTGGGGCCGGGCAAAAGAGTGGACACAGCGCCCGCTCCCGCCACCCCTTGCTCCTAGGGCCCAGCATCCTGAAGCTTTGCCTGTGGCCAGGGGGAACCCAGGAGGGCCTCCAACCTGAACCCCAGGCAAGCCTGGCCACTTGGCCTGGGCGCTGCTGCCCAGAGTCAGGCCTTATGAATGACGACGGCCGCCGGCCTGGCGACCTCTGACCCGCGGCGCTGGCCGCGCCCCTCCCCCGCTGGCAGGTGGACAGAGGCTGCGCCGGGAGGGTCACGGCGCCAACCGCGGCTGGCCGACAGCCGCTGCCGCACTGGGCGGGGGCAGAGGACTGCGGCGCGCACGGGGCCGGCCGGCCTGCCGCCGGAGCGGCCTCCTGGGCCTTGGAGCGCCCGCGGCCGCCCGCCAGCCTCCGCCGCCCCGCCCCGCCGGCCTGGGCCCGCAGACTGCGCCTCTGCCCCGCCCCCTCACCCCCGGATTGACACTGTACGGTCTGCTGGGGGCCGGCCGGACACCGCGTCTCCTCCAATCACCAGCCTCTCTGGGCGGACCCTGGGCCCTGTGGGGCGCTCCGACCAATCAGACGAGTCTGCCCACCCATCTGGGACCTTGCGAGAGCGTGAGTGGCTGGGCGTCTGCGGCGCGTCACAGTGCCGTGAGCCTATGACAAAGCGGGAGGGTCGCGGAGAGCCAATGGGCGGCGGCGCCGAGCCGTCAGTCAGGGCGGTCTAAGCCAATCAGTGGCGAGCTGCGGGGGCGTCACGGGCAGCAGCAGCGGACTTGGGCTGAGGTTCCCGGGCGGGCGGGCGCGGAGAGACGCGGGAAGCAGGGGCTGGGCGGGGGTCGCGGCGCCGCAGCTAGCGCAGCCAGCCCGAGGGGCCGCCGCCGCGACCGCCCAGCGCGCTCCGGGGCCGCCGGCCGCCTCCAGCACCCGCCGCGCCGCAGCTCCGGGACCGGCCCCGGCCGCCGCCGCCGCGATGGGCAACGCCGCCGCCGCCAAGAAGGGCAGCGAGCAGGAGAGCGGTGAGTGCCCGGCCGTGACCCCGATCCCGGCCCCGCGCTGCCAGCCCCCTCTCTGTCCATCACCAACTGGCCCCTCCCCCACGCGCCCCCCCATTCCTCATTGCTTACCCCCAGCGCCCCTTGCCCCTGCCTGTCTAGGTCTGGGACCCGAGGGCCTGCAAAGGACCCCTTGTAGGGGCTCCCTTGCTGTGGCCGTCCGCCACTGCAAAGACTGTGTCCCCCCAGCTGTCACTACCAACCGTGGCACGTATGACCGCTGGGGCCCCATGTCACTACCCCACCCCCTCCTTTCCTGTCCCCTCTCCCCACATACTAACCTCCCTACCTCCTCACTGTCCTCTGCCACACATGAGACTCACTGCCTGACCCCAACCCTGGTTTCTGCCACTTTGGGAGTGCATTGGGGTCTGCCTCTGCACCGCAGGGAGCTTGGCCACTTGGTGACCACACCCCTCCCCCCTCCAGCCCCCGCCATCTTTCTCCTGCCCTTCCCCTCTTCACCTTATCACAGCCCCCCCCTCCAAGCCCCTCCTGTCCCCCTTGAGCATTTCCCCGAGCCACCTCCATCATTGTTTTTCCCTTCTGTGTCACTTGGCATGGGGGACAGGATCTTTCTGGGTCCCTCTGCCCCTCTCTCATCCTGTCACTCTCTGTCACTCTGCTTCTCTGCTTGTGCTCACTCCTCCAAGCTGGCTGGGGTAGCAGACTGTTTATGAACCTAGAGAACTGCTTCAGTGCTTCCAAAGCCAAGTTTGAGGTAGTCTTGCTGGGATTCATTGCGTCCTCTCTCTTGTGTTTTGTGAGGTGGGTGGTGGTGGCAGGGCTCCCTCACATCTCCTGCTGTGCAGTGAGCTCTAGGGTCCTTGGGGGGCCCCTCAATAAATGGTTGTTTCACAACTGAGGTCATTCACCCGGTCCCCAGGGCTTCTTCACTGGCTCCTGATTGGGATAAAGTGTCTGAGTTTAGCAGGACTCGTTCGGCTTGAACTGGGACAGTCGGAAAGAGGACTTGGAAGGGGGGACAGTTGGGGAAAGTCGTGGGTGACATCTAGTGATTTGCTTTGCCAAGGGACAAATAGATTCTGATCATTCCCAGGGCTGAGCCAGAGAGAAGAGACCTGTTTCACTTCGTTTCCCCCAGATTATTTGGCCTTTTCCAGCCAGCCAGAGAAAGATTCTGTATCTGGAAATGCCTTCAGAAATGGTCTTGAGGCACCTCCCCAATTCTTCCAGCTCTTAAATTGTCATCACTCCAAGCCTAAAGCTGGACCTCAGCTGGAATTCCCTTCCTGTTACCCAGAAATAGTTAGCACTGAGAAGGAAGGCCCTGTCCAACTATGCCCTTCCCAGTTGTTGGTCTCAAACCCCAGCGTCTCAGTCCCCTGAGTCCCCTTCCCAGAAAGACATGAAAAAGGCATGAAAGCCAGGGAACTTTATTCCCACGTGGATTCAAACAGCAGAACTCAGAGTCACAGAGCAGCTATGAAGAGGCCTGACATGTCACCGATGGGCGGGGGACGGGGAGGCAAGTGCCTGTAGTTGAGTGCTTGATGACAGAGGAGCAGGTGGGTAGTGTCCAAAAACGGTCTGGGCATGAGCTTGGAGGGGACTAGACAGAGGGACTAGCTTGGAGGGGGAGGGGCCAGGCCCCCAGCAGGTGAGGCCGGCTGGGAGGTGGAAGGTGGAGGCAGACAGCTATATATCACGGTGACTCAGTTGAAAGTTGGGGAGATGAAATAGTTCTGAAAAACCTTCAAGACATATCAAACACATGTCGTGAGGGATAGAAATCCACACAGGGAAAAAGATCCCAAGAAAAGGATCAGAGGCTCCGGAAGGAAGGAAGCACTAATTCTCTGGACGCCCCAGGAATGAATGATCACAATAAAATAGAGCTACTATTTGTTGGGCATTTAAGATATGTCAGGCTAAATGGCATGCCACTGATGGGCAGGGGATGGGGCAAATAGCTATATCTCCTCTGGTGATTTTTCAAGACGGTCTATCGTCCAAAATTTCCAAACCAGCTCTCTGAGTTTGACATAAATGATATCAGAGAGACAGGATTCACATCCAGTTCTGTCTACCAGCAAACTTCCTGGACCTCAGAATTTCCCAACTCAGACATTCTTAAGCCGCCTCCCAGATTTTTTAGTCTATTCACTTATTATTTTCTTAATTTAAAGTAATAAGAGTTTTACTCACTTCTATTCAGTTGTAAACTTTGAGCCCATGCTAAGTAATAATATAAATGAAATCATGGGAATTGCTATGCCAGTTATATTCTCTCTGGTACACATCAAAATACAGTGTAACTAGA
Organism: Microcebus murinus; assembly: GCF_040939455.1. Classification (NCBI taxonomy): domain Eukaryota; kingdom Metazoa; phylum Chordata; class Mammalia; order Primates; family Cheirogaleidae; genus Microcebus; species Microcebus murinus. The sequence goes on along the minus strand of NC_134107.1, from coordinate 459,787 downwards.
TAAATGAAACATGGCTAAAATTATTTCATGTTCTGCCAATGGGACCATGTCACACTTTGGGAAACGCCCGAAGCTGCACTTCCTCACAGAGGCTCCCAGAGAAGGAAATAGGATGAGGAAGAAGTCCCTCTTTGATTCAAAGCTCTCTGATTCTGGCAGGATGGAGTTAGACAAAATGTGCCCTCTTGTAACCAGGGTGGGGCAGGGGCGGGGGCAGTAGCCAGGCCAGCCTGCAGGGGGCACCTGAATTCATCTGCTAGATGCCAGCCCGCCTGGGGTCAGGAAAATGCCCAAGCCTTAGGAGGCACCAGTTAAGCATCTTGCAGTGCCCTGTGTTGCCACCTCTGCGCCAGGGCAGGACAGGATCTGCCTTCTCCCAAGAGGGCAGGGATCTAGAGTGGGCTCTGGGGTGGAGTAGTGGGGAATCTGCTGAGAGAGCAGAGAAAAATGACCAGGCCTCAGGCTCTGGCCAGGATGGAAGAACTGAGCGAGGGCAGCGGCCCCAGGAGGCCCCCAGGTCAGACAGCCAAGTAGGGCTCAGGTCTTGGCTGGCAATACCCCCGGGAGCTGGCCCACAGGGGAAGAGGCAGAGCTGGTAAGAGGGAGCCCCTCAGAAGCCCCCCTAAAACTCCAGAGACAAGCAGATCCCAGCATTAAGAGCAAGGTGCCCCCAGGAGGTCCCTGGGTGGGAAGAACTGTTGCCCTCTAACATCCTATGGATGCCCAAGAGGGCCAAATGCCTTCTGTGCATTGGCAGTTGTATGGGTGCCCAAGAGGGTCTTGTCAAGGCAGCTTTTCTCCCTTATCCAAAGCGGATCAGTAGAGGCTTAGAGGGTCCTATGTGCCCTTCCCCTGCACCCATGGCCTCCACATTGGGTTTTCTCTTCCTGCCCCCATCCCACAGCTCCCTGGCTCCCCCTGCAGGCGGGGCTCTGGGGATGGGCAGCCAGGCTGGTACGGCTGGTCTCATGAGCCTTCCCAGCCACCGTAGTCCGGGTGCCCTGAGAGGAGGACTGAGTGATGGCTTCCAGCTCCAGCGATGGTGAGGCTGAGCCCTGTTGCTATAGCAACTTCCCAGGCACACACTGCCCCTCAAGTCAGGGAGGGGCTGCAGTAGGGTTTGGGGAGCAGGTTGAGAGGAGGAGTCTGTGGCCCCCAGGCTGGTCCTGGGGACCCTTCCCTTAACACCCCTGGGCTGAGGGGGGTGGGGGTTGGGGGGATGGCCCACCCAGAGTGGGGGTCCAGCTTAGGGACAGTGGGGTGGCTCAGCCCAGCCCAGTGTTGGGGTCCAAGTCGGACTGGGGGGGCCATCCAGTCCAGAATGGGGGTTGGTCCCATCCAGTGTTGGGTCCAGCTCAGGCTGGAGGATGGCGCGGCCCAGAGCAGGGGGTCTAGGCTAGACTGGAGGACTCGGCCAGCCCCAGGAGGGGTCCCAGCCCGGGCTGGGCATTCCCGCCCCAGGATTTCCAGGACAGCCAGGTTGTGGAGGGCAGAGAGTCTAAGACTGTTGTCTCCAAGAGCTGGTTCCGGAGTCCGGGCTCCTTCTGAGGGAGCCCCTAAGCCGCTCGCCCATACTGATGTTCCGCTATGGCGATCCCCCACTCCCAGGCTGAATTTCTGGATTTCTGCCTTCTTTCTGTGGCCCTGGCTTTTCGAGGGGTGTCTGGCATTTTCTGTGTGTGAAGCCAAATGGAATCCGGACCAGAGTAGAGGCTGACACCCCCAGTGTGGGAGATGTGGGCAGGGTGGCAGGCTCCACAGGCCAGCAGCTCCTCTACCACTTCCCGTTGCCAGCAGAGGTGCCGGGCACTCTCAGAGAGGTTGCCATTGGCCCTCTGCTTCTGTTGGGATCTGGAAAGAAGGAGAAAGATGGTCAAGGCTGCCTCCCCCTCCCCCATCCCTGGGTTTAGCCATTCGTTTCCGGTTTGGACTTTCATGGCCGAGAGCAGAGCCAAGCGCAGGGCAAGGTTTGACAGGCCAAGGACATGGCGGGATGCCGTTCCCCTCTCCACACTCGCATAGGAGCAAGACAGATGTACCCATTTCTCACTCAGGATAGCAGGATTTGGGGGCTCCACGTTGAGAGGGAGTTCAGGGCAGGAGATAGGGTGGCTCTTGTAGACCCCCCACCCCCAGCCTTTCTCTCCAGCTGTTCTTTCAGCCAATTACAGGAGCTCTGGGGCCTTTTTAGCCCGCAGGGAGTTTCTCTTGCTGTTGCCTGAGTCTCGGCCTTAACTCCTTCCCCGCTGCCCGGTGGGCACTGCTCCGGGCACATTTGGTGCCGTCCTCTGGACAGTGCAGCACCCACCGAGGAAGGCAGGGCCTGGCATCCCAGGAGCAATGAAGTCCCTGGAAAGGAAACTTAGTTTCAGCGCCCCGCCCCGGGGCACGTGGGACAGCCAGGGAGACACCCTCGGGAGAATCTTCCCACCACCTCCTGCCAAGGAGGGCCTCTGCAGACCTTGGCCAGCAGGGAGCAGGTACCTTTAACTGCTTCCGTGGCAACCGGCTCCTCCTCCCTGGTCCCCCGAGGCCTTTCCAAGGAAGCTGGCTTAGAGGCTCTGCGTTTTCCTGGTTCCCCAGCAAAGGGGAGAGTCCAGGGAGAGTCCAGGGCGGCTGGGATGGATCTGGGGTCAGGCAGCAGCGAGGGTGGGGACTCAGAGATCACCTTCCAGCTGTGGCTGCAGCTGTTCCTCTGGGCCCACCTGGCTCTCCGTCTCCTGGGCTACCTGCGCCAAACCTTCTGGGGGCCTAAGCCGCAGCCAGCACCCTGAGCCAGGGGCACAAGGGCCCCAGATCACCCCATCCCACCCACTCCTTATTCCACCCCCTGCTGGAAGAGGCAGGAAGCAGAGGTGAGTGTGGGGGCTCCTGGCTGCGGTCCCCTGCCCCTCCCTGCACTGTCCCTCTTTATCTGCCTGCTCCTCCTGGCTCTGCCTGACCCTCCCATCCATCCCCAAACCTGGCAAGCCGACAGGGCTATAGTGGCACTAGAGGGGACACAGCCTGGGCCTTCCTGTGCCTTAAGAGGCCAGAGAAGGGCTGTGCTAGAGCAGGGCACCCTGCGAAGCCACTCTGTGGGGCGCCCACAGACAGCCAGAGGCTCAGGGCCCACCGAGTCAGGGAAGAGCAGGATCCAGCGGTTGTCAGGGATGGCTAAGCGCAAAGGGGAAACGGGACAACGCCTTCTCATGCAACCCCGCTCCCCTCTGCCTCCTCGCGCGGGTAAAGGTAGAGTCCTGAGAAGGTCCCCTCCGCCCTCCCCACCCAATCCATAGTTCAGCGTGGATCCTTTTCAGGTTTCCAAGGAAGGTGTTGTACGTCAGAAAGTCTGTGCTAGCCCGGATGTGCTGTGGCCCCAGGCTCAGAGAGGTCTCCAAGCCAGCTGATGGCCCAGCCAGTCAACAGCCTAGGACTCCTGGCTTTTGGTTGCCTGTCCCCTCTTTCCCCTCTTGGCCCGATCCCTCTTTGTGGGGGCTTCCTGGCCACTATCTCTCCCCATCTGCCACCCATCTAGCCCTGAGGACTGTTCTTTCTGTACACTGAGGGAGAGCCTTGGGGACAGTGTGGGGGAGGGATGGCTTACCCACGTGGCTGTCTGGGATTTTTGGCAGGCAGATGACAGGCAACACAAAAGTGCAGGTGTATGCGGGGCCCCTCAGGGTGGCAGCCATCCCAGGAACGGCAGGGGGTTGAGGACAGCTCTGTCTATAGGCCACCCTGTGCATTGGGACCAACGGCTGATCCAGTAGTGAAGCAGTTAATCCCGTGGGCAGTGGAGTCAGGCAGGTGACCTGAGTCCTGATCAGTCTTCTCATCTGTACCATGGGAATGATAGCAGCTCCCATCTGGCCGAGTGTTCTCAGTGCTTCGTTGAGACACCTTGTGACCCTAGGCGAGGTGGTTACAAGGACAACTCTGTAATGTAAGAATTCATTGGGCTGCACGTTTAAGATTTTAGCACTCTGCTAGGTGCAGGGGCTTGTGCCTATAATCCTACCACTCTGGGAGGCTGCAGGAGGATCGCTTGAGGCCAGGAGTTCAAGACCAGCCTGAACAAGAGGGAGACCCTGTCTCTACAAAAATAGAAAAATTAGCCGGGCATGGTGGCATTTGTAGTCCCAGCTACTCGGGAGGCTGAGGCAGGAGAATCACTTGAGTCCAGAAGTTTGAGGCTGCTGTGAGCTGTAAGGTCACCATTACACTGTAGCCCAGGTGACAGAGCAAGACTCTGGCTATAAAAAAAACAACAACAAAAATTGAAGCACTCAATGCACCCCGTTTTTTGGGTTTTGTTTTGTTTTGAGACAGGATCTCACTCTGTCACCTGGGCTAGAGTGCACTGGAGTCGTCATAGCTCACTGCAGCCTCCAACTCCTGGGCTCAAGCGATCCTCCTGCCTCAGCCTCCTGAGTAGCTGGGACCACAGGCATGCGCCACCCTGCCTGGCTCCCCCTGTATTTTATACCTCCATTTCTAAAATTACTTAAAAGTCAAATGAATAGCTGACATTTCTATGGCACTCACCTCAAGCCGGACACTGTCCAACCCCCTTTGCCAAGATGAACTCAATCAAACCTCAGAACCACCCTGCAAGGTCATTGCTCTTACTATCCCTGATTTACAGATGAGGAAAACTGAGGCCCAGAGAGGTGAGGTTAGGTGCCTAAAGTCACACAGTTTGTCTGAGACCAGGCTGAAATCTGAACTCCATATTGTCCCAGGGTCCTGGCCCTTAGCCACTTTGCTGGGCTGCCTCTCAGCATAGGCAAGAATGACCGTTTTGAAGCCATATTTTCCTGGGCTGTTAAGTGAGGATGAGGGATGAGGTAGTGTAGACGAAGCAGCCGGCCCAGGGTCCACCAGGGACGTCTTCAGCGATACTGGATGGTGATGTTCGGCTCAGGGTGCTGGGGGCGGAGGGGTCTCCAGGCAAGGCCTCCCCTTGAGTCAGCTCTGGAGCGAAGCCCCGCAATGGGCAAAGAGAGGAACAGAGCCAGCTGGGGCCAAGGCAACAGCTGAGCCCCCCAAGGGCGCCTGCTACCCGAGCCCCAAAGGCCTCCACCCCGGGCCCAGCCTCCCCAGAGAAGGGGCCGAAGGAGCCGCCAAATCCCGAGGCTATAAATACTTCGGCTGGCGTCGTCCCTGGCCGTGGAATGTCGGTCAGAACTGGGGCGAGTGGGGGTGGGCTGGCCTGGGTGCCTCTCTCTGTCCCCCTGGGAGCGGCCCCTGAGTCACCCTGTACCCCATTTTGGATGGGGTGGAGGCTGGATCTCACCTCTCTGTAGTTAGGGGGCCCAGGCCCTGGCCTGGATCAGGGCCCTCCAGCCTGCCTGTGGGATCGGCCAGGCACCCGAAGGCCCTGGGGAAAAGGTTGGGCTCTGGGTTGGGGCAGCTGCACCCCACTTTCCGCAAAGAGCGTGTCCCCAGAAATGACCTGAGCCCACCCTGATGAGAATGGGTCTCCATCTAACCCTCCCCTTTCTTCCTTTCAGTGAAAGAGTTCCTAGCTAAAGCCAAAGAAGATTTTCTTAAAAAATGGGAAAATCCCTCTCAGGTAAGCCCACCAGGCACGGGGCCCTGGGAGGGGTAAGCCAAAGGCCCCCAGTCCCCTGACCGCGTCCCCGAGATGCAGCTAGAATTCCAGCGCACTGTGGGCTCCAGACCTTGCCCCAGTCACTCACTAGATACCCACGGGGCTCCTGGGCGCAGGCATGGAATTGCCCTCCGCCAGGCTCCCCCACCCCCGTGGCCCCTTCCAACTGGCTGCCCCTGCCCCCCGCACAGCTGCCAGCAGCTCCTGGGCCCCAGGCCAGGGCCGGATCTGGCCCTGCCACCCGCCTTGAGGAATGCGCCCTCTGCCATCTTGTCCTCAGCCCGCTCACCCCACGTGCTCCCTGGGGCCCCCTTTGCTGGTGGCAGAGGGGACGCCCCAGACCTGGGCCCAGCAGGCCGCATGCAAGGGGCATCTCTGACCCTCTGGACCCCTCCGCCCACAGAATACAGCCCATTTGGATCAATTCGATCGAATCAAGACCCTGGGCACGGGTTCCTTTGGCCGGGTGATGCTGGTGAAACACAAGGAGACAGGGAACCACTATGCAATGAAGATCCTCGACAAACAGAAGGTGAGACCTGCCCTGCCGCCCAGCCCGTCCCCTCCACCAGGCCCTCGCCCCAACTGGGCCCGCCACTCGCCCGCTCTCCAACTAGACCCCAGGCCCCCTCGTGTGCCAGACCCAGACTGGAAGGCCCCTGTGCTGCCTTTTCAAGTCACCCCTCCAGGCCGGCCGCCAGGGCAAAGCCAGGCCGTATGACAGGGTCAGACACCGGCCGGTGTGGAGGAGGCAGGTCCTCCTGGGGGGAGGCGGCATTTTCGCAGACAGTCTTTCCATAAGTATTTTTGAGAGCAGCGCCGTCCAACAGAGACATAACCCAAGCCACAGAAGGGACTTTACATTTTCTAGTTGCTCCATCAAAAAAGGAAAGAGCCCGGGCATGTGGGTGTGCACCTGTAGTCCTAGCTACTCGGGAGGCTAAAGATGGGAGGATCCCTTGAACCCAGGAGCTTGAGGCTGCAGTGAGCTGTGATTGCACCACTGCACTCCAGCTTAGGTGACAGAGTGAAAAACTCTGTCTCAAAAAAAAAAAAAAAAAAAAAATGTGAAATGAAGGTTGGGCATGGTGGCATGCACCTGTTGTCCCTGCGGCTTGAGGCCAGGAGTTCCAGTCCAGCCTAGGCAACATAGTGAGACCCCCATCTCTAAAACAAGCGAAATTTTTTTAATTAAACAAAGTAAACAGATGGGCCTGGTGCAGTGGCTCAGGCCTGTAATCCCAGCACTTTGGGAGGCCGAAGCTGGAAGGTCGCTCGAGGCCAAGAGTTCAAGACCAGCCTGGGCAACATAGTGAGACCCCCCCCCCCCATCGCTACAAAAAAAATTTTTAAAAGTAATAAGAAACAGGTGAGATTCATTTTTAACAGTGTGTTTTAATTAAGTCACTATGTCCACACTATTACCATTTCCATGTTCTCAATGTGAAAATATCATTAATGAGACATTTTCCATTCCTTTTTTTTTTCTTTTTATACTAAAGTGTCTTCAAAATCCAGTGTCTATTCTATACTTAGAACAGGTCTCCAATCAGCTGGTAAATTTTCTCTGGAAAGAGGAGAAAAAGTACAAAAGATGAACAAGCATGTTTGGGGGCCAGAGCTGTCCCAGCTGTGCTTACAAGTTATCCAGGACCTACCCATGCTAGAGTGCAGTGGCATGATCAAAACTTGAAATTTGGGGCCGGGCGCAGTGGCTCACGCCTGTAATCCTAGCACTCTGGGAGGCCAAGGTGGGTGGATCGTTTCAGCTCAGGAGTTCGAGACCAGCCTGAGCAAGAATGAGACACCGTCTCTACTAAAAAATAGGAAGAAATTAGCTGGACAACTAAAACATATATATATAAAAAATTAGCCGGGCATGGTGGCGCATGCCTGTGGTCCCAGCTACTCGGGAGGCTGAGGCAGGAGGATCGCTTGAGCCCAGGAGTTGGAGGTTGCTGTGAGCGAGGCTGACGCCACGGCACCCTAGCCCAGGCAACAGAGTGAGACTCTGTCTCAAAGGAAAAAACCTTGAAATTCGGTTTCCTAGCTAAATAGCCCCATTTCAAGGGCTTAGTGGCCATCTGTGGCTGGTGGGAATTGAGCAGGGCTGGTGTGGACCTGAGGGCACACAGCTGGGGGAGCGAAGTGGTTCAGGCCAACCAGGGGCCAGGCTGCCTGTATGTGTCAAGCCGGGCTGACATCGGCAAGCTGTGTGGCCTTAGGTAAGTCACGTCCCCTCTCTGTGCCTGGGCTTCCAAACTGGCGTGCTCACAGCATGTCCCTCGCAGGGCTTCTGCCACGGTCCAGCTGGAGACCGTGTGGAAGGTGCCTGCCCGTGTGGGGCAGCTGATAGCGGAGGGGGATTATTAGCCGGAGGCTCGGGCTCGTGTGTGCAGGGTTCGAGATAAGGGAGGGGAAGGCGCTTTCAGCTCAGCCGCCCCTGGCTCCAAGAAGCCTTCTTGGGGTCGCCTTTCCACTGACCGCGCCTTCTCTGGCCATCTGGGAGCCCAAGCATCCCCACCGTGGCTCCGGCCCCCCGCCCTGGACTCCACGCCACGTGAGGACGGCAGCCTCCCTGCTGCGTCCTCAGCACCCGGCCCAGGGCCCGACCGGCCACAGGCACACACACGATTCCACCTGAAGGGACCTGCCCGGCCCGGCCCTGGCACCCCTAGTTCCAGGCATCGGGGCAAATGAGGCCCCTCTAACCTGGCTCCTCTCTCTGCCCCCTACCCGCACAGGTGGTGAAACTGAAACAGATCGAGCACACCCTCAATGAAAAACGCATCCTGCAAGCCGTCAACTTTCCGTTCCTCGTCAGACTCGAGTTCTCCTTCAAGGTGGGGTCCAAGCGGCCAGGGGTCGGGGCACTGTGCCGGGTTGGGTCCCAGCCGTCGGGTGCAGCCCCTCCGTTCCCAGGACTGCGGTTGGGAACAAGGACAACCAGTGGCTGTCCACTTCTGGGGAGGAAGGAGTTCCCTGCAGGAGGGATGCCGGGGCACAGGGCTGGTTAGGCGGGGGCTCCGGCAGACCCAAGCTCAGCTCCCAGGCCAGCCAGTTTCTAGCTCCATTTACCTTGGTCGAGTCGCCCGACCTCAGTGGCACTCCTCAAAATCCGCCGCCTCATTTGCAGCAAGACCCTGACCTAGAGCCAGGAGCCTGAGTTCAGTTCCCAGCTCTCTACTTCCTGGGTGCGTGGCCCTGGGCAAGGGACTGCATCTCCCTGAGCCTCAGTTTTCTCATCTGTTAAATGGGAATCGTAATAGCTTCCACCCAGTGGGGTCGTCATGACAGTTCTGAGCACATCACAAGCGCCCTTGGGCGCTGTCTTGGGCGCCATCCAAAGCTGTGGTCCTGAGGGGCGGGAAAGGCCACTTGGGGCCGGCTTCCTGGGCGTCCACCCCGGGCAGACACCCAGGCCTGTGCTCAGAAGGCCCCCACACCTGATTTAATGCCCTCCTGCCATCTTGAAATCCATAGCAATTTTTCAGCAAGGGGCCACAGATTTTTATTTGGGGCCCTGCAAATTCTGCAGCCCATCCCAGTCCCATTTTACAGGGGACAAAACCGTGGTCCCAGAAGCCTTGCTTGGGCTCCCAGACACAAGCTACTAGAGCCCCTCTCTCTGCAGCCGGGACACACTGGCCAGGTCCCTACCTGCCTCCGAGCTGGCCCACACTCTCACCCCCCGTCACACAGCAGGATCAGGGCTGCCCCTCTTCCGCGTGGGCAGGGTGAGCTTCACAGCGAGGCTCGGCCGGCACCGCGCCTGGCCCTTGGGACATGCTTCGTACAGAAAGCCAGGATTGTTGTTGTCATTTAAAGTCTGAACACCTGCCAGGTGAGGCCCCTGCGGCCCTCAGATGGGACCCAGGGCTCAGGGAACGGGGCCCTGACCGGCCACCGCTTCCTGCAGGACAACACGAACTTATACATGGTCATGGAGTACGTTCCCGGTGGGGAGATGTTCTCACACCTACGGCGGATCGGAAGGTTCAGGTAAGCGGCTACCCCGGCTGTCCGGGCTCTGGGGGGGGTGTCCACCCACAGCCGCGTCCCACGTCGGGGAACGCAGAGGAGGCCAAGCACGGTGGAGCATTCAAGCGGTCGCTCCGGGTCCCTGTGGGTCTTTGTTTCTTCTGTGCCGAGGAATACGCACTGTGTCAACCACACCACAAAACAAAGCAGACAGACCAGACACGGTGACTTAGGTGTCGATGTTTTTTGTTTTTTTTGAGACAGAGTCTCACTCTGTTGCCCAGGCTAGAGTGAGTGCCCTGGCGTCAGCCTCGCTCACAGCAACCTCACACTCCTGGGCTCAAGCGATCCTCCTGCCTCAGCCTCCCGAGTAGCTGGGACTACAGGCATGCGCCACCATGCCCGGCTAATTTTTTCTATATGTATCAGTTGGCCAATTAATTTCTTTCTATTTATAGTAGAGACGGGGTCTCGCTCTTGCTCAGGCTGGTTTCGAACTCCTGACCTCGAGCAATCCGCCTGCCTTGGCCTCCCAGAGTGCTGGGATGACGGGTGTGAGCCACCATGCCTGGCCTAGGTGTCAACATTTAAGTTGGCAAATCTAGGCGTTTTTTTGTTTTGTTTTGTTTTTTTGAGGCCAGCTCAGTGGTGCAGGCTTATAGTCCCAGCTCCTCAAAAGGCTGAGGTGGTTCTCATAGTCCTGGAGGCTGAGGGGGGGGGGAGAAAAAAAAGAAGGCGGCTGAGGCAGGAGGATCTCTTGAGCCCAGGAGTTCAAGACCAGCCTGGGCTACATAGAAAGACCCTGTCTCTTAATTAGTTAATTAATTAAATTTATACTATTGCTTTATTTTATAAACATAATTACACTTTAAATTCAATAAAATGCACAGATCTTCAATATTCCATTCCATAAGTTTGTGGGGGTTTTTTTGTTTTTTTTTTTTTTTGAGACAGAGTCTCACTCTGTTGCCCGGGCTAGAGTGCCGTGGCGTCAGCCTAGCTCACAGCAACCTCAAACTCCTGGGCTCAAGTGATCCTCCTGCCTCAGTCTCCAGAGTTGCTGGGACTACAGGCATGCACCACCATGCCCGGCTAACTTTTTATATATATACTTTAAGTCGTTCAGCTAATTTCTTTTTTTTCTTTTTTTTGTTGTTGTTTTGGATTTTGTAGAAACGGGGTCTCACTCTTGCTCTTGAACTCCTGAGCTCAAACAGCAGTCTACCCACCTCAGCCTCCCAGAGTGCTAGGATTACAGGCGTGAGCCACCGCGCCCAGCCTGTTCCCTAAGTTTTGACAATCGTATGCCCTTACATAACCTCCACCCAAAACATCACATAGAACATTTCCATCACCCCAGAAAATTCTCTCAAATCCCTGTCCTTTCTGGCTCCAAACACCATGCATTTGTTTTTTCTGTGTTTGGACCTGACACAAACAGAATCATACAGTTCATGTTCTTTTGTGTCTTTCTTCTTTTGCTTGACAGAATCGGTTAGAGGTCCAGCCACCTCATTGAGTAGATCGTAGTGTGTCCTATTGGTAGTGGTGGCGTTGAGTGGTTTTCCCTTGTATGAATATATCACCATCTGTGATTCCATTCTCCCAGTGATGGACATTCGAGCTGCTTCCAGTGTCAAGCTATCTGAGTATCTCTGCTTGTGCATTTTTATACCTTTTTTTTTTTTTTGTAAGAGATGGGGTCTTTGGCCAGGCACAGTGGCTCACGCCTATAATCCTAGCACTCTGGGAGGCCAAGGCAGGTGGATTGCTTGAGGTCAGGAGTTCGAAACCAACCTGAGTGAGACCCCGTCTCTACTAAAAATAGAAAGAAATTAATTGACCAACTAAAAATATATATAGAAAAACTTAGCCGGGCATGGTGGCGCATGCCTGTAGTCCCAGCTACTCGGGAGGCCGAGGCAGTAGGATCTCTTGAGCCCAGGAGTCTGAGGTTGCTGTGAGCAAGGCTGATGCCATGGCACTCACTCTAACCTGAGCAACAAAGTGAGACTCTGTCTCAAAAAAAAAAAAAAAGAGATGGGGTCTTACTCTGTCTCCCAGGCTGGAGTGGAGTGCAGTGGCAAGATCATAGCTCACTGCAACCTCAAACTCTTGGGCTCATGTGATCCTCCCGCCTTAGCCTCCTGAGTAGCTGGGACTGCAGGTGTGTGCCACTACACCTGGCTGATTTTTCTATTTTTTTGTAAAGATGGGGTCTCGCTATGTTGCCCAGGCTGATCTTAAAGCCCGGGGCTCAAACGATCCTCCTGCCTCAGCCTCCCAGTTAGCTAGGACTGCAGGCATGTGCCACCATGCTAGCTAATTTTTTTATTTTTTGTAGACACAAAGTCTCACTATGTTGCCCAGGCTGGTCTCACACTCCTGGCCTCAAGCGATCCTCCTGCCTCAGCCTCCCAAGTAGCTGGGACTATGTACGGCCGGGAGCCACCGTGCCCGGTTGCTTCTCCATTTCTGATAGCTGGACTGGGGGTGTCTTCTTCTGGGGATGGCTCCTTGGGCCCACCTGCTGGACCATTTGGGGGCGTGGCCACCGGCACTCACCTTCCTGCTTGTCCCCACCAGCGAGCCTCATGCCCGTTTCTACGCGGCCCAGATCGTCCTGACCTTCGAGTACCTACACTCGCTGGATCTCATCTACCGGGACCTGAAGCCGGAGAACCTCCTCATTGACCAGCAGGGCTACATTCAGGTGCCCACCGGGCCGGGCGAGGGGCAGCCCCAGGTGGCCACGGCCTGGACCCTCCCTCCTGGCCAACCGCTCATTCTTGTGCCTGCAGGTGACAGACTTCGGTTTCGCCAAGCGTGTGAAGGGCCGCACCTGGACCTTGTGCGGGACCCCCGAGTACCTGGCCCCTGAGATCATCCTGAGCAAAGTAGGCGCGCCCCCAGCCCGCCCCTCTCCTGAGGCTGGCCCCGCCCTCGGTCCCGCCTCACCCCACACCCCTCAACCCCATCTCGCCCCAGGGCTACAACAAGGCCGTGGACTGGTGGGCCCTGGGCGTTCTCATCTATGAGATGGCTGCTGGCTACCCGCCCTTCTTCGCCGACCAGCCCATCCAGATCTACGAGAAGATCGTCTCCGGGAAGGTGAGGCCCACGTGCCGGAAGGGACAAGCAGACCCTTCCCCGCCCGCCCCGCTGTCTGCGGATCACTGCTGGTTGGAATAATCTAGAAGCTCATTAATCTAGAAGCCAAGTGGTCGAGCCGCCTGGAAGTCTAGCCCCTGACCCGCAGTGCCAGAATCCCAAGGGCTTCCCAAACCCCACGCCTCCTCGGAACTGCTTGGCCACAGAACTCGGGCGCCCCGACACCAGGCCGCCCTCGCCTTCGCTTGTCCCGCCTAGAATGAGTTCTCGCAAGTTTCAAGGCAGAAAAGCGAATGTGTTTGGTTCCCAGGCGCCACCCTCGGCCCCACCAGGGAGTGCCATCGCTTGGGGACTGCCCAGGCCTGCTCTCCCAAGAGCAGACGGGGCAGACGGGGCGGCTCCGAGGGTCTGGGCAGGGGGCAGAACCCTCTGCGTTCTCATCTGCAAAGCGCACCGAGTGACCCCGCCTGCCGGGTCCTGGGCTCACCCCTCGCTCAGACCCTGACAGAGTTGGACCCCCGTGGGAGAGGTGAGGAAACTGAGGCTTGGAGAGGGGCCATGTCTGGTCCAGGATCGCACCTCGGCGAGTAAGGGGAGGTGTCACTGTAAGTGGAGCAAGTGGCAGCCCAGCCACCTCCTTCCACCTGGTCTGGCGCCCCGTGCATGCACGGGAGCTGCCGGTTGGCCCAGAGTCACCAGAAAACAGTGGGAATGGACTCGGGCTCAGCCTCAAGCTCAGCCTCGGGTGGCCTGGCTGGCTGGAGGCCCAGCTCTGCCACCTGTTGGCTGTGAGACTTGGGGCAAGTCGCTTCACTCCTCTGAGCTTCCTCCTGGCCGGCTGGGAACCAGGGAGCTAGCCGCATGCCCCTCGGAGAGGGCAGAAGTCACCAACTGCAAAGTGGGGACACGCCGGCCGGCCAGACACACGGTCCGCGTCACTACGAGGGAAAGATGAGGCATCTGCCACCAGGCAGAGTAGAAATTCCCAGATAATGGCCAAGAGTGGGGGGGGGGGAAAAGAAAAGAAAAAGCCATGGAAGTTTCCGTGGGGGAAGAGAGGAAGATGAGCATAGCTCCCTTCTTTGTAGCATTTTTCCAAGTCCCACGCACCCTTGGGCGGCATTATCTCCCTCGACTGACTCTGGGATATCTGCCCCTGTCGGAGAGACATGCGCAGGCCCAGAGAGGTTAAGGGCTGTGGCCAAGGTCACACAGCTTGTAAGAGGCAGAGCAGGGACTGGAAGTTGTTTCCTGCAGCTGTCATTCCAGTGACTACTTGCACGCAAGGCCGGGGGCTCAGAGCTTTGGAGGAGACTCTCCGGAAAGAGTTGAGCTGGGCCTTAAAGAATGGGAGAGCCTTAGCTATGGAGAGAGCGCGGGGAAAAGTGTCTCCATGAGCGTGAAGATTTCAGAAGTCTCCAGGCCCCAGCAGAGCGGCCTTAAGAAGCAGCAGCTAAGGATGAGGTTCTGGAGTCCGATCGACCTGGGATGGAATTGCCTGTCCGCTCCTTGGTGTAACTGTGGGGAGGGCTGTTCAACCCTCCCCCGCCCCAAGCCTCAGTTTCCTCTTCTCTGAAATGAGAACCATCACAGCACTTGCTTTAGAGCAGTGGTTCTCAAAGGGGGCCCCTGTCGGCAGCAGCGCTGCCAGGGTGCATATTACAAACAGACGTCCAGGCCCCACCCAGCTTTCCTAAATGAGAAACCCTAGGGCAGGCCCAACGAGCTGTTTTTACAGGGTTCCAGCAGACACTGAAATCCGGGGGCCTCTGCCCAATCGGACTGTTGGATGGAGCCGCTCCCTACCCTGTCTGTGTACCCCTCCTCCAGGTGCGGTTCCCTTCCCACTTCAGCTCTGACTTGAAGGACCTACTTCGGAACCTCCTGCAGGTGGATCTAACCAAGCGCTTTGGAAACCTCAAGAACGGAGTCAACGATATCAAGAACCACAAGTGGTTTGCAACGACTGACTGGATCGCCATCTACCAGAGGAAGGTGGGCCTTCCTTCCTCCAGCATGTTGAGGGTTTCGGGGGCGGAGGGAGGGAGGCCAAGTGTCAGGGAGGGCTGCCAGTGAAGAGATGGAAAGGGAAGAGACCTCGGGTCCGGGGGCAACCTAGAGTAGGCAGGTTAGAGCCAGTCGGGTCCAGAAATGGGATTCTGGGGTCATTTGGGCACTCTGTGACCTTGGGCAAGAGACGCCTCTCTCCGGGAAGTAATTTCCCCTTTGGTGAGTCCGCTAAGAGTCTTGGATTGTTAAGAAGAGTCACGCCCTAATGCCAAGCACAGACCTGGGTCAGAGTAAATATCTCTTGAATGTTAGGCCATTTGCATTTATTGTTGTAATAAGGATTATGTTGACTGCTGAGTCCTGGGTGATGCTTGATCCCTCTCCAGGTGGAAGCTCCCTTCATACCAAAGTTTAAAGGCCCTGGCGACACGAGTAACTTTGACGACTATGAGGAGGAAGAGATCCGGGTGTCCATCAGTGAGAAGTGTGGCAAGGAGTTCTCTGAGTTTTAGGGGTGTGCCTGTGGCCCCAGGGGTTTTCTTTTCTTTTTTTCCTTCTTTTTTTTTTTTTTTTGGTGGGGGGGTGGGAGGGTTGGATTGAACAGCCAGATGGCCACAGAGTTCCTTGCATCTAATTTCACCCCCACCCCACCCTCCGGGGTAGGGGGAGCAGGAAGCCCAGATATTTGGAGGGACAGAAAACACCAGCTGCTCCCCCCCTCTCCTTTGAGTCCTCCTGCACCTTCTACCACTTTTCCCTCCCTCCTCCCCGACAACCCCCCCCCCAGTCCACTTCAGCCTGTTTTAAACGAGTTTCTCAGCTCCAGTCAGGCAAGGTCTTGCTGGTGTATCCAGGGACGGGCTGTGGAAAGGGGCCCAAACTTAACCTCCAGCCCCCACCACACCCCAACCCCACCACAGGCACCCCTCAGTAAGGGCCAATGAAGGAAAAGCCCACCTTCCCTTCAGAGCAACCCTGCCTGCCTGGGAGGAAGAGATTTTAGTGACATGTTCAGTGGGCTGCTTGCTAGGATTTTTAAAAAAAAAAAACAAAAAACAATTTAAAATCTTATTTAAGTTCCACCAGTGCCTCCCTCCCCTCTTTCCTCTACCCTCCCCACTCCCTTGCTCTCCCCCCTCCCCCAAATCCATTTGAACAAGGTTGGGAATCAGATTGACTTTGTCAAGGGAGGCGCTGGGGTTTGAACCTCTGCCCTGAGCTGCTAATCTCCCCTGCCCCCTTTTGGGGTGGTGGCGGGCGTCCTCTGCCAATCCTGCGAGGGTCTCAGCCCCTTTAGGGAGCCCCTACTGCCCTCCCCAGCAGACCTTTCTTCACCCCTGGGCTTTGGGAGCCAGACACAGCAGCTGTCCCTCTCCCTGCCAAAGAGGAGTCACCCCCCCAATAAAAGACAGAGGGGGAGCCCCACGCCGAGTCTTTCCTCCCAGCAGCACCCCCCAAACTCCTTAATTTTATTCTCAGCCAGATAGTAACACGCAGCCTCCTCTCCACTCGGTTGGGAAGGCAACCCTGCAAAAGGGCATGGAAAGCAAAGTCCCCTCCCCCGGGCCCCACTCCACAGCCCAGGGTTCAAGGCCAGGGTTGCTGGGGAGGGGCTGCCTGTTTTAGTCACCCAGCAGCTTCTGGGGTCCCTCCACCATCCTGGGCGCCCCACTTCTAGCTTAGCCAACAGCTGTCCGTCACTTCCACCTCCGTCAGATTTGTGCTTTTATCTCTCAATAGAAAAGTGGGGAGCCACCCCAATTCGTCCCTCTGTTTGTCCCTCTCATAACTTCTCCCCATCCCAGGAGGGCTCTCAGGCCTGGGGTGGGGCCCCGGGTGGGCACGGGGCGATTCAACCTGTGTGCTGCGAAGGACGAGACTTCCTCTTGAACAGTGTGCTGTTGTAAACATATTTGAAAACTATTACCAATAAAGTTTTGTTTAAAAAAAAAAGTGTCGCTGGTGTTCTCGACTTCGGTCACCCACCCACACACCCCCAGGGGGTTGGAAAGGGAATTTCGGACCGGGCGTCCAGGCTGCTCAGGCCCTGGCCTGGAGTCCGAGCGAAACCGGGTTTAGCTGGAAGCCGCCACTCCTTCCGCCCCGCAGGAGAAGGGGGCGCCAAACTGCCCTCTGACCCCCGCATTCGGGGTCCCCAAATCTGCAGCGCGACCTCTCTGCGTCCGGCCCCGGGCCGAGAGGGCGCTCGAGGGAGACGCCGGGCCGGCGCGCCGGGAGGCCGAGCGGCGGCGGGGGCGGCCCAGGCAGGGGGAGTGGACGGGGGGAGACGGTGCGCGCCCCCTCCCCGCAGCCAGAGCGCGGGACCGGGCGCGCCGGAGGAGCGGAGGGGGCGGCGGCAGCCCGAGGGGCCCCGCAGCGCCCTGCGAGCGCGCCGGCCCCGGCCCGCGGGCGGCGAGTTCCCGGTAAGTGCGGTCCCGAGAGCGGAGCGCGCCGGGGAGGCGTGGAGAGGGGGGCTGGGCGCCGGGGACGTCTGGGTCCCGCGCCCAATGGCTGGAGGGCGGCCGAGCGCCGCCCGCCTGCCCTGCCCGCCCCCTCTCCCCTCCCCCCGGCACTCCCCTCCCCCTCCCCCGCCCGTCGCTTTCCCCCGCCCCCGCCCCGGCGCCAACTCCGCGGCGCCTCCTTAAAAAGCGCGCGGGAGTTGTAAGGGGGGGCCGGAGCGAGCCGGAGTGAGCGAGAGCGCAGGGTAAAGGGGGCGGACGGGGGGCCCGGGCTCCACCTTAAAAGCGGGCGCGTGGGGGTGGGAGGGAGGAAGGCGGGCGGCGGGGAGGAGGGAGGGAGGGAGGGAAGGAAGGGGGGCCGGAGTGTCCCGGGCGCAGGGCGCGCGTGCGGCGGCGGCGGCGGCAGCGGCGGCGGGGAGGGGCCGGCCGCGCCGCGCTCCCCTCCTCCCTCCTCGCATCCCCGGCCCCGCGCGCGCCCAGCAGAAGCGGGGCTGTGTGTGCGTGCGTGCGAGTGAGTGAGTGTGTGCATATTTTTTTTCTCTCTTTTCTTTCTCTCTCACTGTTTTTTCTCTCTCTCGCTCCCTCTCTCGCTCTTTTTTTTTTGCAAAGAAACGGCAGCGCCGCCGCCGCCGCCGCTCCGCCGAGGCGCTGCGCCCCCCGGGGGGGAGGCGGAGGAGGCGGGCAGCGGCGGAGGGAGGGGAGCCGGGGAGGGGGGCGCCGCGCTGGGAGGGAGGCAGCGCGCACGGTGCAGCCGGGCCGGGCGGGAGGCATGGCGGGGCCCCCGGCCCTACCCCCGCCGGAGACGGCGGCGGCCGCCACCACGGCTGCCGCCGCCTCGTCGTCCGCCGCTTCCCCGCACTACCAAGAGTGGATCCTGGACACGATCGACTCGCTGCGCTCGCGCAAGGCGCGGCCGGACCTGGAGCGCATCTGCCGGATGGTGCGGCGGCGGCACGGCCCGGAGCCGGAGCGCACGCGCGCCGAGCTCGAGAAACTGATCCAGCAGCGCGCCGTGCTCCGGGTCAGCTACAAGGGGAGCATCTCGTACCGCAACGCGGCGCGCGTCCAGCCGCCCCGGCGCGGAGCCACCCCGCCGGCCCCGCCGCGCGCCCCCCGCGGGGGCCCCGCCGCCGCCGCCGCGCCGCCGCCCACGCCCGCCCCGCCGCCACCGCCCGCGCCCGTCGCCGCCGCCGCCCCGGCCCGGGCGCCCCGCGCGGCCGCCGCCGCCGCCACAGCGCCCCCCTCGCCCGGCCCCGCGCAGCCGGGCCCCCGCGCGCAGCGGGCCGCGCCCCTGGCCGCGCCGCCGCCCGCGCCGGCCGCTCCCCCGGCGGCGGCGCCCCCGGCCGGCCCGCGCCGCGCCCCCCCGCCCGCCGTCGCCGCCCGGGAGCCGCCGCTGCCGCCGCCGCCACCGCCGCCGGCGCCGCCACAGCAGCAGCAGCCGCCGCCGCCGCCGCCGCAGCCACAGCCGCCGCCGGAGGGGGGCGCGGCGCGGGCCGGCGGCCCGGCGCGGCCCGTGAGCCTGCGGGAAGTCGTGCGCTACCTCGGGGGCAGCGGCGGCTCCGGAGGCCGCCTGACCCGCGGCCGCGTGCAGGGGCTGCTGGAGGAGGAGGCGGCGGCGCGGGGCCGCCTGGAGCGCACCCGCCTCGGAGCGCTTGCGCTGCCCCGCGGGGACAGGCCCGGACGGGCGCCGCCGGCCGCCAGCGCCCGCCCGTCTCGGAGCAAGGTGAGCGCGCCGGGGCGCCGCGCGGTGGGCAGGTGCGGGCGAAGTTGGCGGCGGGGGCGCGAGTCCCGGGAGGAGCCGGGCGGCGGGTGGCCGGGCTTTTGCGCGCGTTCCCTGCGGGCTCGGCGGGTGGTGACCTTGGCAAGTGACTTAATCTCCCCGAGCCTCAGTTTCCTCCGCTGTAAGCGCGGCTTAGTAACAGTAGCGACCCCTTGGGGTTGTTGTGCGAGTTTCGTGAGATTTGGTTGCTGAGGGTTTGGAGCACACAGAGCCCGGCACGGAGTGACGCGGAAAAGTTAGTCCGCATTGTTACTAAAGGTGGCGTTGGGCACACCGCTCGGTCCCGGGTCCAGGGTCTGGGGCCAGGGTCAGAGCAGCTGCCTAACCTCGCCTGCTTCCCTCCCGGGCGCAGAGGGGTGGAGAAGAGCGAGTGCTTGAGAAAGAAGAGGAAGATGATGAAGACGAAGATGAAGATGATGAAGACGATGTGTCTGAGAGCTCAGAAGTGCCAGAGAGTGACCGTCCTGCAGGTGCTCAGCACCATCAACTCAATGGCGAGCGGGGCCCTCAGAGTGCCAAGGAGAGGGTCAAGGAGTGGTCGTCCTGTGGACCCCACCAGGGCCAGGATGAGGGGCGGGGACCAGCGCCGGGCAGCGGCACCCGACAGGTGTTCTCCATGGCAGCCATGAATAAGGAGGGGGGATCAGGTGAGGAGACCCCTCTGGGTGGGGTGCCAGGTGGGGACCAACTGGGCCCTAAGACAAAGCCACAGGCAGCTGCTGTTTCTTTCCCAGCCTCTGTCGCCACCGGCCCAGACTCCCCGTCCCCGGTGCCTTTGCCCCCAGGAAAACCAGCCCTCCCTGGGGCCGACGGGACCCCCTTTGGCTGTCCGTAAGTTGGGGTGTTTGAGACGTGCGGGTGCTGCCCAGCGGTGTGTGACCTGGGCGTTCACCGGTGGCCCTCTGTTTTGCTGCAGTCCGGGGCGCAAAGAGAAGCCGGCTGACCCCGTGGAGTGGACGGTGATGGATGTGGTGGAGTATTTCACAGAGGCAGGCTTCCCCGAGCAGGCGACAGCTTTCCAAGAACAGGTGAGTTCCCAGCCCGGGACCACGCAACACGCACGCGCACACACAGCCCCAGCACGCGGGGGCTGTGAGCCTGCTCTCTGTCCCGTCCCGCCCAGGAGATCGATGGCAAGTCTTTGCTGCTGATGCAGCGCACAGACGTCCTCACCGGCCTGTCCATCCGCCTCGGCCCCGCCCTCAAAATCTACGAGCACCACATCAAGGTGCTTCAGCAAGGCCACTTTGAGGACGATGACCCTGATGGCTTTCTAGGCTGAGCGCCCAGCCTTGCCCCTGCCCATCCCAGCCCCCCTCCCACCTGAGACCCCCCAGAGTCCAGGAGCTGGATGGGGACTCCCTCCTAACAGATTCCAGGGAGGGGACACACCCTCCCTTTCTCATCTCCTTCCTTTGTGTCTCACACACACACACCTGCCCCCCAGCTCATCAGTGTGGCTGGGGGGGGGCATCGGCCTGTTCCTTTCACCCCGGGAGGCCAGTCCTCCCCCCAGCCCAGGACATTTTTGGAAAAAGAAAATAAAAAAAAAAAAGAGTGGGAGGCACTTCTCATCTCCCCAAGAACTCTTCAGTCCAGCCAGTTGTTTCCTATATAAATGTGTTTTTCTGCCTGTTCATTTCGGTGGGTGGCCTTTCCTGCCTGCCCCCACCGCCCACGCCCCTTCCCAGTCTGCCCTTGGCCTCCAGGGCGGCGGCGGCTGGGGTGGGGTCCCTGGGCCCTCCCTGCCCTCCCCTCTTTCTTTCTGTTGGTTGTCGCTCCAGCTGGCTGTATTGCTTTTTAATATTGCACCGAAAGTTTTTTAAATAAAATTTTAAAAAAAGGAAAAGCGAAAAAAAAAAAATGCCACGGAGTCCATTTTTTTATGAATGGGGTGGGGAAAGGTGTTGAAGAGCCTCCTGGGAGACCCTAAGGTTAGAACAAAATTGTCTGGGCCGGCTGAAAGGGGCTGCCTCAGCCTGCTGTGACAGTAAGGTCTCCAGGGGGGTGTGGACAGAACAGAGTCAGGCACACACAGTAGGTGCTCAAATGTTTGTTGAGTGACTAGCAGTTAACTCCATTTTTTTTTTTTTTTTTTTTTAAAGAGACAGAGTCTCACTCTGTCACCTAGGCTGGATGGTCAGAGCTTACTGCAGTCTCAAACTGCTGGGCTCCCTCCTCCGCTTCCTGAGTGGCTGGGACTGCAGCCCAGCGCCAAGTTGTTTTTTTTTTTTTAGAGACAGGATCTGGCTATGTCGCCCAGGCTGGTCTCAAACTCCTGGCCTCAACTCCCTCCTTAGCCCCTCGAACAATTCCATGCTTTCAGAGCATTTTTCCTCAGTCGTCCTCCCTGTAGGTCTACGAAGCAAAGAACTCGTAAAAACCCACTTTACAGATGAGGGAGGGAAGGTAGCTAGCTCAGGCCCACCCATCCTGAGTTCTTTCCTCAGAGTCTTTAAATATAATTCATGTCTTTGGCTTCCTAGCCAGGTAACTTGTCAGCCTGTTGGGGGCGGGGTGTGTCCTGGGACCGTGTAGGGTTTCCAGGGAGGGGTTCCTGCTCCTGCCCATGAAAGTGACAGAAAGGGCCGGGCCATCAGCTAAAGTCCCGGGATAGGAAACAGTGTCCAAGCGAAGACTGAGAAGTAGGAATCGCTGCTACATCACGGAATCCCTGCTAAGTTCTAAGGCGGTCTCTCAAGTCCATCAGAGTTAAAACAACAAAGAAACAGGTTCCCCGGGGTCGGAGGCGGACCCGGCTGCGTACACCTGCGCCCTGAGGTTTGCACGCACGTTAGAGACCCCTCTTCCCTAGGGGGTCGCCTTGGAGAGAGAGAGAGGTGCGGGCCCCGGGCCGCCCCCGCGACGTGACGTCCCCGCGCCGGCGGGGTGGTGGCCGGGCTCGCCCCTCGGGCGCCGGGCTGCGGGCGCGCGTGTGCGCGGGCCGCGACGGGGCGCAGCGGTTGCGCAGCGCGGATCGGAGCGGCGCGCCCCTCCCGCGTGTCGGGATTCAAAAGAGGCGGACCCCCGGCGCGCGCGGCGCCGGCTGCGGCTGGAGAGGTCGAGGCAGGGCCGAGCGCTCCCAGCCCAGGCGAGTCCCAGGCCCCCGCGGCGGGCCGGGCTGGAACCCGAGGCCAACCTGGGCACCCGCACTCGCTCAGACAGCTCGGGTCTCCGCCCCCGGGCCGGCCATGGCTTCGGAGCAGTGGTTCGTGGGGCCGCTCCCTCTGGGCCCCGGAGAAACGCCGCCCCCCGACGACTTGGAACCCGGGGCGCAGGCCTGCGGAAAGCCCTCGTGGTCGACGCCCCCTGCCATTCCGGGGGACCCGCCGGAGCCCGAGCCTGAGGACGTCCAGGAGCAGCTGCAGGAGGCCCCAGCCGCCTCCACGCCCTCCCCCGAGCCGCTGGGCCCCGGGCCCGGGCCAGCCGCTCCCCGCCTCGCCCTGGACACCATGTTCAGCCCCATCACCGAACAGCTCCGCTACCTGCTCAAGAAGGCAGAGGACTTCCAGAGCTACCTGCTCTACAGGTGACTGACGAGGGGCGGGCTCTTAGGTCCCTATGGGCAAGGAGACTCAGAGGAGAGGGTGACAGGTTAGGTGACACACACCGTGGTTGCAAACTTAAAGCATTAGGAGCCAGAGGGAGACAGCAGATGAAGCTAGCCGATTAGGGATCCAATTTCAGAGGGTGGTGAGAACCCTGTGGAACCGGGGGTGTTACCATCCCGAGACCCCCTGTGGGCCTGGAGGGCTTGCTAAGTCTCTAGGACTTTCTCTCCCAGTTTTTAAACGTTGGTTTAGATCTTGAACCCTGAGCCTCGCTAAACAAAACTCACCTGAGGCAGGTTTGGCCCACAGACTGCCAATTTGAGACCCCCAAAGGATAATGTGATCCCCACACCGGGGGAGGAAGGAGGTGTGATTGTCAGGTGTCCGTGTCCATTGGAAACCCCTGGGGGGCTGTTTCCACCCTGGATTTCTGGCCTTCACCCTGCCCAGAAAGTTTTGAGTCTGTAGTGAGTCCTGGGCCTCAGGTGTCAGCCTTTTCACAAGTGTTCCAAATGGTTCAGATGTAGGTGGGCTCGAACCACGTTCAGGGGAAAGGCCTGGGACTAGGAGATTTTGCACGGGGGTGGGTCTGTCCAGGCCAGGGATGCGGGTGGAGGGTGAGCAGAATGGGAGCAACTGGTAAGAGGGGGAGGGACCCCAGGCAAAGGCCCCCTTCTCCCTTCAGCAGGGACAGCGTACAGAAGGAACAGCTGGCAAAGGCCATGCCGACCTTCCTGCAGATGTGCGAGCCCTACTTCCTGTACCTGGAGGCAGCCGCGAGGAGCATGCCCCCCATCTACGGAGCCCTGCAGGAGCTGATCCGGAAGGGGGTCTGTGTGTGCTTCCAAGCAGGTTTCCTGGACCCCACGCCCCTTCCTGCCCACAGCTCCAGGCCTGGGGGACAGGAGGGAGGGAGGGGGGGGGGTGTTCCCCGCAGGCCAGCTGATCTCGTTACACCTCCTCTCCCCGCAGCTGTTGGAGATCTCCCAGCAGCTGACCCTGCGCCTGGAACAGCTGGTCCTCATGTATGCGTCCTTCGGCTTCGTGAGCCTGGAGGACACGGACCCTCTGAGGTAAAGGGTAGGAGACGGATTTGGGGCGCGGGGGAGAGTGTGACATAGTCTGGGGCCCGGCCTCACCCCCCGCTCTCCCACCCTGCCAGCATCTCCTGCTTCTTCTGCGGGAGGTTCTCCATCAGCCCTTCCCACGAGGTGTCCATCTTCAGATACTGTGCCCCGGCTGCCTACACTGCCAGCCGCTTCCCCAGGTACCTCTACAAGAAGATGCGCTGGAGCCTGGAGACCATGCCAGAGCCCGGTGGCAGGGGGCAAGATTCCCATGTGGACTAGTAAGTCCCCTTACCAAAATAAAAGTCCTCCCTTCTCTGAGATGAGGAATGCTAACATGGGTCTCTGGACTACCAGCAACATGAAAAGCAAACCAGAAAACTAAAGACCTTTGAAAGGCCGCCTCTACCCTTTTTTCTTTATTTAAACTCACCCTCCCATCAAAATAAAAGCCCTTATCTTAAAAGGAGGCTGGCGGGCGGGGAGAAAAGGCCTTGGTATTTATTGAGTCACATTCCTGAGAATTTCAGAACAACTTGTGATGAGTTTCTACCCGCTCCCCCCTTCAAAATCAAAGCCCTCAACAGAAGCAGCTATGAGGCTGATCAGTTTTCATGGTTTATTACAGAACATGTTCTTAAAAAAAACAAAACAAAACAAAACAAAAAAACAAACAAACAAAAAAAAAGTTTTCATGGTTGCTTCCTCCCGTCCCAGCTATTTCCTGTGCTACCGAGACACCTGGGAAGACACAGGCAAGAGTCCGGCCAATTCGTGCCCCCAGATCCAGAAGCTGTGGTCCATTGGCCGATGGGTGCCCCTAGGACCGGCTGAGGACGACATTTACTCCTGGTAGGAACCAGGGCCATGGCCAGGCGGGCTCTGGAGGGAGGGGCGGAACCCCACCAAAGACCATCTTTCTCCCCCAACTGGATGCTGCCCTTGGTAACCACAGCGTGTTTTATTGTGCTATAAAATGAAAAGCGCTCTATGCAGACGCTAGCGACAACCCAGTGGGGTCTGTACTAGTGGCCCCATTTTACAAAGAAAGAAAACAGGTGCCCAGAGAGGTTGAGCTCCCTGCCCGAGGACACACAGCGAGCAGTGTGATCGGGACAGCTGGGAGACAGTCACTCAGTTACACTCTCAGTTTCTCGTCCACAAGGAGACAACTTCCCTCCCGGGTTTGCCCCCAGCTGAAACAGAAGCCTCTTTCAGCCGCGGCTTCTCGGCCCCGGGGAGGGGCTCCGGGGGGCAGGGGGCACTCAGGCCCGGGCCCGGCTGTCCCCCCGGGCCCCCCAGGATTTTGTGCCCGCAGCCACCTGGGGACTACCAGCAGCTGCTGACCATCGGCTTCGAGGAGCCGTCGCACACGCTGGCCACCGACCTGCTGGTGCAGATCCTCACGGGCCAGGCGGGCCCGGCGCGGCCCCCGAGCGCAGCGGGGCCCGCCGCGTGGGCGGCGCCGGGGTCCTGACCCCGTGCGGGCGGGCGGGCGGGCGCCGGAGCCTGCCGGTCTCGAACTCCGCGAGAGGCGGCCGGCCGGCCGGAGGGGCTCGCCCGCTCTCCAGCGGAGCCCGGCCTCGCCTCCCGATAGGCCCGGGCCGCGCCGAGCCCCGCCGGGCCGCGGAGCCCACGCCTCGGACGCGCCACTTCTGTGTTCAATAAAAGAAAGAGGTCACAGGCTCCGCGTCCGCTCCGAGCGCCGCGCCGCGCCGCGCCCCGCCCACCCGCGTGGCCTTCTGGGGAATGTAGGCATCGGAAGCGGGCCCGTCGTCTTGCCTACCGGCGGGCGAGAGCGCGGCGCGTGCGCAGGCGCGCGCATGAAGCAGAAAGGGAAGTAGCGGCGCGGGTCAGCAAGCCAGAAGACCGCAAGTTTCGGGTAGCAGGAAAGTTCTCAACACCCACTGGAGGAAAAGACTTGGGGCCACGCCCACTCCCGTTTTGACCCGGAAGTTGTTTGTGTTTTTTTCCGCCCAACGTAAAAGACTACATTACCCGACGTGCCCCAGGAAAGCGGTCGCGATCGGTTTCCGAAGGGCCGAGTCAGACTTATTTTTTTTTTTACCCTCTTCCAGCTTTTGGGACTTTAGATCCGGGCGTGTCGCCGTCCTTCTTCTGCGGGTATCCCGGGCGCGAGCCGTGTGTGGGAGAGTCGTAAGGGGCCCCAGCTTGGGGGTCCCTGAGCCTCTCTTCACCCCAGGGCGGGAGAGAGGAGACCCAGGATGAGGGAGGCGGACGCACCTGTTTAAAGCTCCCGCGAGCGAGTGGCGGGGCTCGAACCCCAGGGCAGGTCCTTCTGACCTCAGCTGGCCCCTTGCCGGAGGAAGGGCGTCCTTCCTGACCCGGGGGTCGCTCAGCGGCGCGTTATCCCCTTTTAAACCAAGGGACGCCTTTTGGCCCCCCTCCCCCCTAACGCTCTCGAGCACGGCGCGCGCCTCATTGTCCCTGGCACGTGGTGTCATCGCAAGCCTCAGTTTACAAGCGGCCAAAAACGGGCCTAAGAGGCGAAGCGAGTCAAAGAGTGGACCCCGCCCCCCCAAAACCCTTGCCCTTCGTGCGGGCTTCTGGGACAATTTCTGACTGCAAGGATTTACTTACTTATTTATTTTAGTCTCTGGTCGTGGTCTGAATGAGTTCAAGGAAATTCTGATTCCCTGATACCGAGTTGAGGTGTAGCCCCTGTGAGTCTGCCTGTGGCTGTTGAGACTCGTAGCTCGATCCAGTAGAAATAGAGAGCGAGCCACAAACGCAAGTCACATGCGTAATTTCAAACTTCTTAGTAACGGCATAAAAAATAGACGAGGTCAGGTTCACTTTAGTGATATTTTTTTATTTAATCCAATATACCCAAAATGTTATTTCAACATAAAATCCATGCAAAAATTAGTGATGAGATATTTTCCTTTTTTTTTTTTTTTTTTTGTGCTAAGTCTTTGAAAGCTGGTATTTCGGGCTTACAAGTGCATCTTAATTCAGACTAGCCACAAGCAGCTTTATATTGTCTTCTTCAAATGAAAGCCACAGTCTGCGTGCCCTAAACGTTTCCGGTGGGTAGTGGCAGTGCAATACTGGAAGAGGAAGGAAACAAGCTTGATTTCCTGGGTCCTGTTGCTCAGCAGCTGTCTACACCCGTGCTTCTCACACTTTAGCACATACCAGAATCACGCGGAGAGGTCCATCATTAGGACTGGGCCGAGACTCAGGTCCTTGCATTTCTAACAAGTCCCCGAGTATGGCTGCTACTGCTGGCCCAGGCACCACACTTTGAGAACTTCTGGTCTACATCTGCATCATGGTTCTCAAACTTGGCTGCACATTGGAATAAGCTGGGAGGAGCTTTAAAATAAAAATACGGATGTCAAGCACCCCCACACAACATTCTGATTTGCTCGCCACAGGGGGCCTCAGTTAAGTTTAATATGCGGGAAAGTTAGAGAACCCCTGGCTCTCTCCTGCCTTTCTCTCGGGATCTCCCAGAATCAAGGTCAAGCACGCGGTCAGTGTAGGGACAATAGGGTCAGGAGTTGGGCCCTTCTTGGACTGAGCTGCTCTTGGCTGTATGAGCCTTTCTTCTCATGTGTACTTCATTTGCTGTCCCTATGCAGGGGACAGAGTTGGACAGACCGAGGAGTCCAAACAGCAATTCCAAAAAGTTCCTGGGCCTCACCTTTTCTGGTCTCAGTGCACTTCTAAGAAGCTGTTAAACTCTAGCCCCAGAATTTTAACTGCACAGATACAGTTTTACAGACAACTTGGGGCGTTCACCCACCCTCTCCAACCCTCATCCAGGGAAGAGAAATTAACCAGGGCTTGCAAATGGACAGCCACAGGTTCTGTTGTAAGCAGGTGATGCTTGCCACTCTCCCTCCCTCCCTCATGATTTTAAAAGTTTTTTCCAAGGCCGGGCGCGGTGGCTCACGCCTGTAATCCTAGCTCTCTGGGAGGCCGAGGCGGGCGGATTGCTCGAGGTCGGGAGTTCAAAACCAGCCTGAGCAAGAGCGAGACCCCGTCTCTACTATAAATAGAAAGAAACTAATTGGCCAACTAATATATATAGAAAAAATTAGCCGGGCATGGTGGCGCATGCCTGTAGTCCCAGCTACTTGGGAGGCTGAGACAGAAGGATCGCTTGAGCCCAGGAGTCTGAGGTTGCTGTGAGCGAGGCTGACGCCACGGCACTCACTCTAGCCTAGGCAACAAAGTGAGACTCTGTCTCAAAAAAAAAAAAAAAGTTTTTTCCAAATAGTTCCAATCGTGCAAAGTTCAGATTTTTATTTTGTGTATATATATTATTTAATAGTCTAAGAAGCAAAGATTTCTCTTTTAAAGGCTGGGTGTCCAGTTGCTTTTGGAAAACAGAAACTCGTGACACTTCCCTCCCTCCCTCCACTCCTCCCTTGCGAGGAACTGTGATGTCAAGGACCATGGTCAGAAACTGCTGATGTGGAGGAGTAGCTTGTACCCTCACCACGTATGCCCTTTTATTCCTGTTTCTTTTCTTTTTTTTTTAATAGCTATTGCATACGTCTCCAGGGTAGAACAGCCTCTTATCACCTGTGTCTAGCCAGCGCCCGGCGCGGGGCTCCCCATTGGCGCAAATAAATATTGACAAAGAAACTTGGAGAGGGAGGGCGTGCGTCCTGTCGGAGCGTCGCGTTTGCGCCCGTGCCGCCAGGGGGCAGTCGGACCCGGGCCAGGCCAGGGCTGGCCGGGGGAGGCGGGCAGCCCGGGAACCGGGCGATAAGGGCACATTCCCGCATTCCGCATTCCGGCCGGCGCCTCTT
The DNA here is from genome assembly GCF_040939455.1 of Microcebus murinus. Lineage (NCBI taxonomy): Eukaryota > Metazoa > Chordata > Mammalia > Primates > Cheirogaleidae > Microcebus > Microcebus murinus. The sequence goes on along the minus strand of NC_134107.1, from coordinate 431,445 downwards.
GCGGTTTTCTCAGGCCGCCCTCCGCCCTCCGCCCTCCGCCTTCCCGCCCCACCCCAGACCAGGAGGACCCAGAAGAAAACAGCCTCCACTGCCCTGAAAGAAGTGGCTTTATTGGGGGAGGGGGCGGCTGAGACCCTCTAACAGCCCAGGGAGGGAGGGCGGCTCAGCTCGCAGTTGGCAGGAGCCGGGCTGGGCGGTCTCGCCGGCCGAGCTGTGCGTGGTGGTCAGTTTCCCAAGGCGGACGAAGCGGTTGTATGGAGAGGGCTGGTCAGTTTCATAAAGTCAAGATCAAGGTTGGGCTGGTCGATCTCATCTTCCCCAGCGCCGGGAGCTGACCCGCATCCAGACCTGCTGCAGGGGGGCACCGCGGGGTACCCGCCTCCCGGCCCCTCGACGGGTCTGGTACTTCCGGCCACAGGTCCCACCCTGCTCCACCCTCAAGGTTTGCGCGCTTCCTGGGGAGAGAGGGCCAGAAGGAAGGCCGGCCTCAGAGACCCGCGCCCCGCACCCGGGTGCAGGGTGGGGCGGTTGGGGCCCCAGGACGACCGCATCCTCTGCACCCCCGGGCTGCGCCCCACACTTCGAGCTCTGGCCAGAGGGGCGCTCCAAGGGGCGCAGGGCTACATCTTTCCGCACGCGGCGTCCTGGCGCCGCAGGGAGGACGGGAGCGGCAAGCGCTCTGGGTGACGGGGAAGGGGGCGCCCACCTGCTCCAGCCCGTTCTCCGAGGCCTTTCTGCGGGGGGGCCAGATCACCGCCAACTTCCCGTCGCCCCTGCTCGCTGTGGGGGGAAGGAGCGCTCAGCCGGGGGTGCCCCTCCTCTTGCCAGCTGGAGGCAGCCGGGATGAGGGAGGCCGACCGCGCCCCTTTAACACACAGGCGTTCACCCTTCTCGTCCCCATCGAGGCCCCCATCCAGCTCCGGGGAGCCCAGGAACCCGAAGGAGGAGGGAGGTGAACCCAGAATGGAGAGGCAGGAGCCGGAAAATTCAGAGGGACGATCCAGTAGTGCCAGAACCCAGTCAGGGTTCCCTGGAACCCGGAATTCCAGGGAAAGAGGAAGACATCTGGAATCCGCCCCCCCAACCTGGAGGGTGTGGGGCTGGGAGTCCGCCGCTCCGGGTGGGAAGTGGAGCCCGGGGGCTGGGCAGCCCAGAAGGGGTGGGCAGAGGACGGGACGTGGAGAAGGGGGTCCCAGGAGTCTGGGAGCCTGCAAGGAGAGACCCCGAGAATCCAGAGAAGGGGCCCCCGGCGTTGGGCAGCCAGTGGGGCGGCCAGCACACCGGGGTCCCCGGGCTTACCGGCGAGGCTCGGCGCAGGCTCCTGGAACTCGGCGGTCCCGTAGACGCTGCGCCGCTGCCGCTGCAGCTCCCGCTCGCGCTCGCGCGCCTCGTGCACCTCCTGCTCCAGCAGCGACGGAGCCGCGCACGGCGGGGCGCGGGCCAGCACCGGGCACCGGGCCTGCGCCGCCGAGCGCGGCGGGCCCCCGGGCTCCAGCAGCCGCGGCGGGCCCCCGCCGCCCTCCGCCGCCGCCGGGGAGCAGCTCCCCGCGGCGGCCTCGAAGAAGCGCTTGAGCTCGGCCAGCGGCTGCCGCGGCGACCCGGCGCGCGGTGGCGGGGCCGCGGGGCGCGCCAGCGCCGCCTGCCGGTGGGCCTCCCGCTCGATGTCTCGCAGCATCTGCGCGCCCGCCCGCGCGCGCTCCGAGGCGCGCGTGGGCGCGGGGCCAGGGCCCGGCAGGCTCAGCACCGGCCGCACGCGCAGCTCCACGAGTTCGCGGCTCGCTCGGCCCGGGCTCAGGCCCCGGCTCCGGCGCAGGCTCTCTTCGCGTTCGCAGCTGCGGCGGATTTCGCGCTCGATGGGAGTCTCCATGGGCAGCTCCTCCGGAGGCGGCTGGAACGGGCTTGGCCCGCCAGAGGAGGAGGTCTCAGGGCCCGGAGGGGGACACGGCCCCTGGACCCCCGCACTTCGCGCTTCGGACGGCCCAGGGTCGTCGCTGCCTGGCTCGAGGCTCACTAGGCCCGCAGCTGTGGACGGCCCGGCGCGCCCGGCGTCCTGCTCGCCTGACGGCTTGGGGACTTCGCCCTCTTGCTCCGGGGTCTCGACGCCCTGCTCTGCGGCGGGCACGGGGACCTCGCGGCTCGGCCCGGACACTTCGGCGTCCCGCTGTACAGCAGGCTCCAGGGCTTCGCTGCCTGGCCCAGGGGGCTCGTGGCCCCGAGCTTCAGGCGACCCCAGGGCTCCGCTCTCTGGCCCGGGGGCCTCTACGTCCAGGGTTGGGAGCAGCTCGGAAGCCTCAGTTCCCCCTCCGCCAGGGCTCTGATGGCCAGAGCTAGGACACGGTGCCCCGTGCGGCACCTGTGGCTGCAGTCGCGGCCTGTGGGTTCCTAGGCGTTGCCCGCACCGGCCGCTTCTCTCTGACCCGCCTCTGGCCTCAAGAACGGCCCCGCGGGCAGGGCCAGGCCCCGCCCCGGCACCTGCCGAGGACTCCGGCCCCGCCCCGGCCCCGCCCCCGCCCTCCGGACGGGGCGTCGCGGCCGGGCACCGAATTTCGTCGGCGGGTGCGCGCGGGTCAGTCGCAAACTGGGACTTCTTGGAAGAGGGCTTCCCCAGACCCGGCCCGCTACCTGCCGGGCCACTCCGGCTGCAGTGTCTTCCCACTGAGCGCACCTCGGCACCTTTTCGGACCCCTGTCCCTGGCATTGCGCGCGAGACAGCCCCAGGCGCGCGCCGGACTGGGCTCTGACCCACTGGCCCTCTTGTGGGGGTGTCCCCCGAAGCCATCTTTTCGGGACCTGGCCAGCCCCCCCCCCCGCGGGTGTGAGCCAGCGGGCGCGACGCCGGGGCCTCTGGGCCTTCCCTGCAGCCCCCGCCCTTGCGGCCTCGGCTCCGGCCCGAGGGGGCGCCGGGAGCCGCCTTCTCGCGCCCGGCGCTGGGTTCCCAGGAGCGCGCCGCCGCCCCGCCTAGCCCGGCAGCCGCCTCTCCCCCCCTCCCCTCCCCTCCCCTCCCCTCCCCTGCCCTGCCGGAAAAGTCCGCGAGGTGTCCGCGGCCCAGCGCGCTCCCAGACTGAGGGAGGAGGGAGAGACCGACTCGGCGCGCCCGGGGCGCAGCGTAGCGGTTGCGGTGGAAAGGCGGTCACCTTGGGCCCAGGCGGCCAGGGAGGCCCAGACTGGGGACAGGAGGCATTCTGGCTGGCGGGAGGGAGCCGCTGCCTGAGGCTGGGACCAGATCGTGTCGTTCAAGGGCAGGATGGATGTCCCCCCCCCGCGTCTCCCCCCCCCCCCGCGCGGGCCACCCACTCCCGGGGAAATTTTCCACTCTTCCCCTGGGTGGAAGCAGGCTCTCCCTAGAACCTGCCCCCACCCCCGCCACTCTGGGGTGACCAGGAAGAAAGATATAGTTACCTAGAGAAAGGGGGGCTACACAGCCTCAGGAACCCCCAGGAACCCAACTATCTGGTCACCGCTTCCCCCAACTCCCTGCCTACAGGTGATGACTTCCCTCTGCTCTTCCACTCCCCCACTCTGTCCCCTCCCAGATCCCACCCTCCCGCGGCCGCCCTCCCCCCTCTGACCTCATTGGTCTAATTGGAATCAGGCCAACCTGGGCTCCATCTGGCTTATAACCTGAGCCAGATGTGGGCCTTCTCCAAGCCTCAGTTTCCTTGTCTGAAAAATGGGGTTAGCAGTGCCTTCCGGCTAGGGAGGTGGTGAGGATTGAAGTTATATACTTCTGGGAAAAGTTGTCTCTGTAGGGACTTCTCCGCTCTGCCACCTCCTGTTCCTTCCTCTGGCCATGCTAACTGGGCGCTTGGTCCTCGTCCCACCGAGCTTCCTCTGTCCAAGGACACCTGTCACCATTTGGCAGACTCGGTTGCTGTCCCCTTCCCTGTCCTCCTTCCCATTGGCACTTTGGTCTTCGGGAATGCTGCCCCATCCTGATTTCCTCCCAGTTCCCAGGCACCGCTTCTCAGATTTCTGTTTCAGCTGCATCCATAAGCTTCCACCGGGGCCTGCGGCGATGGAGAGAAGAGAGCAAGAGCAAGATGTCTATCCCCCATCCCCTCCCGCCAAGCCCCTCCACTGCAGGCAGCAGGTCCCCGCAGCTCTGTCCAGGGCTGAGGGTGGTAACAGCACCCAGGGGCTGCTAACCCAGGGTGCTGGACTACGCCTTGATGGTTTCCCTATACCTTTGTACGCTGTCTCTTTGTTAAGTTCTCATCAATGACAGTCTTCCTTCCAGGACTCAGACTGACAAATTCCAATCTCATGCTTTTTTTTGCTTTTTTTTTTTCTTTTTAAGAGAGGATCCACTGAGGCTAGAGTGCAGTGGCCCAATCACAGCTCACTGTAACCTTGAACTTCTGGTCTCAAGCGATCCTCTTGCCTCAGCCTCCCGAGTAACTGGGACTACAGGTGTGATAATCTCTTGCTTTTTTTTTTTTTTTTTTTAATTGAGACAAGGTCTTGGTTTGTCTCCCAGGATAGAGTGCAGTGGCGTCATCATAGCTCACTGCAGCCTCGAATCCCTGGCCTCAAGAGATCTTCCTGTCTTGTCCTCCAAAAATGCTACGATTACAGGCGTGAGCCACCGAGTATGGCAGTCTCATGCTTTATTTTTATTTTTTATTTTTTTTGAGACAGAGTCTCGCTTTGTTGCCCAGGCTAGAGTGAGTGCCGTGGCGTCAGCCTAGCTCACAGCAAGCTCAGACTCCTGGGCTCAAGCAATCCTCCTGCCTCAGCCTCCCGAGTAGCTGGGACTACAGGCATGCGCCACCATGCCCGGCTAATTTTTTTTTTTTTGTATATATATTTTTAGTTGGTCAATTAATTTCTTTCTATTTTTAGTAGAGACGGGGTCTCACTCTTGCTCAGAGCTGATTTCAAACTCCTAACCTTGAACGATCCTCCTGCCTCGGCCTCCCAGAGTGCTAGGATTACAGGCGGGAGCCAGCACACCCGGCCAATCTCATACTTTAAACATCATGTCTATGTGGATGTCTCCCAAATTTATATCTCTAGCCCTCACTTCTCCCCTGGGCTTTGGACTCACATCTGACAATCTCCAGTCTAATCTCGACCTCAGACTGAACACTCCCCAAACTGAACTCCTGGTTTCCCCTAACCTACTCCTCCCCATCCAGTTCTCCTTCCAAAAACCTAGGAGTTTGCTTCGATTTCTCTCTTTCCTTCAGCTGCCCTCCAGTCCCTCATCAGAACTGTTGGCTCTGCCTCCAGACATATACTGCACCCGTCCACTTCTCTCCAGCCACCTCCCCTCCCCCCAAAGGCCCCCATCAGATCCAGAATAAAAATCCAAATTCCCTACCCCAGCCCAGAAGGCCCTGCCTGCTTCTCAGATCTCCTCTTCTGATATGGTCCCCTTAGGTCGCTTCATTCCAGCCTTCCTGCTTCCCTCAAACCCCCCAACTGCATTCCTTCCTACCTCGGGGCCTTTGCGATGCCTTTCTGGCTGCTTGGAATGACTCAACACATGGATGGATTCTGCTGTTGAGGTCTCAGCTCAAATGTCACTTCTTCGGGAGACCGGTCCCTGGCCACCTAGCCTACAGCAGCACCCCTTCCGTAAGTCCGTCCCAGGTATCCTCAATAACTCACCCTCTGCCCCAGTTATCGCCCATCACCTCCTTTCTTTGCTGATGTGTGTATTATCTCTCTTCCAACCCACCCTGCAAGGGGCTTGCATCATAGCATCTCCTGTTTGTCTCGTTCACCTCTTCACGCAATTCTCCCAAGCCTAACAGTGCCTGGCACACAACAGTTGCTTCAGAATGATTACTTACTAACACTCTGGGGGGCTGAGGCGGGAGGATCGCTCGAGGTCAGGAGTTCGAAACCAGCCTGAGCGAGACCCCGTCTCTACCAAAAATAGAAATAAATTAATTGACCAACTAAAAATATATAGAGAAAAAATTAGCCGAGCATGGTGGCGCACGCCTGTAGTCCCAGCTACTCGGGAGGCTGAGGCAGGAGGATTGCTTGAGCCCAGGAGTTTGAGGTTGCTGTGAGCTAGGCTGACGCCACGGCACTCACTCTAGCCTGGGCAAAAAAGTGAGACTCTGTCTCAAAATAATAATAATAATAATAGAGCAAGTTCCCGTCTCTACTAAAAATGGAAAATTAGCAGGAGTGCTGGTGCATGCCTGTAGTCCCAGCTACTCGGGAGGCTGAGGAGGGAGGATTGCTCGGGCCCAGGAGATTGAGGCTGCAGTGAGCTGTGATTGTGCCACTTCACTCCAGCCTGGGCCACAGAGGGAGACCTTGCCACTAAAACAAACCAACAAACCAAATCAAACTATAAGCAATTAAATAAAATATTTTACCTCCTCCAAAAGGCAGAAACAACTGAAATGTCCATCATGGATACACAGATCAACAAAACGTGGCGTAGTCGTGCAATGAAATATCATTGGCCCATGAAGAGAAATGAAGTACCAATGCACGCTACAACATGGATGAGCTTTGAAAATGTGATGCCGCTTGCTTTCACATCTGAATCAAGATAATAATAAAAAAATAAATAAATAAAATGTGAGGCTCAGGGAAAGAAGCCAGACACAAAAGGCCACATTGTGTGTGAGTCCATTTATAGGAAATGTCCGGAATAAATCCACAGAGACAGGCACAGATTGGTGGCTGCCAGGGGCTGGAAGGAGGGAAATGGGGAGAGACTGCTCAGTGGGGCTGGGGCTTCCTTTCGGGGTGATGAAAATGCTCCGGAAGTAGGTAGTGGTAATGGCTGCACAAATTGTGAATGTTACTAAATCCAACGAATGGTAAATTTTTTAATGTGTATTTTACCACCATCACAAAATAATATTTTCTTTGAGACAGGGTCTCGCTCTGTTGCACAGGCTGGAGTGCAGTGGCATGATCACAGCTCACTGCAGCCTCAAACTCCTGGGCTAAAGCGATCCTCCTGCCTCAGCCTCCAGAGTAGCTGGGACTACAGTGCACACCACCATGCCTGGCTAATTTTTCTTCTTTTAAGTAGAGACAGGGTGTCACTCTTGCTCAGGCTGATCTTGAATTCTGGGCCTCAAGTGATCCTCCCGCCCTGGCCTCCCAAAGTGTGCTAGGATTATAGGTGTGAGCCACCATTTGCAGCACAAAATAATTTTTAAAAATGTTCTTTCTGGCCGGGCGCGGTGGCTCACGCCTGTAGTCCTAGCACTCTAGGAGGCCAAGGTGGGCAGATTGCTTGACGTCAGGAGTTCGAGACCAGCCTGAGCAAGAGCGAGACCCCGTCTCTACTATAAATAGAAATTAATTGGCCAACTGATATATATACAAAAATTAGCCGGACGTGGTGGTGCATGCCTGTAGTCCCAGCTACTTGGGAGGCTGAGGCAGGAGGATCACTTGAGCCCAGGAGTTTGAGGTTGCTGTGAGTGAGGCTGACGCCACGGCACTCACTCTAGCATGGGCAACAAAGTGAGACTCTGTCTCAAAAAAACAAAAACAAAAATATTCATTCTTCCTATCATGGCAAATATACCTTCAGAATGATCCAGAAAGCCAGGTCTGATTTAAAACATTTTGGTTCCTCCATGGAGAATGACTCTGTCAAAAAAAAAAAAAGAAAGAAAAGAAAAGATAAAACATTTTGGTTCCCTAGGAGTGTTTTTTTGTTGTTTTTTTTTGAGACAGAGTCTCGCTTTGTTGCCCAGGCTAGAGTGAGTGCTGTGGCGTCAGCCTCGCTCACAGCAACCCCAAACTCCTGGGCTCAAGCAATCCTCCTGCCTCAGCCTCCCGAGTAGCTGGGACTACAGGCATGCGCCACCATGCCCGACTAATTTTATATATATATATTTTTAGTTGGCCAATTAATTTCTTTCTATTTATAGTAGAGATGGGGTCTCGCTCTTGCTCAGGCTGGTTTTGAACTCCTGACCTCCAGCAATCCGCCCGCCTCAGCCTCCCAGAGTGCTGGGATTACAGGCGTGAGCCACCGCACCTGGCCCTCCCTAGGAGTTTTTTACTAGAATTTGGGGCACAAGACGCCCGCCCTCCACCTGCCCCCTTTCCCTCCCCCCCAAGTCCATCTAGCATAGCAGGGCGCCTGGTGCCGAATGTCCAAGCTCTTTCCACATCCCCTGCCAACAGCTGCCCCCGGCCACGCGGAGGAGGATCTGGAAGAGAGAAGAGCAGGGTATAGCTGGGCGCGTTCCCTTTGCCCTGCAGGGAGGGTCCCTTCCGGAATGTCCTCTGAAGTGTGGGGCCCACAGGGGACAGGGCCTTTCTTGTGGTGGCTCAGGTTGTGATTGCACGGTGTGACCGGGGCTGAGGACAGCAGGACACGGAGGGGCCTCTGGCCCTGCTGGAGAGTAGAAGGCGACTTCCCCAGGGCCTTGTTTCAATGAAGTGTGAGGTCAGCTGAGAAAGGGGGTGCTGGCCCTTGAAGAACAGGATTGGGGTGTAGAACAGGGACCCTCAAGATTTGGATAGGAGGTTCTCTTAGATCTTTCTAGTCACCACCCTACCTGTAGCTCTTACAGCATCTAGGGGTGTCCGGGGGTTATCACGTGATTGTATACCAGCAGGGGAAACTGAGGCAAGCTGCCCACATTTCCCCCCAGGGCTCGAGCCTTCTGGTTCCCTGGTGCTCAGGCTGTGGTTTCCAGAATCCCCTGGCTGGATCACCCACCCCCCTTCCCGCCCTTCCCACTTGGAAGCTGGGTCCGATCAGGGAGGGGGGTGGCGTGTAAGCGTGTTTGGCACGTGCGCTATGCGACGGTGCTGTCGTGTGTGCGTGACTCTTGCAGGGCAGTCAGACTCAGCATGACGGGGGGTGCCAGATGGAGATGCCATTCTCTTGGTGGTGGGGGACGGTCAGTCACCAACTGGCCACTCTCGCCGGCATTCCTGACCGAGAGTGTGACAGAGCGTGTTTGCCGAGAGGCGGCCGGTGCAGAGAGGAGGCCAGTGGCTGGTGAATAATTTATCAGGACAGCTGATAGTACCTCCCCACAACTGCCCGCCAGCCCCCAGCCCCCTCCCGCCCGCCTGCTGCATGCCTCCCTCCCGCCTCCCCGGCCCAAACCAGCTGGACCAGCTCTCCCGGTGCCCGCTGCAGCCCCCCCACCCTGGCCAGCCAAGTCACAGCCTTGGCACTTCAGGCAGGCGGGCGGTGGGTCCTGATCTCCGAGACCAGAAAGTGGGCTTCTGGGCAGAGATGGCTCTGCAGAGCCAGGTGTGGTCTCCGGCCACACCCATGTAAGTGTCTGGGGTCAGGGGGGGACCGCTGGGCAGGGCCTGGGAGGGGGTCACAGGGGATGGCGGCCTTGCCTGGGGGCCAAGAGCCCCAGCCGGCCTCTCCTAAGGGGACCGGGAGAGCAAAGGGGGTAGGCAGCCAACCCCACAGGTCCTCAATGCCCTCCTTCCCCAGAGAGCCACGGGGTCTGGGTTGGGGGACATGTGGATTCCCCCGGCCACCTTCTTCTCCGGGGATTTTCCGCTGGCAGCCTGAGAACCCAAAGTCCAGCCTGGGGGTGGGGCTAGAGCTGGGGAATGTCAGGGTCTGTCACTTGCATGCTTTGCTTCTAAGAATCACCCCTTCCGTGTCTGTCCAGGGTGGGAGGAAAATGCAGTCCAACAGAAGTTCGACCTGTCTTCCAAACTGAGAAAGACAGTAGGAAATCTGAAATGATGACCTATTTCTCGAAATGGCCACCAACCGGCTCCTGGTGGCCACAAGCCATGGCCACCTATGTTGTCCTTATAGAGTCAGAGATAAACAATATCGCATGTGGTGTGTGGAGTATTTTAATATTTGAAGTGTGCGGGCTTTGGAAAGTGACCGGGGCCCCGGAGGTTTGTAAAGAGTTCTGGAAAAGGGGCTCCCCCCTACTAGGGACCCCAATTCAGTTTCTCACCCTTCTGGGTCCCCCATTGCATTATTCACCAACTGCAAACCTGGTTGCCTAGCAATGGGAACCCGATCCCCCCAGCGAGGAAGAGGCAGAGAGATTACATCTTGGGGGTAGGACAGGAGAGGGAGGACTTCGGCCCTCCCCCAGGGGCAAGCCCAGAAGCGGGGAGTCAGGGCTTCCTCTGGGGTACCCTGCGAAGTGTGACTTCAGTTCCTTGTCCCAACCCAAATCCAGCCCCGCCCCACCCCCAGACTGATCTGTGCCTTCCTAGCTGCCCCGATGCGGGTTCCTGGACCTGGACCCCCCCCCAACTCCGTTCCCAGTATTTGGGATCCGGGAGCCTCAAGTTCTGACCCCGACTTCACGACCTTGGACGCATCTTTTTCGCCACTTGTCAGAGCCTCGGTTTCCGTATCCATAAAATGGGGACAGTAGACTGCTTACCTCCTAGGGTCCTTGGGAGGATTAAATTAGTTACTACTGCAGGCAAAGCGTTTACAACAGCCCCTGGCACGAGGGATGCGCTTCTGATTGGCTGATTTTGCTCTTCGCTGTGATGTCCACTCAGCAAGGAGTCAGCTGGAGCACATGTCACCATCAGGGCCGGGAGGGGCCGGGGGAGGCCCGTGGGGCGCTGAGAACACTGTATATTGTCAGTGCTGTTACGCCTTCATGGGGTAGCCACAGGGGGTCTGGACTGTGAGACTACGCTCTCCTAGTAGGGTTAGGGTTCAAATTAATAGCCGGGCGCGGTGGCTCACACCTGTAATCCCAGCACTCTGGGAGGCCGAGGCAGGCGGATCGCTCGAGGTCTGGAGTTCGAAACCAGCCTGAGCAAGAGCGAGACCCCGTCTCTACTATAAATAGAAAGAAAATTAATTGGCCAACTAATATATATAGAAAAAACGAGCCGGGCATGGTGGCGCATGCCTGTAGTCCCAGCTACTCGGGAGGCTGAGGCAGGAGGATTGCTTGAGCCCAGGAGATTGAGGTTGCTGTGAGCTAGGCTGATGCCACGGCACTCACTCTAGCCCGGGCAACAGAACGAGACTCTGTCTCAAAAAAAAAAAAAAATTAATAAATGTTTGAGGACTTGCTATGTGGCCACGGGAGGCTAGGTGTCCCCGAGATGACAGTAGATAGATACTGCCTTGTGGATATTAGCAACTATGTCGCTGTTACTGACTATGCTGCACAGGCAATATGAGCAGCATAGTCGATATAGCGACCTAGTTGGAGGTACCCTTTTTTTCTTTTTTGAGACAGAGTCTCACTCTGTCGCTTGGGCTGGAGTGCAGTGGCCTCCTCACAGCTCACTGCAACCTCCAACTCCCGGGCTCAGCACGAGTATTCAGTGCATGCCTGCGATGAGGTGGACGTGACAGTTAATGCCCCCCAACCATCTTGTGCACGTCATAGTAGCCAGCCTCCGGCTTCTACAGGGACCCCAAATGGGGCCAGGGGCCACTCTGCAGGCTGGAAAGTGGGGCGGGGCTAAGGCAGGTGAGTGGCTCTCAGGTTAAACCTTAAACAGCGGTCTCCCCCTCCTCTCAGCTCAGAGTCCAGCCCTAGGCAGTGTGACCCAGTGACCCTTGCCCCCAGGAAGAGGGGTTGGCAGGTGGAGGAGGCAGCCCTGGAGTTGCCATGGCAATGGTGGGATGGCCACTTCTCTCCCCTCCAATTCCCTCACCTCCCCCTGCCCCAGTGCTTAAGGGATCCTGGGTAAAAGCAGAGGTCAGAGAGGGTGTGGAACTGGGAACAGACACACAGCATGTTAGGGGCCTGGCTGGATTTGAGAGTTTCGGTACGTTGGACTGGGAATGGCTATTAGAATTAATCATAAATGTGATTGATCTGAGAATTATTTAAATCATAATTAATAATAATAAATTATGGTATTGTTTTTGGAGCACTAAGCTTTTCCTTGTTTGAATACTTTCTTGCCAGGGTCCTCTGAGGCGGGAGAGGTGTGGCAAGCTATCCCTACCCATTTTACAGATGAGGAAACTGAGGCTGGGAGAGGCAATGTCTTACCTAGCAAGATCTTAGGCTCAACCAATCATGGTCCCCTGTTCACCGCCCTCTGCCCAGACTGCTCCCAGGTGCAAAGCGGAAATAGAGGCAAAACGCCGGGCTCGGGGCGCTTTCTAAGCAGCTCAAATTCAAGAGGTTGCCCCGGCCTGGTGTGGCGGCTCCTGCCTTTAAGCCCAGCACTTTGGTGAGGCCGAGGCGGGAGGATCGCTTGAGGCCAGGAGTTTGAGACCAGCCTAGGCAACATAGCGGGACCCTGCCTCTACCAAAAAAAAAAAAAAAAGAGGTTGGTCTGCTGAAGGTTGGGGTCCCCCCACCCCCTCCGCAGCCGCTGCCCTCTCCCCACAGGCCCATGGCGGAGAGCTCCCTCTACCGGCAGCGGCTGGAAGTCATCGCGGTAAGTGACGCCCTCCTGTGCGCTCTGCCCTGCGCCCCGGGAACCCCCAAACTTTCCCCAAGCTCGCTCCTGGTCCCACCCCGGTCTTCCTTGGGGTCACTGTGAAGGGTGGAGAGAGCGCCCCCAGCTGCAGCGCTGCGCAGGACGCCCCACCTCAATGCTCAGCCCCCTCTTCCCCGCATTTCCTCTGGTCACTTGCCGCCGTCGTAGTGGGGGGGCTGTCCACACCTGCATCATCCGGGTCCCATTCCTGGGCCCCAGCCCCCCAGACACCCGGTGTCTGAGCCCCGTCTCTCAGACCGCCGGTCGTCAGACCCCACACCTCTCAACTCTCCGGGCCTTGGGGCGCCCTTCTCAGGGTCCTTCCTAGGGGACCTCCAGCTCGCTGCCCCTCGTCTCTCTGGGCCCCGCTCTGGTCCGTTCCGTGTCCGGCAGCCTTCTGCCCTCCGTCTCTGCACCCCATCTCTTTGCGCCCCAACTTTCTGCACCCGACTTCTCTACGCCATATCCCAGCACCCCGCTTCTGCACCCCATCTCTTTGCACCCCACTTCTGCACCCCTGTCTCTCTGATCTCCCCATCTCGCCCGCCCTCGTCTCTCCGGACCCCATCTCGACACCCCAGTCTCTCCAGATCCCCACGTCAGATGTCTAGAGTCTAGATCTAGGGGGATCCTCCCTCTGATCCCCGCATCTGAGCCCCCATCTCTCTGAACCCCGTATCTCGGACCCCGCAGCGTGACCCGCCTCCAGAGCCCCATCCCAAGGCCCCGCCCCCTGCCCCCCAGCCGCAGACCCCCATTGGGCGCGGCGAGGCCTCCGCAGCATCCCGGGCGCGGCCGGCCCCGCCCCGCCCCCGCCGCGCCCCGCCCCGCCCCGCCGCTGAGTCAGCGCGGCCGCGGCCCCCTCCCCGCCGCCCGCGCGCCCCCGCCGCCCCGCGCCCCGGGAAGCCCGGGGAGCCCCGCGGAGTGGCGAGGGAGGGCGGAGGCGGGGAGGCCGCGCCCGCCGGCGGCAGCTCGGTGCCCGTCCCCGCGCAGGAGAAGCGGCGGCTGCAGGAGCAGATCCGCGCGGCGCGCCGCGAGCTGGAGGAGGAGAAGCTGCGCGCGGAGCGGCTCAAGGTGGGGCGGGGCGCCCGGCCGGCCGGGGTGCCTGCAGGGGGGCGGCTGCGCGGGGCGCCCGGGGAGCATAGGGGCCTCTGTCGGATGTGAGCGGGGCGACTGGGGGCGTCGGTCCCAGCTTTGGGGTGGGGGGTGTCGCCCAGCTTGGGCGGGGACGAAGCGGGGTGCAGCGGGGACTTTGGCTCCACCTCGGGCAGAGTCTGGGGCGCGGAGGTGTCGGTCCCGGCGCGGGGCAGATGGGAGCGGCCTTAGTGCAGCTTTGGAGCAGGGAGGGGCCAGACGGGAGGGACAACTGATTTCACCTTTGGGAGTGTCTGTCCGTTCTGGAAGGGCCGTGTGCGCGCAAGGGGCGTCCGCCCCGGCCGGGGTGTGTTGGGGGGCGGGGAGACTTCGGGCTGGCAGCGGGGCGGCGGTCCCACCTGGCAACGTTGGGGGGCGCCGTGGGCATGCATTGCAGACTGATGTGTGTCCCATCGGGGGTTGCGGGGCAGTAAGAAATCTGCCAGGCCCGCGGGCAGCCGCGGGGACTTCCGCATGCCCAGCCCCAGCTCCCTTCCCATGCCAGAGGAAGGCTCTCCGGGAGCGCTGGCTAATGGACGGGGCAGCGGAAGGGCCAGAGCGGCCCGAGGACCCCGCCGCAAAGGACCCCCAGTCGCCAGAGGGCCAGGCTCGGGCCCGGATCCAGAATCTAGAAGACAGCTTGTTCACGTGAGTAGAGCCCCACTGGTCCTGCCCAGGCCGGCTAGGAGGACCCCGGGCGTGTTCCGGGGAGGTGGCGCACTGAGCCTGGGGTCCCACTGAGCCTGGGGCCCCGGCTCCTAGCAGCCTCCTCTCCCCCCCAGACTCCAGTCCCAACTGCAGCTGCTGCAGAGCGCGTCCACAGGTGCCCAGCACAAGCCCCAGAGCAGGCCCAGCTGGCGCAGACAGGTGAGGGGCCAGGGGCACGGGATGGCGGCGTGGCCGGCGGGCCCCAAAGCGGGACATTGGTCAGAAGCGCGGCTCTCTGCAAGTGCATCCCCGCCACTAGGTCTGCATTCGAATTTACCTTCCGCTGTTAACTTTGCTCTGTGGTCTTGGGCAAGTTGATTTCCCTTCCCAAGCCTCAGTTTCCCCATCTCTAAAATGGGAATAATGACAGCGCCTCCCTGGAAAGGCCGTCGGGAGGGCGCGTGAGGCCATAGGTTAGCACCAGTAACGGGCACGAGGGAAAGTTTTGATATGTGGCTGCTAATATGGTCCCAGTAAGGAATGCAAAGAGAAAGTGTGGGCAGGTGGCCCTGGGATGAGGCCCAGGCATGGGAAAGAGTCACCATGAGATGTTCTGGCAATTTAAGGCATCCACATGGTGTTTTTTTGGTTCCGTTTTTTTTGGTTTTTTTTGAGACAGAGTCTCGCTCTGTTGCCCAGGCTAGAGTGAGTGCCGTGGCGTCAGCCTCGCTCACAGCAACCTCAGACTCCTGGGCTCAAGCAATCCTGCTGCCTCAACCTCCCGAGTAGCTGGGACTACAGGCGTGCGCCACCATGCCCGGCTCATTTTTTTGTATATATTAGTTGGCCAATTACTTTCTTTCTATTTATAGTAGAGACGGGGTCTTGCTCTTGCTCAGGCTGGTTTCGAACTCCTGAACTCAAAGGATCCGCCCCCCTCGGCCTCCCAGAGAGCTAGGATTACAGGCGTGAGCCACTGTGCCTGGCCCGTTTTGTTTTGTTTTGAGATAAAGTCTTGCTCTGTAGCCGAGGCTGGAGTGCAGTGGTGTCATCATAGCTCACTGCAGCCTCAAACTCCCGGGCGCAAGCAATTCTCCTACTTTAGCCTCCAAAGTAGCTGGGACTACAGGCGACGCCACCAGGCCCAGCTAATTTTTCTATTTTTTTTTTGAGACAGTGTCTCACTCTGTTGCCCAGGACTAGAGTGCCGTGGCGTCAGCCTAGCTCACAGCAACTTTAAACTCCTGGGCTCAAGCAATCCTCCCGCCTCGGCCTCCCAGAGTGCTAGGGTTACAGGCGTGAGCCACCGCGCCTGGCCTAATTTTTCTATTCTTTCTGTAGAGACGGGGTCTCACTATGTTGCCCAGGCTGGTCTTGAACTCCTGGCCTCAAGCGATCCTCCCACCTCAGTCTCCCAGAGCGCTGGGACTGTAGGTGTGAGCCATGGTGCCAGCCCACGTGGGTTTTTCTTTTCTTGTTTTGGTAACACCTTTATATATATATATAGCACGTGGGCTTTTGAAAAACAGGACACTTCACATCGCAACCTGGCTCTTTGGGTTTTCTTGAACTCTAAAGGTCCGGAGACATCTGTGCCTAGTGGCAGTCAGGTGTAGGTTTTTCACGGTCCTCACCTCTTCCTGATGTCTCACCTCGGCCCCCAAGAGCCTGTTGGATGACAGAGAGGGGACACAGACCCTTTAAAATTGGCGTGGGGCCGGGCGCGGTGGCTCACGCCTGTAATCCTAGCTCTCTGGGAGGCCGAGGCGGGAGGTTCGCTCGAGGTCAGGAGTTCGAAACCAGCCTGAGCAAGAGCGAGACCCCGTCTCTACTATAAATAGAAAGAAATTAATTGGCCAACTGATATATATATAGAAAAAATTAGCCGGGCATGGTGGCGCATGCCTGTAGTCCCAGCTACTTGGGAGGCTGAGGCAGGAGGATCGCTTGAGCCCAGGAGTTTGAAGTTGCTGTGAGCGAGGCTGACGCCATGGCACTCACTCTAGCCTGGGCAACAAAGCGAGACTCTGTCTCAAAAAAAAAAAAAAAAAAAAAATTGGCGTGGGAAGCACTTGTTTGGTTTTGTTTGTACTTATTTATTTATTTTGAGACAGAATCTCACTCTGTTGCCCAGGCTAGAGTGAGTGCCGTGGCGTCAGCCTAGCTCACAGCAACCTCCAACTCCTGGGCTCAAGCGATCCTCCTGCCTCAGCCTCCTGAGCAGCTGGGACTACAGGCATGCGCCACCATGCCCGGCTAATTTTTTTTTCTATATATATAGGTTGGCCAATTAATTTATTTCTATTTATAATAGAGATGAGGTCCCGCTCTTGCTCAGGCTGGTTTTGAACTCCTGACCTCAAGCGATCCTCCCGCCTCGGCCTCCTAGAGTGCTAGGATTACAGGTGTGAGCCACCGCGCCCGGCCACTTGTCTGGTTTTAGTATAAGCTGGAGTTCTTTGCTAGACATTTGCAAGGCGTAGTTCCTGGCCCCAGAGGGCTCAAAGTCCAGGGGAAGAGATGGGATACAAAGAGTCTTTGAGGCCAGCATGGTGGCTCATGCCTTGTAATCCCAGTACTTTGGGAGGCTGAGGCAGGAGGATCCCTTGAGTCCAGAAGTTCTGATCAGCCTGAGCAACATAGTGAGATCCTGTCTTTCCAAAAATATAGAAAAATCAGCTGAATGTGGTGGTATGTAGCTGTAGTCCCAGCCACTCAGGAGGTTGAGGCAGGAGGATCATTTGAACCCAGGAGTCTGAGATTCCAGTGAACTGTGATCGCACCACTGCACTCTAGCCTGGACAACAGAGCAAGACCCTCTCTCAAAAATAAAAAAACTAAAAAACTTCCAACACACACACACACACACAGAAACAGTCTTTGAGAGAGAAACCCAGAGTGTGGGGTGACCCCAGAGGAAGCACCTCAGTGAAGTTGGGAGTTCAGGGACCCTCTTCTATTCCTTGAACTTGCTTAGCTCAGTGCAGCCCCAGGGCCTTTGCACTTGCTGTTCCCTCTGCCTGAAATGCCCTTCCCCACCTCTTGACTCATGGCCGGCCCCCTCTCACCTCTTCAGGCCTCTGTTCAATGTCACCTCCTCCAAGAGGCCCTCACACATCTTATAGCTTAGAGGAGGCACCTTGTCACCCCCCACGCACTCCCTAGCTCTTTGCCCTGCTTTTTTCCCCCTCTGCACAGCCCTTCTCACTTGTAGACATTGCTAATGTATTTATTTGTGTTTATGTTTATTGGAATGTAAGTTCCAACAGCAAAAGGCTCAAGTGTCCCTTGGCCATGGTAACCTCAGTGGCTGGCAGAGCGGCCCCTGCTACGCAGAGATTGGCTGCATGAGCGCAGCACCGATTGAGCACCTGCTGCGTGCAAGCCCTGGGGTAGAGGGAGTTAGGAGAGGAGAGGAAGGCCACGGTGCCATGTGGAGGGACACGTGGGTGTTTGAGCAGGGGGGGCCCCGGCACGGGGGGGGCCCTAAAGGTGGGGGTAGGGGCCTGGCATGGGGGGGGCTGAAGGTGGGGGTGGGGGCCTGGCAGGGGGGGGGGCTGAAGGTGGGGGTGGGGGCCTGGCACAGGGGGGGGGCTGAAGGTGGGGGTGGGGGCCCGGCACGGGGGGGGGGCTGAAGGTGGGGGTGGGGGCCCGGCACGGGGGGGGGCTGAAGGTGGGGGTGGGGGCCTGGCACAGGGGGGGGGCTGAAGGTGGGGGTGGGGGCCCGGCACCGGGGGGGGGCTGAAGGTGGGGGTGGGGGCCGGCACGGGGGGGGGCTGAAGGTGGGGGTGGGGGCCCGGCACGGGGGGCTGAAGGTGGGGGTAGGGGCCTGGCATGGGGGGGGCTGAAGGTGGGGGTGGGGGCCTGGCACGGGGGGGCTGAAGGTGGGGGTGGGGGCCCAGCACGGGGGGGGGGGGGGGCTGAAGGTGTGGGGGTGGGGGCCGGCCTGATCTTGTCTCTACCGTCCTGCAGGGTCACCGTCCCCTCTCCCAGCCCACTGTCGATGCAGGTCCTGAAGGTGAGTGTTGGAACTCCTAGGTCTGGGGGCAGGGTCACCCCCAAAGAGGGTGACCCAAGAGGAGCGAGGGTAGGGGCCCTCTCGGTCCTTCCTCACCCTCCCTTCCCTTTCCTCTCCTCTCCGCCCCTGACCCCCCCAGGCCACGCTGATGTGGACAAGAGGGCCTCCCTGCCGGTGGGGCCAGCGGGCGTGGCCCCAGAGTCCCCCCCGGAGCCCAGAGAGGAGGCTGCAGCGGTTCTGCCCGCCCTGGTCCCGGCCCCGAGGCAGGTCCCCGGGGCGGAAGCCAACGGCCCCTGCGCTGGCCCCGGCGGGGCTCCGGAGCAGGTGGCCGGCGAGGGGCGGGGCGCCGAGGCCGACGGAGGGGGCGTGGTCCGGGTGGTGTGGGAGGGGCTGAGAGCCTCGGGGGACTTTGGTGCGGCGGGGGCCACCGGGCCTGAGCTGGAGGCGAGGGTGGAGGAGGTGGTGCTGGAAGCCGTCGGGGACAGGCGGGGGGCCGGCCGCCCGGAGCTCCCGGCCTGGGTGCGGGAGGACAGGGGCGTCGTGGAGGTGGTCTGGGAGGGCGTGGGGGGCAGCGACTCGGAGGCCGTGCGGGAGGCGGGGGAGGGCCCGGAGGCGGCGCAGACCGGCCCCCCGAGGCTGCCCGAGACCCCGGAGGTGGCAGCGCCGCTGTCGCCCGGGGAAGCGGACGGGGGTCCCAGGAGCGGCCTGGAGGGCGGCGGGCCGGGGGGCCCTGGGGGCGAGGAGGGCTCCTTCTTCTGGGTGGAGAGGGCGGCCCTGAGCGAGGAGTGGGAGGAGCTGCTGGCGGAGGGGCCGGAGGGGCCGGCGGGTGGCGGAGCGGAGGCCAGAGGGGGTGAGGGGTCCCCAGAGAGCAGAGGCGGCAGCGAGGAGACGCAGGGCGCGGAGAGGAGCGGAGGCGAGGGGCCTCGGAGGGCCGCGAAGGGCCGGGGTGAGGGAAGGCCCGGGGAGGAGGAGGCAGTGGAGGAACCGCTGGGAGGAGAGAAGAAGGGAGGTGAGGAAAAGCCCGAGGTGACTGAAGAGCCGTTGGTGACAAGGGAAAAGGGAGGCGAGGAGAGAGCGGAGGCGGAGGGGAAAGGAGGCGAGGGGACAGTGGAGGCTGAGGGGAAAGGAGGCGAGGGGACAGTGGAGGCTGAAGGGAAAGGAGGCGAGGAGACAGTGGAGGCTGAGGGGAAAGGAGGCGAGGGGACAGTGGAGGCTGAGGGGAAAGGAGGTGAGGGGACAGTGGAGGCTGAGGGGAAAGGAGGTGAGGGGACAGTGGAGGCTGAGGGGAAAGGAGGTGAGGGGAGAGTGGAGGCTGAAGGGAAAGGAGGCGAGGGGACAGTGGAGGCTGAGGGGAAAGGAGGTGAGGGGACAGTGGAGGCTGAGGGGAAAGGAGGTGAGGGGACAGTGGAGGCTGAAGGGAAAGGAGGCGAGGGGACAGTGGAGGCTGAGGGGAAAGGAGGTGAGGGGACAGTGGAGGCTGAGGGGAAAGGAGGCGAGGGGACAGTGGAGGCTGAAGGGAAAGGAGGCCAGGAGACAGTGGAGGCTGACGGGAAAGGCGGTGAGGGGACAGTGGAGGCTGAGGGGGAAGGAGGCGAGGGGACAGTGGAGGCTGAGGGGAAAGGAGGTGAGGGGACAGTGGAGGCTGAGGGGGAAGGAGGCGAGGGGACAGTGGAGGCTGAGGGGGAAGGAGACGAGGGGACAGTGGAGGCTGAGGGGGAAGGAGGCGAGGGGACAGAGGAGGCGGAGAAGACGGAAGGAGCTGGGGAAGGAACTGAGTCCCAGGCAGAGGAGGGGAGCGAGGCAGGGCCTCCCTTTGGGGGCGACGAGGCGCGGAGGCCGGAGGAGGGAGGACCGCAGTCCCAGGAGAGGCAAGAAGGTCCCCTGGGGGAGGCAGCCCCTGCGGAGGCCCAGGGCCCGTCGGGGGCCGCCACGCCCTTGCTGGCCGAGGCCCGGGCCCCGGAGCCGCGCGCCGCCGAGTGCCAGCCACTGCTTGGGCGCCCGGGGCCCGGCGCCACCCCCGGCGCGCGCGCCGTGCCCACCTACGCACCTGCCCGGCAGCCCGAGCCGCCCGCCCCCGCCGAGGGCGAGGAGGCGAGCGCCCCGAAACCGAAGACGTGCCAGTGTTGCGCGGTCATGTGAGCCCGCGCCCCCGCCCGGCCCCTGTCACAGCTACCTCGGCCTCTGGGCACCCGGCAGAGGGCCCCGGGCGCGCACCGGCCCTGGCACCTGGAAGCCGGCCGGCCCACACGCCCACCTCCGCCGGGGCGTCCGGCCCCCTTGCCCGCACTGCCTGCGACCCCGGCCCCTCCTGCAGCGAAGCCTTTATACTTGAAAATAAACCGTGGAAGCACTCGGGCTGCTGGCGTGCGTGTGTGGGCGCGGAATCCCTCCCGCGTCCCCTGGCGGGAAATCCAGGGCTGAACTCTGCGACAGTCGGAGACTGGGGGGTCGGCCAGAGCATACATCCAGCCGCTGTGCCCAAAGACCTCAACTGCAGCGGCTACAAAAACATGAAAGTTTATTTGCCTCTGTGGCTCTGATCCACGTGGTCATTCAGGGCTTCAGGTTCCTGCCGGGGTCTTGTCCCCGCGCTCCCCTGGGGTGGGGCTAGAGCCAGATCACACACATGCACATGCATGTTCAGCTCATAGGAAGGGGACGAGAGGTGTAGGGGCCCCAACCCAGTGTTTTAAAGGTCCCAGAGGTGGCACATGTCACTTCTGCCCAAGTTCTGTTGTCAAGAACTCGGCCCATGGCTGCATCTAGCCACAGGGCAGCTGGAATGGTGCCCAGATGCAGTTTTTCGTTGTTGTTTGAGGCTATAGTGCGGTGGCATCAGTGCAACCTCCAACTCCTGGGCTCAAGCGATCCTCCTGCCTCAGCCTCCCGAGTAGCTGGGACTACTACAGGCATGCGCCATGGTGCCTGGCTAATTTTTCTATTTTCAGTAGAGATGGGGGTCTGCCTTTGGCTCAGGCTGGTATCGAACTCCTGACCTCACTCCATCCTCCCGCCTCAGCCTCCCAGAGTGCAGGCATGCGCCACCGAGCCTGGTCTCATTTTTTTTTTTTTAAGAGACAGGGTTTCATCAATATGAAACCCAAGTTGGCCTTGAAATCCTGACATCAAGTGATCCTCCCTCGTCAGCCTCCCGAGTGGCTGGGACTGCAGGCCTGCTTAGCTGCACCCAACCCCAAATGCAGTTCTGCTCACACCTGTCATCCTAGCACTCTGGGAGGCCGAGGCAGGCGGATTGCTCGAGGTCAGGAGTTCGAAACCAGCCTGAGCAAAAGTGAGACCCCGTCTCTACTATAAGTAGAAATTAATTGGCCAACTAATATAGATATAGAAAAAATTAGCCGGGCATGGTGGCACGTGCCTGTAGTCCCAGCTACTCAGGAGGCTGAGGCAGGAGGATCGCTGGAGCCCAGGAGTTGGAGGTTGCTGTGAGGTAGGACACCACAGCACTCACTCCAGCCTGGGCAACAAAGCGAGACTCTGTCTCAAAAAAACACAAAAAACAAAAACAAAAAAAACAAATGCAGTTCTGCTAAGGCAGAAGGACAGATTTTGGGAGGCCGCTGCCACTCTCAATTCCTTGCTCCATTTCCTGTGTTCCTTCATCCATCCGTGTGTTCCCTACCCGGGCCAGGCCCTTCTCTGTAGGGAGCCTTGAATCCCAGATCTTCCAGGCTGGGTGTCCTCAGGAAAGTGACTCAGCCTCTCTGAGCCTCGGTGTCTTCATCTGTCAAGAAGACTGGGGGTGCAGCCTACGGGAGCACCCTTCTCGCCTGGCTCGCAGCTCCCAGCCTCTGAGGTAAGGTTCAGGCTAGAACTTGGGGCCTGGGGGGCCCCAGCAGGCCCAGTTCCTCTGGCGTGGGCAGGAAGTGCTTCTCATACCCGGAGTCGAGCAGGGCGGGGGCCTGGGGGGGCTCTGAAACCGGTGGCAGCTCCATCTCCTCCACTTCCAGGATGGGCAAGTCCCCAGTGGGTTGGGCTTGGGGCACCTCCTGGGAAGAGATGAGATTTAAATGCGGCCCCCGGCCCCCCATAACCCACTCCCCGGCCCCCCCAACCCCCGGGAGGGCTCCTGCAAGCTGCCTTCGGGCTCACCTCCATGTGCCTCTGGCCAGAATTGCTGTGGGCAGGGTCAGGAACCTTCTCCCAGATCCACCTCGGCAGCACCTTGTGCCACAGGTGGCGGCACCTGGCGAGCAGGTAAGAGTCAAGGCAGGGCAGCCAGGTGGCCAGACACCCCTGCTGTGTGCCGTGCTGGGGTTGCAGGATCTATAAACATTCCAGAGCCCCAGGCCTCCCTCCAAGGGGGGGAAGGGTAGAGCTCAGCTGGAGCCCGGCTGCCCCCCCCACCTGGGCAGAGACCCGCAGAGGTGACACCTCACCTTCCCGGGGTGGCTAGGCCGAGGCCACAGCCCAGCAGAAGCAAGCCCCAAAGGCACAGGAATCCCAGCAGAACTTTCCATCTCAGCGTGTTATCTGGTGGGGCAGGGAGGAGGGAACTTGTGGCTCCCAGGGAGAAGGGCCAGGTGGGGCTGGCGGATGGCGGATGGCAGGGGCTGGGGCGAGGGAATGCTGACACGTGGGCGGGGCTTACACGTGGGCGGGGCGGGGCATCTTGGAGTGGGGGTGGGGCTTGCGAATACAACCCCACTCACACACACTGCCTAACAACACACAGCAGCATTTAGCAGAATCAAACTGCCCCTGAGCCACAGCCAATTAATTGTCCCCAGGGAGGGTGTATTTTGGGTTTCCTGGAAGCCAAGTTTCCCCTCCCATCAAAACCACAAAATCATCGCCCTCACCAGTATGGCCCCCAACAGAGCAAGACCCTGTCTCTAAAATAATAATAATTCTCCCCCCAAGTCAAAAGGTTGTCCACCACTACAGCTGTAGTAACGGTGCCACACGCCGCCCCTGCCCAGAGGAGCAGATCCCCTACCTGGCAGGTGAAGCCAGAGGCTGGGACCAGGTGGGCCTTGCCCCGCCATGGTGGATGCCATCACCCACAGCTCACAGGGACCCCAGTGAAGGTCAGGCAGGGTGACGTTCCGCGTGCTGCCACTCACTGAAAGACACAACCCAAGAAGTAGGGGAGGCGGTGAAGGCCTACCTCAGGGCCTTTGCACGTGCTCTTCCCACTGTCTGCAACACTCTCCCCTAGATATCCACACGGCTCCCTCCTCGTCTCTTTTAGGGCTTTGCTCAAATGTCACCTCCTCAGTGAGGCCTTCCCTGACCACACTCCCCTATTTTAAAATTGCACCCCCTCCACCACCCACCTTCCCTGCTTCATTCTCTACTCAGCACTTACCACCATCTGACAAACTACTTAGATATTATTTACTTTGTCTATGCCTGTGAGTCCCCCATCAGAAAATCAGCTCCCCAGGGGCCATATTCCCTACACCTGCATCAGTGCCTGGCACCCAGTAAGCACTCAAAGGTAGTATGTGTTTGAATAAATAAATAAATGAATGAGGCCGGGCGCGGTGGCTCACGCCTGTAATCCTAGCTCTCTGGGAGGCCGAGGCGGGAGGTTCGCTCGAGGTCAGGAGTTCGAAACCAGCCTGAGCAAAGGCGAGACCCCGTCTCTACTATAAATAGAAAGAAATTAGCCAAAACAACTAAAAATAGAAAAAAATTAGCTGGGCACAGTGGTGCATGCCTGTAGTCCCAGCTACTCAGGAGGCTGAGGCAGGAGGATTGCTTGAGCCCAGGAGTTGGAGGTTGCTGTGAGCTAGGCTGGCACCACGGCACCCTAGCCCAGGCAACAGGGTGAGACTCTGTCTCAAAAAAAAATAGAACGAACATCTCGCCTCCAAAGAACCGGTGAAGGGAGGGTCACCCCATCATGGGGAAGATCTTCAGACCTCTCAGAACTATTTTTATTTGCTTTTTTATTCCAGTCCTTTGTCCTTTATTTGTTAACAAAATGTTTTTGTTGATACGGAATAGATGTACATATTTTTGGGGGTCCATGTGATAATTTAAAACATGTATATTGTAAAGATCAAATCAGTGTAATTGGGTTATCCATCACCTTAAATATTTATCTTTTTTTATACTAGAAACATTTGAATTATTCTCTTTTAGTCATTTTGAAATATACAGTATATTATTGTAAACTATCGTCACCCTACAGACACTAGGCCTTATTGTTATTCATTCTTTTAATTAATTAATTTTTTTGAGACAGAGTCTCACTCTCTGGCCCAGGCTGGAGTGCAGTGGTTTTATCATAGCTCACTGCAGCCTCCAACTCCTGGGCTCAAGCGTTCCTCCTGCCTCAGCCTCTTGAGTAGCTAGGACCACAGACATGTGCCACTACGCCTGGCTAATTTTTTGTAGAGATGGGGTCTTGCTATGTTGCCCAGGCTGGTGTCGAACTCTTGCCAAGACAGAAGGATTGCCTCAGGCCAAGAGTTCAAAACCAGCCTGGGAAGAATAGGGAGACCCCATCTCTACTAAAAATGGAAAAATTCGACAGGCAGGGATGGTGGTGCACACCTGTAGTCCCAGCTACTCGGGAGGCTGAGGCAGGAGGGTCTCTTGAGCCCAGGAGTTGGAGGTTGCAGTGAGCTATGATGATACCACTGCACTCCAGCCTGGGTGACAGAGTGAGATTATCTCAAAAAAAAAAAAAAAAAAAAAAAAAAAAAAGGGAAAATACGTGCATGGAAAATTCTGGAAGCTGCACTGTCAGTATCTTCGAGACTGCAGACCTTCTGGATGAAGTGTTTATTTAATGACTTAGTTTTCCTAACAAGCACAGATAACTTTGGTCATCAGCCAACAAAAGAGTAATAAAAGATATGTTTTTAAAAAGGAAATTTGTGCTCCGAACAAAAATTTGGCCTATATCCAAGGGTATGGAAAAGGAATAAACATGACAATAATCCCACAACGCCTGTTGACATTGGGGGGGGGGGGAATTTCGTATTTGTGCCTCTGCCTCGCTCAGGTCCCGCGCCTGGTTTTACCACAAGGGAACCTCGCCACGGGTTATTTTGTGACCCTTTTATCTTTTTCATTTAATAAAATAGGACAGGCATCTTTCAATGTCAATAAATATAGATCGGAGTCTGTATGGGTCACGGCCAGATGAGAGTCCATCACATTGATAGCCGAGAGGGAATTGGTGGCGTCTCCTGCGGTCCCCGGGGCGGAGAGGCGGCCAAAGGGGCGCAGGTGCTGGCGCGGGGACCCGGGGGGCCGGAGGACTGGGGTCCGGGGGGCCGGGGGACCGGGGAGCCGGGGGACCGGGGAGCCGGGGGCCGGGGGACCGGGGGGGCCGGGGGCCGGGGAGCCGGGGGCCGGGGGACCGGGGAGCCGGGGGCCGGGGGACGGGGGGCCGGGGGACCAGGGGCCGGGGGCCGGGGGGCCGGGGGACCCGGGGGACCAGGGGGCCGGGGGACCCGGGGGGCCCGGGGGCGGGGGGCTCACCGCGCCTGCAGACGGCGGGCCGGGCTCCGCTCTGCGCGCACACGGTGTAGTGGGTGAGGTGGCCCCGGAGCTGGCGCCGCGGGACCTCGCCCCACGCGACGGCGGGGGTCCCCGGGGGCGCGTCTTGGAGTCGCCAAAGCGCTGGCCCCGCCACGGGCGCTGCAAGAGAAAGCCACTGCTGGGGTCCAAGTCCGCCTGGGGGCCCCGGCCGCTCCCCCCACCTCCAGCCACACCTGTTACCTAGTTCCTCTCTGAACCCCCAGACGGGGGGCGCGGGCGCCAAGCCCCACGCGGAAGCCGCGGTCACCGTGACTCGGTAGGGGACCCCCGCTTCGAAATTCCCTGGGCGGCAGAGACACAAACAGCGGTTAGGGATGGCTTCCGTCCCCTCCACCCAGTCCCCCACTGGGTAGGAGTGTTCAATTGCGTCCGCCCCCCCCAAGGACACCCTGAGATAGGGATTCGCGTGTAAGTCGTTTGTCTGGGAGGTGACCCCAGAAGACACCAAGAGGGCAGCAGGGAAGTGAGACCGGGTTTGGGTTCCCGCCGGGGACCTCTGGGGGCGGCAGAGCCACCCTGCGCGGGGAGAGGGAGCCGGGGCGCGTGTCCGCCAGCCCTCAGGGCCCTTAATTCCCCAGCCCTCCAACTTGCTGCTCCAGCAGTCGCCGTGCCTCAGTGACCAGAAAAAGTCCCGGGCCTGGGGGCGGCGAAGGTGGAGATGTGAGCGGGCAACGGAGGGACGGCACCCCCAGAGGGTAAGCGAGGCTCCCTGGGAACCCTCCTCTAGACCCCCTAGTTTTTTTGGGTTTTTTTGGGACAGAGTCTCGCTTTGTTGCCCAGGTTAGAGTGAGTGCCGTGGCGTCAGCCTCGCTCACAGCAACCTCAAACTCCTGGGCTCAAGCGAGCCTCCTGCCTCAGCCTCCCGAGTAGCTGGGACTACAGGCATGCGCCACCATGCCTGGCTAATTTTTTTTCTATGTATATTAGTTGGCCAATTAATTTCTTTTTTATTTATAGTAGAGACGGGGTCTTGCTCTTGCTCAGGCTGGTTTTGAACTCCTGACCTTGAGCAATCCTCCCGCCTCGGCCTCCCAGAGTGCTGGGATTACAGGCGTGAGCCACCAAGCCCGGCCTGGGACCCCCTAGTTTTGCGTGGCCTTCCCCAGCTGGGAATTCCCCAGAATTGGGGGTCCTCTTCCTTTGCTCCTACATACTTTTGGGCGTTGAGCTTCGGTCCTCAATTTCTCCCGCAAGGCCTGCACCGCTCGCCCGAGTCCTTTGTACCACGGGCAGACGCCCCCCACACCCCCAGTCCCCGGATGTCGCCGCATGGCTGCCCAGAGGCGAGCACCCCAGATGCGGAGTAGCCACAGGGTCCCCAGCCAGAACCACCAGCTTCTCCCCGACCTCGGTTCAGCCCCATCCTTTATTTCCCTCCTAGACCACAGCAGGTGCCTCCTCCTGGGTCCCCTGGCTGCCACTTTTGCCCTGTCTCCACAGTCTATCCCCCCCGTAGCAGCCAGGGGGTGCCTGTGCACACCTGAGTCAGGCCCTGCCCCTCCTCTGCTCAAGAACCCTCCGGGGCTCCCACCTCACTCAGATTAAAAGCCCAAATCCTCCCTGTGGCCCTCAAGGCCCTGCACAGCTTGCCCTCCTGTCCCCTCCCTGCGTTCACCTCCTCCCCCTCTCTCCCTCGAACACAATGGCCCAGCCACACTGGCCTCCTCACTGTCCCCGTAGCACACATTCCTGCCCCAGGAATGACTACAGGGTTCAAACCCTGGCTTTCCCACCTACGTGCTGTGTGGCCTTGGGCAAGTTGCTGAACCACTCTGGGCCTCTTTCTTCACCTGTCCACTGAGCACGACAGTAATAGGAACCTACTTTTTAAGGCCGTTTGGGTGATTTCGTGCTCATGGTACGTGCCATCACCCGCTGTTATTACTGCATGCCAGTGCCTGGCACAGGGCCTGGCATATAACAGGCGGTCATTAATGACACGTTTATGCTAAAACTCTCTCTGCAAGTCCACCCATCGGTCTGCTCTCCTTTAGCGGCTGGGCTGGGAACCCGGGTGTCCCGGGGCTCACCTGGTAACACAGCGCTGAGGTTCCCCGGGGGAAGCCGGATCCAGTTGAATTCCTCCAGGGCGTCCCCGTCCAGGGCCCAGTCTACCACGTGCTCCTGTGGCTCCCCGGGTCCCGGTTGCCAGGTGACCAGCATCTCCGTGCCCCCCGAGACGCCGCTGGCCTCCACGCCACGGGGGCCAGAGCCCGGAGCTGGGGTTTAAAGAGGAGGGTACGTAGCTGCCCACGGGGGAGGCCGCCTCCTGCCCCCGCCAGGGCACGCGGGTGTGGAGAGTCCCCGCCTCTTACCCAAGCACACCAAAGACAGGTTGGCGAGAGCGTCCCAGGCTGCGGCGTTGACGGCAGACACCCTGGCCCACTCCGCCCAGCTGGGGATGGACAGGTTGCAGCAGGGAACGACTCCTTCCGGCCCCGCCTCCTGCGCTCCAGCCCCGAACCAGACTCTGTAGCTCGCCTGCACACACGGCCCCGGGCCCTGAGGGGCGCGGGAAGAAGGGGTTAATATCTTCCATTGGCCAGCTCCATTTTATTTTATTTATTATTATTATTATTTTTTTTTGAGACAGAGTCTCACTCTGTTGCCCAGGCTAGAGTGAGTGCCGTGGCGTCAGCCTCGCTCACAGCAACCTCAGACTCCTGGGCTCAAGCGATCCTCCTGCCTCAGCCTCCCGAGTAGCTGGGACTATAGGCATGCGCCACCATCCCCGGCTCATTTTTTCTATATACGTTAGTTGACCAATTAATTTCTTTCTATTTATAGTAGAGACAGGGGTCTCGTTCTTGCCCAGGCTGGTTTTGAACTCCTGGCCTCAAGCAATCCTCTCGCCTCGGCCTCCCAGAGTGCTAGGATAACAGGCGTGAGCCACCGCGCCTGGTGCTGGCTCCATTTTAGAGATGAGAAAACTGAGCCTCAGAGGAGCTCAGCAGTGGAGGTGGGATTCAGACAGGGTTCCGGGGCCAAAACTAGGGGGAGGTTGGGGAGACAGCACACTTTGGGTGCACAATTCAAAACAGGGGGATACTGAAAAAGTAGTCACAGAGATAATTAATATTTTAATGCAGTATTTTAAGAAATCAGAATGAATGCAAACATCCATGACAAACAAAATAGCAAAATTTTGTTTTGAGACAGGGTCTCACCCTGTTGCCTGGGCTGGAGTGCAATGGCATCACTACAGCTCACAGCAACTTCAAACTCCTGGGCTCAAGTGATCCTTCTGCCTCAGCCTCCCGAGTAGCAGGGACTACAGGCATGCACCACCATGCCCGGCTCATTTTAAAATTTTTTTTGTAGAGATGGGGTCCCGCTATGTTGCCCAGGCTGGTCGTGAACTCCTGGCTTCAAGTGATTCTCCCACCTCCCTCCCAAAGTGCTAGCATTACAGGCTGAACCACTGTGCCTGGCCAAAATATCAAAATCTTAAAGAAAGACAGGATCCAATTCTGCACTTGTG
Source organism: Microcebus murinus (assembly GCF_040939455.1). NCBI lineage: Eukaryota > Metazoa > Chordata > Mammalia > Primates > Cheirogaleidae > Microcebus > Microcebus murinus. Next base: position 402,283 of record NC_134107.1, on the reverse strand, counting down.
TGACCCCCTCTGTGCATCTCAGCCTAAATCTAGCGTGAATGAATAATACTTTAATTATAAACACTCACTCTTGCAAGTTAACTCATCAGTCTGGTTTCTAATCAGACTGTGTTTACAAAAACAGGAGATCTGGTCCTTGAACTCCTCTAGTTTGCTGATTTAATTTTTTAAAACTACTGCATTAAAATATTATTTATTGGGCCGGGCGCAGTGGCTCACACCTGTAATCCTAGCTCTCTGGGAGGCCGAGGCGGGCGGATTGCTCGAGGTCAGGAGTTCCAAACCAGCCTGAGCAAGAGCCAGACCCTGTCTCTACTATAAATGGAAAGAAATTAATTGGCCAACTAATATATATAGAAAAAATTAGCCGGGCATGGTGGTGCATGCCTGTAGTCCCAACTACTCGGGAGGCTGAGGCAGGAGGATCGCTTGAGCCCAGGAGTTTGAGGTTGCTGTGAGCTAGGCTGACGCCACGGCACTCACTCTAGCCTGGGCAACAAAGCAAGACTCTGTCTCAAAAAAAAAAAAATATATATATATATATATTATTTATCTTGAATAGTGAGTTTTTTGGCACCCCCTTAAATTGTGTGCCTGAGTCCCTAGTCCACCTCCTGTGCAGTTCTTAGGGAATTCAAAATCCGTTTGTTATACAGAGGAGCGGTTATCTGTAGCCAAAAAAGCCAACACCCTCCAAGGGGCTTCGAGAAAACTTGCGGGGATTTTTGGTGGCCTCGATGATTGGTATTTGAAGAGCAGGAGCCAGGGATGCTACCCTGTCCCGGAAACAAGAAATTGTTTTATATCCTTTGTGACTTTTCAATGTCATCCTTACTGGAAACTCCTTGTGTAGATGAAAAACCTATCTAATCGTCTTAACGTATTCCAGAGCCAGACTCCTTTTTATGTATAAATACAAATACTTTTTGGAACCTGGTTTTAATACTCACTGGATTTTCAAATATCCTGAACATATGAGGACTTTCTAGGCAGTTTTTCTGTTATCCATTCCCAGCCCAACCTGTGTTTGATTAAGGAATATTTCAATGTGCCTTTGAAGTCCCTGGAAACTGGCTCAGTGGCCTGACATGTGGATGATTTTGGTGAATAATTCTGTGTGTGTATATGCGTGTTCTAGTGCTTCCTATGTAAAGTTAAATTTGTTAACCACATGTTCAAATCTTCTAGATCTTTATTTGTTTTCCATGTGCCTGTTATAAAATTACTGAGAAGGCTATGTTAAAATCTCCCACAATAGTTATGGATTCATATATTTCTCCTGTAGTTCTGTAAATTTTTGCTTTCTGTATTGTGACGCTATGTTATTAGGTACGTATAGGTTTAGTATTTGTATCTTCCTGGTGAACTGAATTTTTTGCCACTATGTAGTAACCTTGTTTCCTCTTTATTTTCCACTTAATGTTTCCATTAGAACATGCTCTTGGCCGGGCGCAGTGGCTCACGCCTGTAATCCTAACACTCTGGGAAGCCGAGGCGGGCCGATTGCTCAAGGTAAGGAGTTCGAGACCAGCCTGAGCAAGAGTGAGACCCCCGTCTCTACTAAAAATACAAAGAAATTAATTGGCCAACTAATATATATATAAAAAATTAGCCGGGCATGGTGGCGCATGCCTGTAGTCCCAGCTATTGGGAGGCTGAGGCAGGAGGATCGCTTGAACTCAGGAGTTTGAGGTTGCTGTGAGCTAGGCTGACGCCACGGCACTCTAGCCTGGGCAACAAAGTGACACTGTCTCAAAAAAAAAAAAAAAAGAACATGCTTTTTTTTTTTTCAAACCTATGTATACCTTGATTATATTATCTACGGGTTTCATTTCAGTGTAGTAAACAGGTTTTATACAGTATGTGTTATAAGGTGGAGGCACCAGGGCTGAGAATTACTATTTAAAAGCCAATGAATGGGCCGGGCGCTCACACCTGTCATCCTAGCACTCTGGGAGGCCGAGGCAGGCAGATCCTTTGAGCGCAGGAGTTTGAGACCACCCTGAGCAAGAGCGAGACCCCGTCTCTACTAAAAAAATAGAAAGAAATTAGCTGGACAACTAATATATATATATATGTGTGTGTGTGTGTGTGTGTGTGTGTGTGTGTGTGTGTGTGTATAAAATGAGCCGGGCATGGTGGCGCATGCCTGTAGTCCCAGCTACTCGGGAGGCTGAGGCAGGAGGATCACTTGAGCCCAGGAGTTGGAGGTTGCTGTGAGCGAGGCTGATGCCACAGCACTCTACCCAGGTTAACAGAGTCTCCACTCTGTCTCAAAAAAACAAAAGACAAAAAAACTAGTGATATTAGATTGTGTGGCCCAAGAAGGGACAGGCCCTGTCGTTTTGTCCCTGCCACACTTACTAAGAGCCCGAGTGGGGCAGCGCCTGGCACATGGTAGTTACTCAGCAGATCGGGATCAGTGAGGACTCACTGCAACCTCATCTGCCCTTGTTTTTATTTTATTATTTTATTTTATTTTTTGAGACAGAGTCTTGCTTTGTTGCCCAGGCTAGAGTGAGTGCCGTGGCATCAACCTAGCTCACAGCAACCTCCAGCTCCTGGGCTCAAGCAATCCTGCTGCCTCAGCCTCCCGAGTAGCTGGGACTACAGGCATGCACCACCATGCCCGGCTAATTTTTTCTATATATATTAGTTGGCCAATTAATTTTCTTTCTATTTATAGTAGAGACAGGGGTCTCGCTCTTGCTCAGGCTGGTCTCGAACTCCCGACCTCGAGCGATCCTCCTACTTCGGCCTCCCAGAGTGCCGGGATTACAGGCGCGAGCCACCGTGCCTGGCTCATCTGCCCTTTTTGATAGCAGCACCCAAGCTCTTAGCACTCTGCGGTGTATTTTGGGGAGCCGAGTTCCAATCTTGCATGCAGACTTTTGTATCTCTCGCCCCAACTCCTGGGATAGTACGCCCATCCTCGTGTCTCTGATCTCTCGGGCTAACAGTGAAGATATACAACGATTATGTGCCCATAATAATTAAAAAAAAAAAAAGTAGCTGACGTTGCTGGCGGCTTGCTCCATGCGGGTGGCTCTGCTAACACCTGTCTGAGCAGCCCCCTGGGACCTAAAGCAACCTCGAGAGGGTGGCGCGGTTAATTGTCTTGCTGGTGCCATTGTCACACAGGGGTTTCCTGACACACGCGGAGGAGCGATCGCTGGCGGTCCCCACAGCTCACCTTCCAACGAAGCAGGGGTTCCTGCCCGCCACGAGCCCCGCACAGGTCCCCCGACACCCACACGTCTCTCGGGGCTGGCAAGGAAGAGGACAGGGGGAGGGAGAGGGATGTGAAGGGCCAGACCTCCAGGAGGGGCGGGCGGGGCAGAGCCGGGCGCGAGCTCGGGGCTGCTCACCTGAGGGTGGCGTCTGGAAGGACAGGACGGGGCTCCACTCGCCCCACAGGTCCTGCTCGCGCTCCACGCGGCAGCGGGCCCGCAGCTCGTAGGCAGCGGCCAGCTCCAAGTCCTGGACCTCCAGGGGGGCCAGGGGGACGGTCTTCAGTTCTGGTTCCAGCTGGGGGAGGGACAGGGGAAAGCCACGGGGCCAGGGGCTGGGTTGAGGGCACTGGAACCCATGGAGCAGCACAGTGACCCGCTGTCACTCTGGGCTCGCCCAGGACCCGGGGGGCGGGGCAGCAGTTCCAGAACGTGGACCTTTCAGTCTTGCAATTGGCTCAGTCCCGGGCAATCAGAGACAGGTTGGCCACTCTGTGCGCCAGGGAGAGCAGGAGGCGGTGAGTTGTGTTAGGGACCCCGTTTTACAGTCGCGTAAACTGAGGCCCAGAGAGGGGAGGTGACTTGCTCAAGGTCACAGAGCTGGAAGGGCTGGAGCTGAGATTCATCATACCCCGGTGGTGAGATTCCCACGTCTGCGTCTCAGCATTGCTCTGAATTGCATGAACAATCACAATGACAGTAACTGTTTTTTTTTTTTTTTTTTGAGACAGAGTCGCACTCTGTTGCCCAGGCTAGAGTGAGTGCCGTGGCGTCAGCCTCGCTCACAGCAACCTCAAACTCCTGGGCTCGAGCGATCCTCCTGCCTCAGCCTCCCGAGTGGCTGGGACTACAGGCATGCACCACCATGCCCGGCTAATTTTTTCTATATATATTAGTTGGCCAATTAATTTCTTTCTATTTATAGTAGAGACGGGGGTCTCGCTCTTGCTCAGGCTGGTTTCGAACTCCTGACCTCGAGCAATCCGCCCGCCTCGGCCTCCCAGAGAGCTAGGATTACAGGCGTGAGCCACCGCGCCCAGCCAATAACTCTGTTCATATAGGGTGGGGTGCTGCATCAAAAGCCGCAAGCACGGCAGGCCATCACCCCCAGTATCCACTCTCCTCTTCTTCCTTTGCTAATAGAACCTGCACACCTTAGTTGGGAAGATGGCCGCAAAGAACGAAGACTACGTTTCCCAGTGTGCCCCTGCAGTCAGGTGAGACCATGTGACTAGGTTCTTGGCCAATGAAGTATGAGAGGAAATGATACATGCAACTTCCTGTCGTGCCCTTAAGTGTTGGACTCCTTCTGGGGTCCCCTGGTTCTGGATTTGTCTTCCATTTTCCTGCTGTGTAACCTTGGGAAAGTTGCTTAACTTCTCTGAGATTGAGCTTTCCCAAGTATAAGATGGAGATTTTTTTTTTTTTTTTTTTTTGAGACAGGGTCTTGCTCTGCTGTCCAGGCTGGAGTGCAGTGGTGTCATCATAGCTGACTGCAGGCTCCAATCTCCTGGGCTCAAGCGATCCTCCCGCCTCAGCCCCCCGAGTAGCTGGGACTACAGACATGAGCCACCACGCCCGGCTAATAGATGATTTGGGGAGGAAAATTTTAACAACACTTGGCATGCAGACAGACTCCAGGGGCAGGCTTGGCATGAGCCCTGGGCTGGGTCTCCCATTTGAGGATGATGCCCCAGGCAGGGCTGGGGGGAAAAGGCTCCCCGGCACTCACCGGGGTCCAGGTCACCTCCCGGCATCTTCGGTAGTAGAACTGGCAGATCAGCACTTTATGGGAGGGCCACGTGGGCGGGGCCCACTGGACAGTGGCCTCCAGGGGTTCATCCTCTGAAAAGTCCACGTCGGGGCCCAGCCGGGGGGCGCTTGGCTTCACTGGGGCAGGGAAGACCGGGGTGCGGTGAGCTGGGCCCCCCCAGAGCACCCACCCCATACACAGCGCCCCACCTTCCCGCCATCTTACTCCGGGTGTCCAGGTTCACGGAGACGGGAGGCCAGAGAGGCTGGCCTGCCCTGGTCCCCCAGACGAGGAGTGTGTCAAACATGGTGAGCCGCTCCCGGGGGACGGCCACCCAGCTCTGCCCGGCAGGCACGGCCACGGTCTGAGTTCTGCTGGAATGGCTGCAGAGAGAGGCGGGGGTGAGGCAGGTGTACATCGAGCCGGGCCCAGAGCTGCAGGAGCACAACCCCTCGAACCGACAAGAGTGGCCACAGCCTGCTCTGCTTGGGTTCAGATCCCAGCTCTGCTGCTTCAGAGCTGTGTGACCTTGAGCAAGTGACTTAACGTCTCTGTGCCTCAATTTCTCATCTACAAAATGAGGGCAATAAAAGTACCTGCTGAAGGGGCTGAATAGGGGAGGGGGAGCATTAGATAATAAATGGAATGTGTTTAGAGCAACATCAAGTGCATACACGTTAACTGAGCATCGGTTATTATGTTTGCTGAACACCTACTGTATACAGGCACAGTAGCATCTATGCAACTGTTCGGTAAGCTAATATATATGTACGGTGTGAGGCCTTGTTCTAGAAGCTGGTGTTAAGGCCGGGCGCGGTGGCTCACACCTATAATCCTAACACTCTGGGAGGCCGAGGCGGGAGGATCATTAAAGGTCAGGAGTTCGAAACCAGCCTGAGCAAGAGCGAGACCCCGTCTCTACTAAAAATAGAAAGAAATTAATTGACCAACTAAAAATATATATAGAAAAAATCAGCCGGGCATGGTGGCGCACGCCTGTAGTCCCAGCTACTCAGGAGGCTGAGACAGGAGGATTGCTTGAGCCCAGGAGTTGGAGGTTGCTGTGAGCGAGGCTGATGCCACGGCACTCTAGCCTGGGCAACAGAGTGAGACTCTGTCTCAAAAAAAAAAAAAAAAAAAAAAACCTTAAAAATTTAAAAATTAAATAAAAAAATAAAAAAAATAGAAGCTGGGGTTAGCAGTAGGAGCAAAACAGACAAGAACTCACTCTCTGGAGGTGGTGTTCCAGTGGGGGAGACAGGTGACAAACACATAAATACATCCTTGAGGCCAGGTCAGGCGGTATAAGAGGGGGATGTACCTGCTATTTTAGGGAGGGCGTCAGAAAAGTTCTCTTCATTGAAGAGACATTTGAATAAAGGCCTGGGCTGGGTGAGGGTGGCTCGGGCCTGTAATCACAGCATTTTGGGAGGCCGAGGCAGGAGGATCACTGGAGCCCAGGAAGTTCAAGGCCAGCCTTGGCAACATAGGGAGATCTTGTCTCTAATTTTTTTTTTTTTTTAATGGCCTGGTGTGGTGGCTCACGCCTGTAATCCCAGCACTCTGGGAGGCTGAGGCAGGAGAATAGCTTGAGGTCAGGAGTTGGAGACCAGCCTGAGTGAGACTGCATCTCGACAAAAACAAGAAAAATTAGCTGGGTGTGATGGCACCTGCCTGTAGTCCCAGCCACTCAGGAGGCTGAGGCAGGAGGATCGCTTGAGCCTAGGAGTTTGAGGCTGCAGTGAGCTATAATGACAGCACTGTACTCTAGACTGGGTGACAGAGTGAGACAGAGTCTCACTCACACATGTACGCTCTCACCCACACCACCCCCAAGACTTTCATCAAACAAACAAGAAAACCAAACAGGCCAGGTGCAGTGGCTCACACCTGCAATCCCAGCACTTTGGGAGGCCAAGGCAGGAGGATCACTTGAGGCCAGGAGTTCGAGATTAGCCTGGGCAACATAGTGAGACCCTGTCTTTCAAAAAAAAGAAAAGAAAGAAAGAAAGAAAAATTAGCTGGATGTTGGGAGGCTGAGGCAGGAGGATTGCTTGAGTGAGCCCAGGAGTTGAAGGCTGTAGCAAGCTACGATCACACCACTGAATTCCAGCTTGGGTGACAGAGCAAGACCCTGGCTCTAAAACAATGAATAAATAAAAAACACCCAAACAAACCAAAAGACCAAGTGTTGGTGAGGATGTGGAGAAATTGGTGGTGGGAATGCAAACTGGCGCAGCCACTGTGGAAATGCAAATTAAAGTCAAAATGAGCTATGGTCTCACATGTGTTGTCATAGAATGACTTTTAGCAAAGAGACAAAAGGCAACTGTAGTGCTGGCAGGGCATGTAGAGAAAAGGGAACCTTTGTACACTGTTGACGGGAATGTAAATTAGTACAGCCATTATGGAAAACAGTGGGAAGTTTCCTCAAAAAACTAAAAATAGAACTACCATATGATCCAGCAATCCCGTTTCTGGGTATTTGTCCAAAAGAATTTTGAATCAGTTTTTCCAAGAGAAGCCTGCACTCCCGAGTTTACCTAAGCACTATTCACAATGGCCAGGTTATGAAAGCTACCTAACTTCCTTCAAGAGATGGATGGGTAAAAAAAAAAAAATATGGTGCCAAGGTGTGGTGGCTCACACGTGTAATCCCAGCACTTTGGGAGGCTGAAGTGGGAGGATCGCTTGAGGCCAGGAATTAGAGACCAGCGTGGGCAACATGTTGAGATTCCCCCCATCTCTATAAAGAAAAAAAAAAAAACACAAAAATTAGCCGGGCAGGGTGGTGTGTGAGGCCCAGCCACTCAGGAGGCTCAGGCCGGAGGATGGCTGGAGCCCAGAAGTTCAAGGTTGCAGATCTTTTTTTTTTTTTTTTTTTGAGACAGAGTCTCACTCTGTCGCCCAGGCTAGAGTAAGTGCCGTGGCATCAGCCTAGCTCACAGCAACCTCAATCTCCTGGGCTCAGGCGATCCTCCTGCCTCAGCCTCCCGAGTAGCTGGGACCACAGGCATGTGCCACCATGCCCGGCTAATTTTTTTCTATGTGTTTTTAGTTGGCCAATTAATTTCTTTCTATTTTTAGAGTAGAGAGGGGGTCTCGCTCTTGCTCAGGCTGGTTTCGAACTCCTGACCTCAAACGATCCTCCCGGCTCAGCCTCCCAGAGTGCTAGGATTACAGGCGTGAGCCACCGTGCCCGGCCAAGGTTGCAGATCTTGATAACAGCACCACTGCGCTCCAGCCCGAGGGGATAGTGTCTCTTAAAAAAAATAAAATAAAATAAAAAATAAAAGTGGTGTATAGGCCGGGCGAGGTGGCTCACGCCTGTAATCCTAGCACTCTGGGAGGCCGAGGCGGGCGGATTGCTCAAGGTCAGGAGTTCGAAACCAGCCTGAGCAAGAGCGAGACCCCGGCTCTACTATAAATAGAAAGAAATTAATCGGCCAACTAATATATATAGCAAAAAAATGAGCCGGGCATGGTGGCGCATGCCTGTAGTCCCAGCTACTCGGGAGGCTGAGGCAGGAGGATCGCTTGAGCCCAGGAGATTGAGGTTGCTGTGAGCGAGGCTGACGCCACGGCACTCACTCTAGCCTGGGCAATGAGTGAGACTCTGTCTCAAAAATAAATAAATAACTAAATAACAGTGGTGTATATACCCCAATGGAATACTATCCAGCCTGAGACGGAAGGGAACCCCTGTCACTTGTGAGAGTATGGGTGGGATTGGGGAACATCACGCCAAATGCAACAGATCAGGTACAGGAAGGCAGGCACTGTCCGTTCTCATGCGCGCGTGGAATCTAAAACATCTCAACTCAGAGAAGCAGAGAGTTGGGGGAGATGATGATCAAAGGGCATAAACCCTCAGTTAGACACAGGAATGTGGTTTTTCCGTGTTGAGTTCTGCACGGTGTGGGGAATATGGTTAAGAATATTGTACATTTCAAAGTTGCTGAGGAGGACATTTCAAATGTCCTCGCCACAGAAAGTGTGAAGCGTTTGAGCTGATGGGATTTCAATTAGCTTGATTTAATTATTCCACATTGCATTCACAAATTATAACATCCCTTTGTACCCTATACGTGTATGCAATTATAAATTGTCAATTGGCGGCCGGGTGCAGTGGCTCACACCTGTAATCCTAGCACTATAGGAGGCCGAGGCGGGAGGATTGCTCAAGGTCAGAAGTTCGATACCAGCCTGAGTGAGACCCCGGCTCTACTAAAAATAGAAAGAAATTAATTGACCAACTAAAATATATATATATACACAAAAAATTAGGCCAGGCGTGGTGGCTCACACCTGTAATCCTAGCACTCTGGGAGGCCGAGGTGGGAGGATTGCTCGAGGTCAGGAGTTCGAAACCAGCCTGAGCGAGAATCTGTCTCTACCAAAAATAGAAAGAAATTAATTGACCAACTAAAAATTTATATACAAAAAATTAGCCAGGCATGGTGGCGCGTGCCTGTAGTCCCAGCTACTCAGGAGGCTGAGGCAGGAGGATTGCTTGAGCCCAGGAGTTTGAAGTTGCTGTGAGCTAGGCTGATGCCACAGCACTCACTCTAGCCTGGGCAACAGAGTGAGACTCTGTCTCAAAAAAAACCCACAAAAAACAAAACAAAACAAATTAGCTAGGCATGGTGGCACATGCCTGTAGTCCCAGCTACATGGGAGGCCAAGGCAGGAGGATTGCTTGAGCCCAGGAGATTGAGGTTGCTGTGAGCGAGGCTGACGCCACGGCACTCACTCTAGCCTGGGCAACAAAGTGAGACTCTGTCTCAAAAAAAAAAAGAAAAAAAAAGAAAAAGAAAGAAAGAAAGAAAGAAAGAAATTGTCAATTGACAATGAAAAAAAGAGGTTAAACACTGAATTCCCATATGACCTGGCAGTTCCACTTCTGAATATTTACCCCAAGGAACTGAAAGCCAGAGACTTGAACAAAAACTTGTACCCACATGTTCATAGCGGTGCTGTTCACAAGGGCCAAGAGGTGGGAAGAGCCCGATGTCCACGGACAGCTGACTGGACGGTGGCATATGCAGATGACAGAACATTGCTAACAGTAAGGTGGAATGAAGTTCGGACCCAAGCTTCCACGTGGAGGAATCTTGGAAACATTATTGCCCGGTCAAAGAAGACAGACCCAAAAGGCCACAGAGTGTGTGATTTCATTTATAAGAAATGTTCAGAACATGGAAATCCACAGAGACAGAAAATAGATCGGGGGCTGCCAGGGGCTGGAGGGGGGGGGATGGGGCGTGGCTGCTAATTGGTAGAGGCTTTGTTTGGGGATGAGGAAAATGTTTTGGAGCCAGCAGATACAAGGGGTGGTTGCAGAACACTGCGAATGTGCTAAATACCACTGAACTGTATACTTTATTTTATTTATTTATTTATTTTTTTGAGACAGAGTCTCGCTTTGTTGCCCAGGCTAGAGTGAGTGCTGTGGCGTCAGCCTCGCTCACAGCAACCTCAGACTCCTGGGCTCAAGCGATCCTCCTGCCTCAGCCTCCCGAGTAGCTGGGACTACAGGCATGCGCCACCATACCTGGCTAATTTTTCTATTTTTAGTAGAAACGGGGTCTCTCTCTTGCTCAGACTGGTTTCGAACGCCTGAGCTCAAGCGATCCTCCTGCCTCGGCCTCCCAGAGTGCTGGGATGACAGGTGCAGCCACCACCTGGCCCTGAATTGTATACTCTAAGTGGTTAATTTTATGTTACGTGAATTTTACTTCATCAATAAAAAAGGGGGGGCCTCTCTGACTCCCCCCCTGCACGGATTAAAGCTAGGCCCCCTTCTGGAGACGGCTGGTAGTGATGACGGCACCACGTGAATGCACTCAATGCCACTGAACTTAGACTTAAAAATGGTTAAGATCATAAATGTTATGTGTGTTTTAACCACCAATAAGGAAAAAAAAAAAACCCAGCATGCCTATGCCATGTTCCTATCTTTTGTTGATCTTTTTACTTTCTTCCCTCAGTATAATTTGAAATTATGAGTTTTCAGGTATGATTCATTATAAAGGAACATAGGGGGCAAGAGCCAGGCCTACCTTTTTCATAACAGCAGCCCTAGCACCAGACTGAATGAGCTTTTCATATGCTCAGAGAGGTTAAGCTACTTGCCTAAGGTCACACAGCAATTTTTTTTTTTTTTAAAGCCTCACATTATTAAGCATTTTATCTTTGTCAAGATCCTAACTCTTTGAATCCTCAGAGTCTAGCCTGGAAGCCAGGTTCCATTATTATTGCCATTTTGAGACTTTTTTTTTTTTTTTTGAGACAGAATCTTGCTCTGTTGCCCAGGCTAGAATGCAGCCGTGTCATCATAGCTCACTGTGACTTCGAACTCCTGGACTCAAGCGATCCTCCTGCCTCGGCCTCCCAGAGTGCTAGGATTACAGGTGTGAGCCACCGAGCCCAACCTATTACTGCCATTTTATTAGGGGACGAAACAGGGGCTCAGCGAGGGAAAGTGACTAGCTCAGGATCACACAGCATGGAAATGAAGGCACCTAGAATTCAAGGGCTCGAGAGTGGATCTTTTCAACCAGAGCAGTCTGAGACCTGAGCGGCCACCTCCGAGGCCTCAGTTTCCCCAGTGCACGTCACTGTACTCACTACTTCTGGCTCTGGAGGTGCAGCGCGGACGGGGCTCCCAGGTCCCCGAGAGGCTCCCAGGAGCAGTTCAAGCTGCCCAAGGGCCCCGCTCCGTAGCATTGCAGTTTTCCGGGGCTGCCTGGAGGGGGAGGCAGAGGGGCTCAGGGAAGGGGGTTCGCCCCCCCCCCCGCGCGCGCCGCCGGCAACCCCCCCCCCCCACCTGGGCTTGCCTGCACTTGAGACGGTCGCGCAGGGCCTCGCGGGGCCCCGTGCGCAGACGCGCGGGCACCCCTACCCGGGCTTCGGGCACACCCGGCCTTGGGCTGCCGGCCACATCCTGCCCAGCGCGCCGGTCCCTCCGCCCGCATGTCCCACTCGCTGCCGGCCACATGCCCACCCCTTCCGTCGCCCGGGTCCCTGCCCGGGGAGGCGCAGAGCGGCGTCTGTGCCCCCCTCTCCCCCAGCCGGGCGCTCCGCAGACTCGGGGTTCACTGGGGGGGTCCCCGCCCCGGGGAGGCTCAGAGCGGCGTCTGTCCCCCTCCCTCCCCCAGCCGGGCGCTCCGCAGACTCGGGGTTCACTGGGGGGGTCCCCGCCCCGGGGAGGCTCAGAGCGGCGTCTGTCCCCCCCTCTCCCCCAGCCGGGCGCTCCGCAGACTCGGGGTTCACCTGGGGGGGTCCCCGCCCCGGGGAGGCTCAGAGCGGAGTCTGTCCCCCCCTCTCCCCCAGCCGGGCGCTCCGCAGACTCGGGGTTCACCTGGGGGGGTCCCCGCCCCGGGGAGGCTCAGAGCGGAGTCTGTCCCCCCCTCTCCCCCAGCCGGGCGCTCCGCAGACTCGGGGTTCACCGGGGCGGGGGGGGGGTCCGCGCCTCGGGGCGCCGGCGCCGTCTGGGTCCCGAACTCACCGTGCGGCCGCGTCCCGGGCAGCAGCGCGAGCAGCACCGGCGACAGCAGCAGCAGCAGCCGCAGCGCGGGCCGCGGCGGGTCGGGGGCGACGCGGGCCCCCCGCATGGCCGCCCCGCACGCGCCGGTCCCGCGGGCTCCGCCGCCCTGCGCGGCTCCTCCTCCGGCCCGCGCCGGGGCGACGACGGGAAGCCCGGCCGCCCCTGCAGCCGCCCCCGCACCTCGCGCCGTCCCGCCCCTCCCCCGCGCCGGAAAGGGGGGAGGGCCGCGGCTGGGGACACTGGGGGCGGGGCGGCTCCGAGGGTGACACCCAGCTCCCCTCAATCCCGGCCCCCCCCACCCCCTGCGACCACGACACACACGCGACTCTGCCAAGTCCTTTGGGATTTTTATTGCTGGGGACGCGTGGGGTTCTCAGGTGATCAGAGGAAGTTAGGGGGCCTGCCGCCACCCTCGGGCCACCTGGCGGGGGAAGGGGGGAGGAAACCGGGCTGGAAGGCAGGGAAAAGGGAGCGAGCAAAGGGTGGACTGATTTGGGCTGCCGAGGGGACAGAGGCCGCAGTTTGGGCTGGGGAGGTCGGCAGGGGTCTCGGCGTGGCCCGCTTGGGCAGAATAGGGACACACATGGGGGGGCGGGGAGGCCAGGCAGGGGCCTGGCTTGCGCTGGGGAGAGGCCAGGAGTCAGGGCCAGGGACTGCGGGTTTGGCCAGGCAGGGGACACAGCCCGCGCAGGACACGGGGTCAGGAGCGGCTGGCTGAAGGTGGGGACTGGGAGTGGATGGGGGGACTGTGCGGGACCCCCCAGCGCCCGGCCTCCGATGGACGGGTGTGCGAGGGGACGACAGGCCCGGCTGGGGACGTGGGTCCCGGTGCGCCCAGCCGCCCAGCCCGGAGCTAGCAGAGGCTGCTGATCTCGCTCTTGCTGCAGCCCCACCTGCAGCAGCTGCTTGAAAGGCCGGCCAGGACGTCCCGGCCACCGCGAAGAGCCCCCGGAGTGTCCCGCCAGCTTGGCCGGCCCCCGTAGAAGGCCTGGGGAGACTTGGTCAGGGCCAGCCACTCGCTGGAACCCACAGCCTCATCCAGCTCGCCGGCCAGGCCGTCGCCGTCTGCACCTGGGAAGGCATCCTCTGTAAAAAAAAAAAAAAAAGAAAAAAGAAAAAAGAGGAGAGTTAGTACTCAGGGCCCAACTTCCGCCACACCCAGAGTCCTGGCTCCTGGCTGGTCCCGCTACTTCTCTGTTTTGTGATACAGCCTCGTGGTCCAAAGTTTTGATTTCACTCAGTCCTGGATTAAAACTTTGTCACCAGCTTTAATGGGCAGATGACACAACCTTACTGACCTTGACTTTCCTGTCTTGACATTTATTTCCCCTTACTCTTTACTTATTGAGGACCCGGTGGTTAAGAGCCAGTATTTGGGAGCTGGGCTGACTGAGTACGAATCTAGTCTCTCCAAGCTATAATCTTGAGCAACCGAATTTACCTCTCTGAGCCTCAGTTTCCTTATCTGCAAAGTTTGGAGAATAATAACCCCTACCTTCTCAAGTTTTATAAGGAATAGAGGGGTTAATACCCATAAAAATCTTAGAACAATGTCTGGCTCATTATAAGCATGCAAAATAGCACTGATGCTTTATCAAGCACTTACTGCATGCCAGACACTATGTTATGTGTTTTAGCGGATTAACTTCTTTTTTTCTTTCTTTTATTTTAGACAGAGTCTTGCTTTGTTGCCCAGGCTAGAGTGAGTGCCGTGGCATCAGCCTAGCTCACAGCAACCTCAATCTCCTGGGCTCAAGTGATCCTCCTGCCTCAGCCTCCCAAGTAGCTGGGACTCCAGGCATGCGCCACCATGCCCGGCTCGTTTTTTCTATATATATTAGTTGGCCAATTAATTTCTTTCTATTTATAGTAGAGACGGGGTCTCGCTTTTGCTCAGGCTGGTTTCGACCTCCTGACCTCGAGCGATCCGCCCGCCTGGGCCTCCCAGAGTGCTAGGATGACAGGCGTGAGCCACCGCGCCCGGCCCGGATTAACTTCTTTATTTGGCTTAACGGCAACCACATGAGGTGGGTCATGTTATTATCACACCCATTTTCCAGCAGAGACCACTGAGGCACGGGTGGGCAGAGGCCCTGCACAGGAGCACACAGCTATGAATTGTAGAGCTTCTGTTTCAACCCAGGCAGGGTGTCTCCTGGGTCCAACCTCACATCCACCCACCCTCCTCCTCCTCAGTCTCCTTGGCATGAACATGTGTGCTCTGGCCAGGCCCCCGCCCCTCACGGGACCAGGTCTCCTGTCCCCCCAACCGTCGTCCCCTTTGAGCCTGGACTGAGCCCCCTGCCCTGCTGAGCCCTTGGTGTGGCCTCAAGGCTGGGCGGGTGTCACCTGCTGGGTGTCGTAGGGCAGGGACCCGGTCCTCCAGCCACCCTTCTCATTTCTGTCCTTGGGTCCTGGGTCCCGTCCAGCCATCTGTCCCCTCCTGCAGCACCTGCTTACCAGCCACGGCGTCCTGGGCCGGGGTGTCTGCCCGCCGCCACCGGGAGCCGCCGCAGGTGAAGATGACGGCCCGGATGAACTCGCGGCCGCAAAGCTTCACCCCGTAGGGCGCCGCCCGGGCCTGGGCGCCCGGCCAGAGCTGCCCGGCCAGCAGCCACGCCAGCAGCAGCAGCAGCGGGGACAGCGCGCGCTTGGCCATGCCGGACAGCGCCGCCTCGCCTCGGCAGTGGGTCGGTCTCTCTGCCGCCGCCCGGCCCCCCATTTATACATCGCTGGGGGGGCCCCCCCTGCCCTGCCCGCAGGAAGCCGAGCGACCTCCTTATCTCCCCGGGCACAGGGGAGGCGGCCACGGCGCCCGCAACCCGACCTTTCCCATTGTCCACTGAAGCGATGACCTTTTATCAGGGACACGGCGACGAGGCCCAGCGCACTGTCATCTGCCACAGGGAGAGGACACGAGGCCTCGGTCGTGCAGAAACCAGAACCGGTGCTCCCGCCAGGCAGGGCCAGGGGACAGAGCTAGACCCCCCCTCCCCCCGCCCATGGGGCCGGGGTCCTGGGCAGTCGCACGCACAGCCATGGTGGCGCTTGTGCCGCTCCGAGCGTTTGCGCCTCAGTAACGTGTTTAACCCTCCCGCAACCTGTGATAATGGCTCCCAGTTGAGATCAAGCCTCCAAACTTTCTGGAGGACTTGTTTTTTTGTTTTGCTTTTTTTTTTTGAGACAGACTCACCTTGTTGCCCTGGCTAGAGTGAGTGCCGTGGCATCAGCCTAGCTCACAGCAACCTCAAACTCCTGGGCTCAAGCAATCCTCCTGCCTCAGCCTCCCGAGTAGCTGGGACTACAGGCATGCGCCACCATGCCAGGCTAATTTTTTATTTTTAGTAGAGACGGGGTCTTGATCTTGCTCAGGCTGGTCTCGAACTCCTGAGCTCAAACGATCCTCCCACCATGACCATCCAGAGTGCCAGGATTACAGGCATGAACCACCAAGCCGTGCCTAGCATAATGTTCTTAAGGTTCAGCCATGTTGTAGCATGTGCCAGGATTTCTTTTTTTCTTTTTTCTTTTTTTTTTTTTTGAGACAGAGTCTCGCTTTGTTGCCCAGGCTAGAGTGAGTGCCGTGGCGTCAGCCTCGCTCACAGCAACCTCAAACTCCTGGGCTCAAGCGATCCTCCTGCCTCAGCCTCCCGAGTAGCTGGGACTACAGGCATGTGCCACCATGCCCGGCTAATTTTTCTTGTATATATTTTTAGTTGGCCAATTAATTTCTTTCTATTTTTAGTAGAGACAGGGTCTCGCTCTTTTTCAGGCTGATTTCGAACTCCTGACCTTGAGCAATCCACCCGCCTCAGCCTCGCAGAGTTGCTAGGATTACAGGCGTGAGCCACCGCGCCCGGCCTGGAGGACTTGTTAAAACACAAACTGCAAAGCTGGATGCAGTGGCTCACGCCTGTAATCCCAGTGCTTTGGGAGGCCGAGGTGGGAGGATCGCTTGAGGCCAGGAGTTAGAGACCAGAGTAAGTGACCTAGCAAGACCCCATCTCTATGAAAAATTTAAAAATTAGCCAGATGCGGAGGCACCTGTAGTCCCAGCCACTTGGGAGGCTGAAGCCAGAGGATCGTTTGAGCCCAAGAGTTTGAGGCCGCTGTGACCACGATGGCACCACTGCGCTCCAGCCTGGGCGGCAGAGCTAGACCCTGTCTCAAAAATAGACAAAAAACACAGGCCACTGAGTCCCAACCGCACTGGACCCAACAGGGCTGTGAAGGTCTGCCTTTCCAATCAGTTCCCAGGCGCTGCTTGCCCGGAGACCAGACTTTTGAGAGCTGCTGGGCTATTTACAGATGGGGAAACTGAGGCACGGAGGAATTTCACGAGGTGCTCGAGGTCAGTCAGTTGGTGGGGGATGAGGTTGGGGGTGGTTCAAACGGACCAGTCCTAGGGTCCACGCTCTGCGAGGGAAAAATCCCAATGATGTGAAAACGTGTCATGCAGCCAGAGTCTCAGTTTCAGAAGACGAAGGGTGCGGGGGACCGAGGCCGACGCTGGCGGCACAACGGCGTGAGCCCACTCAGCGCTGCCCAAGTGCCCACTTAAAAATGGGGAAGAGGAGCAATCTCATGTTGTGTGTTATTTCAGCACGGTTAAAAATAGCAATTAAAGAGTGTCTCATTGGCCAGGCTCAGAGGCTCACGCCTGTAATACTAGCGCACTGGGAGGCCGAGGCAGGAGGATCACTTGAGGTCAGGAGTTCAAGACCAGCGTGAGCAAGAGTGAGACCCCCATCTCTATTAAAAATAGAAAAAGACATATCCAATGTGCAATTCCTGAGTCAAAAAGAGAAAAAAAAAATGAAAAAGAATTAGCGAGGCGTGTAGTCCCAGCTACTAGGAGGCTGAGGCAGGAGGATCGCTTGAGCCCAGGAGTTTGAGGTTGCTGTGAGCGAGGCTGATGCCACGGCACTCCAGCCTGGGTGACAGAGGGAGACTCTGTCTCAAAAAAAGAAAAAAAAAGACCACATGTACTCACCAGTAAATTGGTATTAATGGATCAACACCTAAGTGGACATATAGGAAAAACATTTATCAGGTGGCCCGGTGGCCGGGCGCGGTGGCTCACAGCTATAATCCCAGCACTGTGGGAGGCCGAGGCGGGTGGATCGCTCAAGGTCAAGAGTTGGAAACCAGCCTGAGCAAGAGTGAGACCCCGTCTCTACTATAAATAGAAAGAAATTAATTGGCCAACTAATATATATAGAAAAAAATGAGCCAGGCATGGTGGCGCATGCCTGTAGTCCCAGCTACTCGGGAGGCTGAGGCAGGAGGATCGCTTGGGTCCAGGAGTTTGAGGTTGCTGTGAGCCAGGCTGACGCCACGGCACTCACTCTAGCCTGGGCAACAGAGCTAGACTCTGTCTCAAAACAAACAAACAAAAGAACATTTATCGGGTGTCTTGGCGGCTGGGAGGGGGAAGGAGGGACGGGCATATACAAACACAATGAGTGAGGTGTGCACCGTCTGGGGGATGGTCACGCTTGAAGCTCTGACTCGAGGGGGTAGGGGGGCATGGGCAATATATGTAATCTTAACATTTGTACCCCCATAATATGCTGAAATAAAAAAAAAAAAAAGAAAAGGCCAGGCGCGGTGGCTCACGCCTGTCATCCTAGCACTGTGGGAGGCCGAGGTGGGCGGATTGCTCAAGGTCAGGAGTTCGAAACCAGCCTGAGCAAGAGTAAGACCCGTCTCTACTATAAATAGAAAGAAAATTAATTGGCCAACTAATATATATAGAAAAAAAAATTAGCCGGGCATGGTGGCGCATGCCTGTAGTCCCAGCTACTCGGGAGGCTGAGGCAGGAGGATCGCTTGAGCCCAGGAGTTTGAGGTTGCTGTGAGCGAGGCTGATGCCACGGCACTCACTCTAGCCTGGGCAACAAAGTGAAACTCTGTCTCAAAAAAAAAAAAAAGAAAAAAAGAAAATACTTCCCCAAAAAAAAAAAAAAAAGATATTGCCAAAGTCACCCCAACCTTAAGCAACCACCACCCTGATCAGTAAGTAGCCATCAATAGTGAGGTAAAAAGATTGTAACTCATCGAAGATTCAGGTGATCATTAGCACTTTTCAGCAATAAAGTATTTTTCAATTCAGGTATGAGCATTTTTTAGACATAATGCCATTGCACACTTAATAGAGTACAATGGAGGCATAACTGTAACGTTTATTATACACTGGGAAACCAAAAAATTCGTGTGGCTCACTCTACCGTGGGAGTCTGAGATGGAATCTGCAATACCCCCAGGTATGCTTGTGTTATTTTCACTTTCCCTTCTATATGACCCACCAGCTGGTTGGATCCAAACCTTTCTTGTCAATTTTTTTTTTTAAATTTTTATTAAATAGCCCAATCGCCTCTCAATAAATTCTTTTTTTAAACTCAAAAAAAAAAAAAAAAAGTACCTCGTTAAAATCACACACACAGAGGAGCTGTGGTTCGCAGGGAAGTGACTAACCGTGGTCTCTCCAGCCCCGATTCGTAGTGGCTGTCAATTTCTGGCCGATTTCAAAATGTCAATGCCACGTCTCCAGATTCCTGAAAAGTTAACAATGGGCTCTCACAAGCTGCTGTGAACCAGCTTCGGCACACCACCGAAATGTGGAAAACACAGGTACAATTCAAAGAACTGTTGTAAACAGGACCCATGTAAGTCGTTACTCAGATCTGGAGACAGGATGGTGTTAGCACCGCAGATGTCTCCCCACCCCGTTTCCTCCTTCCGCTCGGTCCCTCGCTCCTTTCAGAGGTAGCTGCCATCTGACTTTTGCCATCATCATTTCTTTCTTTTTCTTCTTCTTCTGTCTTTTTTTGAGACAGGGTCTTACTCTGTCGCCCAGGCTGGAGTGCAGTGGCGTCATCATAGCTCACTGCAGCCTTGAACTCCTGGGCTCAAGCGATCCTCCTGAGTAGCTGGGACTACAGGCACATGTGACCACATCTGGCTAATTTTTGTATTTTTTGTAGAGGTGGGGTCTTGCTATGTTGCCCAGGCTGGTCTCCTACTCCCTGGCCTCAAGTGATCCTCCCACCTTGACCTCCCAAAGTGCTGGGATTACAGGTGTGAGCCACTGCAGCTGGCCAACTTTTCTTTTTTTTTTTTTTGAGACAGAGTCTCGCTTTATTGCCCAGGCTAGAGTGAGTGCTGTGGCGTCAGCCTCGCTCACAGCAACCTCAGACTCCTGGGCTCAAGCGATCCTCCTGCCTCAGCCTCCCGAGTAGCTGGGACTACAGGCATGCGCCACCATGCCCGGCTAATTTTTTTCTATATTTATTAGTTGGCCAATTAATTTCTTTGTATTTATAGTAGAGACGGGGTCTCACTCTTGCTCAGGCTGGTTTCGAACTCCTGACCATGAGCAATCCACCCACCTCGGCCTCCCAGAGAGCTAGGATGACAGGCGTGAGCCACCGTGCCCGGCCTGGCCAACTATTTTAATATTACATGTGTACATATGTTCACAGAGACACTATTCATAATAGCCACAAGGTGACAACAACCCAAACGTCCGTCCACAGGTGAATAAACACAATGTGGCATATGCATGCACTGGAATGCTATTCAGACATAAAAAGGAATAAACTCCTGACCCCTGCTGTGATGTGAATGAGCTTCAAAAACATAATGCTGGCAGGCGCGGTGGCTCACGCCTGTAATCCTAGCACTCTGGGAGGCCGAGGCGGGCGGATCACTGGAGGTCAGGAGTTCGAAACCAGCCTGAGCAAGAGCGAGACCCCGTCTCTACTATAAATAGAAAGAAATCAATTGGCCAACTAAAAATATATAGAAAAAATTAGCCGGGCATGGTGGCACACGCCTGTAGTCCCAGCTACTCGGGAGGCTGAGGCAGGAGGATCGCTTGAGCCCAGGAGTCTGAGGTTGCTGTGAGCGAGGCTGACGCCACGGCACTCACTCTAGCCTGGGCAACAAAGTGAGACTCTGTCTCAAAAAAAAACAAAAAAACAAACAAACAAAAAAAAACCCCACAATGCTGGCAGGCAAGGTGGCTCACGCCTGCAATCTCAGCACTCTGGGAGGCTGAGGCGGGCGGATCACTGGAGGTCAGGAGTTCAAAACCAGCCTGAGCAAGAGCGCAACTCCGTCTCTACTAAAAATACAAATTAATTAATTGGCCAACTAAAAATATATAGAAAAAATTAGCCGGGCATGGTGGCGAGTGCTTGTAGTCCCAGCTACTCAGGAGGCTGAGGCAGGAGGATCGCTTGAGCCCAGGAGTGTGAGGTTGCTGTGAGTGAGGCTGACGCCACAGCACTCACTCTAACCCGGGCAACAGAGTGAGACTCTGTCTCAAAAAAATAAAATAAAATAAAATAAAAAAAAAATACAGCAACAAGGGCTCTAATAATGGGTAGCTGTGGGTTTGAATTCCAGCTCTGCCTCTTTCTCGCTGTGTGACCCTGGATAAATGACTTAACCTCTCTGTGCCGTGGTTTCCTCACCAGCAACACGGGGCAGAGTCAGCGAGTGAGTGGAATTCTTACGACAGTCTCTGGCTTATGAAGTAGATGCTGTTTAAATGTTATCTCCGCTAGATGCATTCCCTTTGGATTAAAACTTTATCCTTTTGTCCTTTTGCTTGTCACAGATTCCTGGCCCCAGTTACCCCTGTCGGTGTCCCAGGCCAGGGCCACGCTCCAGAGGCAGAGGTCACTTCTGATGATGCGCTTTGAAAGGGCTGATGAATAATACACTCTTTTCCTCTGCATCTTCGCCAGGAAACTCAAGGGACGTGGCCTTCTGCCCTGGCCGGGGGGCGGTGAGCAACAAATGTGCAGGAAGTGTTCACTGCCTGACTTAACCGATGTGTCCACACCCAGAAGCTTTCTTTATTTTTATTTTATTTTATTTTATTTTATTTTTTTTGAGACAGAGTCTGGCTCTGTCGCCCAGGCTGGAGTGCCGTGGCGTCAGCCTAGCTCACAGCAACCTCCAACTCCTGGGCTCAAGAGATCCTCCTGCCTCAGCCTCCCGAGTAGCTGGGACTACAGGTGCACGCCACGCCCGGCTCATTTTTCTATTTTTAGTAGAGACAGGATCTCGATCTTGCTCAGGCTGGTCTTGAACTCCTGAGCTCAAATGATCCTCCCACCATGACCTTCCAGAGTGAGTGCTAGGATTACAGGCATGAACCACCACGCCCGGCCTAGCATAATGTTCTTAAGGTTCAGCCATGGTGTAGCATGTGCCAGGATTTCATTTAAAGGTAGCATGGGCCGGGCGCGGTGGCTCACGCCTGTAATCCCAGCACTCTGGGAGGCCGAGGCGGGCGGATTGCTCGAGGTCAGGAGTTCGAAACCAGCCTGAGCAAGAGCAAGACCCCGTCTCTACTATAAATAGAAAGAAATTAATTGGCCAACTAATACATATAGGAAAATGAGCCGGGCATGGTGGTGCATGCCTGTAGTCCCAGCTACTCGGGAGGCTGAGGCAGGAGGATCGCTTGAGCCCAGGGGTTGGAGGTTGCTGTGAGCGAGGCTGACGCCACGGCACTCACTCTAGCCTGGGCAACAAAGCGAGACTCTGTCTCAAAACAAAACAAACAAACAGAAAATAATAAAGGTAGCATGTTGTACACATTTTTCCACACTGTGCTTTCCCCCCCACTTACCAACAAATGCTAGAGATCCTCCTATTCCAGCCCTCTAAGCATCCTTCGTATCCTATTGTATTTTTATTTTTTTATTTTTTATCTTTTTTTTTTTTTGAGACAGTCTCACATTGTTCCCCAGGCTAGAGTGAGTGCCGTGGCCTCAGCCTAGCTCACAGCAACCTCCAACTCCTGGGCTCAAGCAATCCTCCTGCCTCAGCCTCCCCAGTAGCTGGGACTACAGGCATGCGCCACCATGCCCGGCTAATTTTTTCTATATATATTAGTTGGCCAATTAATTTCTTTCTATTTATAGTAGAGACGGGGGTCTCGCTCTTGCTCAGGCTGGTTTCGAACTCCTGACCTCGAGGAATCCTCCCGCCTCGGCCTCCCAGAGTGCTAGGATGACAGGCGTGAGCCGCCGCGCCCGGCCTGTATTTTTATTTTTTATAGCTGCATCGCATTCTGTTGTGTAAATGCCCCAGAGTTAATTTCACTCCCAGAGACAAACATTTTTCTTTTCATCCCTTTGCTCTTAGGCGGACACTGTAGGGAAGAAAGAGCTTTGCATGAACCTCGTTTGACACATATGCACGCGTATCTGTGTACACACTCCCCAAAGTGGGATTTCTGGCTCAGAGACTGTGCGCATTTGTAATTTTTATGGATATTGCCAACTTTTTCCCCTCAGGGGTTCGATAAATTAACACTCCCTCTAGCAATGGATACCAGGCCTGTGTCCTTGTAGCCTTACCAACAGAGGCATTGTCAAACTTTGGATTTTTGCCAATATGACAGGTGAAAACCAGTATCTCAGAGTAGAGAAAAATTTGCATTTTCCTTACCAGAAGCAAGGCAGAGCAAAGTCCCACGTGCTTGAAAGCTCTTAGTTTTCTCTGTACTCTCTGGTCACCTCCCTTCCCTGTCATATATTTGGGTGGTTGATCTTTTTGTTTTTGATTTTATAGGAGATTAATTGATTGATTGATTTACAGAGCCAGTACCAGGAGAAAGGAGTTCTTTATATATTAAGGAAATTTGCTATGTGGTTACAAAATGAGTTAGAAATATTTTTCCCCCAGTTTTTTTTCTTTTCTTTTCTTTTCTTTTCTTTTCTTTCTTTCTTTCTTTCTTTCTTTCTTTCTTTCTTTCTTTCTTTCTTTCTTTCTTTCTTTCTTTCTTTCTTCTTTCTTTCTTTCTTTCTCTCTCTCTCTCTCTTTCTCTCTCTCTCTCTCTTTCTCTCTCTCTCTCTCTCTCTTTCTTTCTTTCTTCCTTTCTCTTTCTTTCTTTCCAGCTAATTTCTATTTTTTTTTTTTTTTTAGTAGAGACAAGGTCTGATTCTTGCCCAGGCTGGTCTCGAACTCCTGGCCTGGAGCAATCCTCCCGTGTCAGCCTCCCAGAGTGCTAGGATTACAGCCATGAGCCACCACCCAACCATGCCAGCTTTTCATTTGCACAAGTTTTTTCTTTCTTTTTTTCCTTTTCTTTTGTTTTGTTTCATTCTTGGAGACAGGGTCTTACTCTCTTGCCTGGGCTAGAGTGCGGTGGTGTCATCATAGCTCACAGCAACCTCAAACTCCTGGGCTCAAGCGATCCTCCTGCCTCAGCCTCCCGAGTAGCTGGGACTACAGGTGAGCACCACCACGGCTGGCTAATTTTTCTATTTTTTGTAGTAGAGATGGTGTCTTGCTCTTGCTCAGGCTCGTCTCGAACTCCTGAGCTCAAGTGATCCTCCCATCTCAGCCTACCAGGGTGCTAGGATGACAGGCATGAAGCACCATGCCCAGCCATGCAAATTTCTTTAATATTAATGCCCACTTGCATTTATTAAGGACTTGATCCGTGCCTGGTTTTATCTTTTTCTTTTTCCCTTTTTTCCCCTTTTATTTATTTATTTTGAGACAGAGTCTCGCTTTGTTGCCCAGGCTAGAGTGAGTGCCATGGCGTCAGCCTAGCTCACAGCAACCTCAACCTCCTGGGCTCAAGCGATCCTCCTGCCTCAGCCTCCCGAGTAGCTGGGACTACAGGCATGTGCCACCATGCCCGGCTAATTTTTTCTATATATATTAGTCGGCCAGTTAATTTCTTTCTATTTATAGTAGAGACAGGGTCTCGCTCTTGCTCAGGCTGGTTTTTTTTTTTTTTTTTTTTTTTTTTGAGACAGAGTCTTGCTTTGTTGCCTAGGCTAGAGTGAGTGCCGTGGCGTCAGCCTAGCTCACAGCAACCTCAAACTCCTCAGCTCAAGCAATCCTCCTGCCTCAGCCTCCCAAGTAGCTGGGACTACAGGCATGTGCCACAATGCCCGGCTAATTTTTTCTATATATATTAGTTGGCCAATTAGTTTCTTTCTATTTATAGTAGAGACGGGGTCTCGCTCTTGCTCAGGCTGGTTTCGAACTCCCGACCTCGAGCAATCCGCCCGCCTCGGCCTCCCAGAGAGCTAGGATTACAGGCGTGACTCAGGCTGGTTTTGAACTCCTGATCTTGAGCGATCCGCCCGCCTCGGCCTCCCAGAGTGTTAGGATTACAGGCGTGAGCCACTGCGCCTGCCCTATTATTATTATTTTTTAGCTCCCACATATGAGTGAGAACATGCAATATTTATCTTTTTTTTTTTTGAGACAGAGTCTCACTCTGTTGCCCAGGCTACAGTGAGTGCCATGGCGTCAGCCTCGCTCACAGCAACCTCAAACTCCTGGGCTCAAGCGATCCTCCCGCCTCAGCCTCCCGAGTAGCTGGGACCACAGGCATGCACCACCATGCCTGGCTAATTTTTTCTATATATATCAGTTGGCCAATTAATTTCTTTCTATTTTTAGTAGAGACGGGGGTCTCGCTCTTGCTCAGGCTGGTCTCAAACTCCTGACCTCTAGCGATCCGCCTGCCTCGGCCTCCCAGAGTGCTAGGATGACAGGCGTGAGCCACCGCGCCCGGCCTTTTTCCCTTGTATTTCATTGGATATGCCTGGTTTTATGCTAAGTGATTCATACACACTATCTCTTTTTCACTCTATTGATGAGTTTTTGCCTCTAAATACTATACAGCTTGCATCTTTGAGAAGTAAGAACATTTTCCTACATAATCACAATACCGACGTTTACAGTCATCCCTCAGTACCATTTTACACTGAGCGCATATTCAAATTTCCCCGAGTCTTTGAAATGACTTACAGTTGGGTGAAAGCAATGCTGGCCAGTATAGCTTTCTCTGATGCTGATAAAAAATTGTCTATATCAATACTTTCTAAAACAGTAGTTACTCGCTCCATGTGGCTATTGAGCATTTGAAATGTGTCTGGCACAAATGAGGAACTGATTTGTTAGTTTTAATTCTTTTTAGTTACTTATAGTTTTATATTTATTTATTTATTTATTTTTATTTTTATTTTTTTGAGACAGAGTCTCGCTTTGTTGCCCAGGCTAGAGTGAGTGTCGTGGCGTCAGCCTCGCTCACAGCAACCTCAAACTCCTGGGCTCAAGCGATCCTCCTGCCTCAGCCTCCCGAGTAGCTGGGACTACAGGCATGCGCCACCACGCCCGGCTCATTTTTTCTATATATATTAGTTGGCCAATTAATTTCTTTCTATTTTTAGTAGAGACGGGGTCTCGCTCTTGCTCAGGCTGGTTTTGAACTCCTGACCTCGAGCAATCTGCCTGCCTCGGCCTCCCAGAGAGCTAGGATTAGAGGCGTGAGCCACCACCACGCCCGGCCTACTTATAGTTTTAATAGCCACATGTGGCCAGTGACTACTCTTGGGACAGTGCGGTTTAGCACCTGGCTTCCTGACCCAAAGTCATCTCCCCTGTACTCACTCTCCTCATTCCTCTCCTCCCGCTTGTCCCCCAGCCGATTGCAATGTGGTATCTGGCCCCAAAATACCACGAAACCCAGGTCCCATCCAGCCTGGCCTTTCCCCAAACTCTGTCATGCTTTCAGTCGTCCACCCAAACCCCTCCCTTGTTTAATTTCCACCCTTCCATCTCTGATCTCGAATCTAGGACCACTGCTAGCTTCTTCAATGTGTCAACTATGTATTCCTGAACAGGTAGATATCCTAGAATAATAGGATGTATCATTTTGTATACTTATATGTTTCTTTCATCTGTTTGCACAGGTATGTTGTAATTTTCACTGCAGCATTATATTCTAGATCTTAGTATACTTTGTATACAGAGCAAACTAGGATACTCTGTATACTTTTAGCTCAGTGCTACATTGTTTCATTTTGGTTTTCCCAGTCAAAGCATTTATTAACTTATTTCCTTCAGGCTCTGCGGAAGAAAAAGTTGCCTTTTAGCAGGGGGTAAAAAAAAAAAAAAAAAAAAAAAAAGACAGGTTAATACATGTCCCTGCAGATCTGCATGTGCCTGGAGCACTTTCTCTAAAAGCCCAAGGTATTAATATTTAGGGGATTGCCTATCAGGTTTTGTTTTTGCTTTTGAATCTCAGTTCATCCCTTTCTTCCCCAACTCTTCCTTTAGTTAGGACGATGCAAGAATTCCAGGAGTCGATCTCTAAGATGGTCTTCACTCATCAAAACTCTGCTTGTAACGTATTTTAGGAAACCTTTTCAGGGGAGTGTCCCCTGACACTAGATCCTGTTTTATCCACGGATATAGCTGCACAGCATTTATATATTTAGTTTTTTTTCTTTTATGCTATCATGCACATAGTTTGAAAAGTTTGTTAGAAGAACCAGCCTGTTTGTCATTCTCTGCACTTCCTGTATAGCAAGCAGAACTGTTCAGCTTTTATGACCAATTGCCAGTGTTTGCATTTTGTCGTGCCAAGTGCCAGATTCTTATTATATGAATTGCCCACACATTAGTGGGTGGTTTTTTAATTTCTTTTTCTCCACCCTCCTCCCTTTTATGTTTGGTATAACAGGGTAGAGACCTCTTGCCACTGCAAGGTTACAGTTTTTAAAAATGCTATAGTATCTGAGTCTGTCTTCATCAGTGCTACCATTTTTTTAAGAGCTACTTTGTTACTTTCGCCAGTTGGTTTAGTATTCTGTCCCGTGCAGCCTTATTATTTAAACTTTCTAGCCCCCCAGGGACTAGAAACCTACATTGCCTCCGGGTGCCTTAATGAATATCCTTATCTGGTACAAAACTTTCAATCAAGGTAAATACTTGGAGCAGGACTATGTAGGTCTTAGAGCTCCCAGTGTAGCAGGGATGCAATAAGTGGCTTAAACAAGACACAATGTTTACTTGTCTCAGCTGGCAGACAGCCTGGGGACCTGGGGTACTTGTTAGTTGCTTCCCCAGCCTCTGGAGACAGTGGTTCCAGACTGGGGGTGTTGGTGTTTTTTGTTTATTTGTTTGTTTAAACAGTGTCTCACTCTGTTGTCCGGGCTAGAGTGCAGTGGGGTCATTATAGCTCAGAGCAACCTCAAACTCCTGGGCTCAAGTGATCCTCCCACCTCAGCCTCCCGAGGAGCTGGGACTGCAGACATGCGCCACCACGCCCCGATAGTTTTTCTATTTTTTGTAGAGACAGGGTCTGGCTATGTTGCCCAGGCTGGTCTCAAACTCCTGGCCTCAAGCAAGTCCTCCTCCTTTACAAGTCCCAATGGTGGATTTGTCAAAGGGACTGGGAAAGCTATCTTCTAGTGTGCCCCGCTTTCTGGATTTGCCTGATGCTTCTTGATGTTGTCATTTAACTTGTTCCTCCACCCCTTCTATTTCCTGTAAACTGGAGGTTAGTTCAAGGGACTTGATCAGAGTGAGGATCAAGCTGGCAGGATGGGTCCCGAAAACTTCCTGGGTCTGCTTGTGCCTCTGCTGTGACCGTCAGCATCACTGCGGCTAACGCTGGTGACAGTCGTGCCTCCATGGTGAAGGCCTCTCCCCTACAGCCAGCAAGCCCTTTGGCGGGTCACACTTGGGTGCCCCCAGCAGACCTTGTTTGCCAGCGTCCTTGTGTTTTATGGCGCCCATACTTGATCACTGCCTAAATTGATGATTTTTTTGGCTTTGCAAAATGGCAATTTCCTTTATTTTATTTATTTTTTGAGACAGAGTCTCACTTTGTTGCCTGGGCTAGAGTGCCGTGGCATCAACCTAGCTCACAGCAACCTCAATCTCCTGGGCTCAAGCAATCCTCCTGCCTCAGCCTCCCGAGTAGCTGGGACTACAGGCATGCGCCACCATGCCCGGATAATTTTTTATATATATGTTTTTAGTTGTCCAATTAATTTCTTTTTATTTATAGTAGAGACGGGCTCTCGCTCTTGCTCAGGCTGGTTTCGAACTCCTGACCTTGAGCGATCCTCCCGCCTCAGCCTCCCAGAGTGCCAGGATTACAGGCGTGAGCCACCGCGCCCGGCCTAAAATGGCAATTTTCTAATTCTCTCTTTCCTTCCATGTTTTAAAAATTTCCAGCTGGCATTCTCCTTGGGCTGTTTGGTGGCCTTGAAACTCAACTACTATTGGAAAGGCAAGACTATGCTTAATTCCTTCCTTGTAATTACCAATATTTCTAGGAAGGGTTGGTTGACAGCTGTTTCCAGTGGCATCATAAAAGCATGAGTATTTTTTAAAACTTTTAAAAACTTGTCTTATTTATCTCACTGCTTGTGTTCCCCTTGCTAGGACGCAAAGTCAAGGGACCTGTTTTCTTCACCCTTACAACCCAGCGCCTAGCACAAAGGAAGCGTAAGGTTGGTTGAACTAGGAAACTGAAGCTCAGAGAGGTGGAGCCACTTTCTCAATGCCACACAGCAGAGCTAGAATTAGAACCCTGGGGCTCTGAGCCTTTGTTTTCTTTTTTCTTCCTTCTCCACCTTCATAGGGATGAGGCGTGAAATTTAAGGGGGTGCCAAAGAACTCAGTAATCAAGATAATTCATATTTAAAATATATATATATATATATATATATAACACATTGGGCCAGGCGTGGTGGCTCATGTCTGTAATCCTAGCACTTTGGGAGGCCGAGGTGGGAGGATCGCTCAAGGTCAGGAGTTGGAAACCAGCCTGAGCAAGAGCGAGACCCCGTCTCTACTAAAAATAGAAACAAATTAATTGGCCAACTAAAAATATATAGAGAAAAAATTAGCTGGGCATGGTGGCGGGTGCCTGTAGTCCCAGCTACTCGGGAGGCTGAGGCAGAAGGATTGCCTGAGCCCAGGAGTTTGAGGTTGCTGTGAGTGAGGCTGACACCACGGCACTCTAGCCTGGACAACATAGCCAGACTCTGTCTCAAAAAATAAAAATAAAAAAATAAAGCGCACACATCTTGGGTGAAGAGCTCAGTGAATCTGACATGTACACAGTTCCTCCTTTGGTACCCACCGGGGATTTGTTCCAGGACCCCTCGGGTACCAAAATCTTGCAGATGCCGAAATCTCCTACATAGAGCATAGTGTTTGCACATAACCTATGCACATCCGCCCGCACACTTTAAATCACCGTTAGATGTCACTTATAACACCGAATACAAGTGCTATGTAAATAGTTGTAATGCTGTTAGTCCTTTTATTGCTGTTGTTTCATTTATTTATTTTTCCAAGTATTTTCGCTTTCTGGTTGCTTGAATCCATGGATGAGGAACCTTCCTATTCACAGCGGGCCGACTGTATACATAATGGGCCACCACCACCAGATAAAAACATGCAGTATTCCTAGCCCCCGCCACGACAAAGGGGGTACTGAATGTTTCCCATGAAAGACACGTTCTCTGGGCTGGGCTGTGCACATCCTAAGGTGCTGGGACTTCTGGGACATGGGTGGGAGGTGGAGACAGACCCCACGGCTGGTCCCGGGGCCCTGGTCTCTTTCACGGGAGAAGCGGCAGGGGCTGCCTGGTGCCTCCTGCCCGGAAGCTGCATTAACTCCTGGGGGGACTTGTCGCTGCTGGCGTGGCCAGGCAGGCCGGGGCTGCTGCTGCTTCCGGTCACCCCCAGGGTCACATTCCCATCAAGGGAGACAGGCTGCCCCGGCTCTGTCTGCCGCCTCCACCCGCCTCATCCTGGGAGTTACTTCCCTGCTCTGAGCCTACAATTCGCTCACCTGTCACCTAGGGGGGAATGTGACACTTGGCTGGGGTTTTTGGGAGGATTTCTCCCATCTCACTGCCTGATGCTTTAACCCGGTGTTCCCGCCCTCAGCTCCTTCCCCCTGCAGTCCTCTCCACCTCAGCTCTGTCAGGTTCCCTTCTCCCCTCTCCACTCGGGCTCCTTCCGAGGCACCCCTCCTCCGATAACGCTGGCTACGGGATCCTGGCACCCAGGGAGCATAAGGTGGGTTGAACTAGGAAACAGAAGCTCAGAGAGGTGGAGCCACTTTCTCAATGCCACACAGCAGACCTGCAATTAGAATCCCGGAGCTCTGAGCCTTTTTCTTTTTTTTCTTCCTTCTCCACCTTTAAAGGGATGAAGGTACAAAATTAAGCGGGTGCCAAATAACTCAGTAATCAAGATAATTCATATTTAAAAAAGAAATATTAATGCAAGAACTACCCCAAAAATAAAAATATTAAAAAAAAAATTTTTTTTAAAAAACACAGGATCTGACTCTGAGCTTGCATGATTCACCTCACCCTAGTCCCGGTGCTGGCAGATCTTGTCTTTAGTTAAAATTTTGATGTTTTGTTGGTCACGGAATTTCCCAACGCTCCCCATGAATCTTGATATTTAAAAAAATGTTGCATCAGAATACTATTTATGTTGATGCGCCCAAGGCGCTCACCCTAGTCCGGGCCCCACTTCTGTCCCTCCTGCCCCTCCCCCTGTGCCTGGGCGGTCCTCTGGGGAAACTGAGGCACAGGCGGAGGGTGCGTGTGCGCGCGTGTGCGGGAGGGTGCGGAGTCCTGCCCGCGGCTCCAGCTCCCCCGGCAGAGGCCGGGCGCGACCTTTGCTTATCGCCCGCGGTGGGCGCCGCTGATTAAGTCCCCCGCCTCGCGGAGACCTTTCCCGCGGCAGCCGCGCCGCCTGCGGGGCCGAGATAGCTGCGGCCGCCCGGCAGCTGTGACCTTTCCCGGCCCGGCGGGGCAGGAAGCGGGGACGGGACGCAGCGGCCGCGCTCTCGGGCCAGCCGAGGCGGGGGAGCGGGGGGCGCCGGCGCCGGGCCCGGGAGCGAGCCCCGCCCCGGCCGCCCGCGTCCACCCAGCCCCGGCAGCGCGGCGGGCGGCGGAAGAGGCGCTCCCAGTGACGTCACCGAACCTCGAGCCCAGCCCCAGCCGCTGACGTCACAGAGGGGGCTGGGCAGCGTCATCGCATTCCTTCCCTGACGTCAGCGCGAGAGGCCAGAAACTGGTCCACCGAGGGAGGGACGAGTCTGAAGGCGGAGAGCTTTCCTTTCTCGCCTTTTTTTTATTCGGTAAGTCCTTCAAAGTACGTAGGAGCGGACTACAACTCCCGACTGGCCTTGCGTGGGGCGCGTGCGCACGGCCTCCAGCTGGAGAGCGCGGCAATCCTTTGGGTAGATTGACGTCCCTTCAGTCGAACCAGAAGGCAGGTTTTACAGCCGCCAGCCAATCCCAGCCTCACATATCCCACCCCTTTATTCTTAGCCTGCTGCTTCCTTGTGGGAGTGACGGGCTCCGCTGCCTTTGAGGGTTCAGTTTTCTTTGATGGACATTCAAACCGATGAATCAGAGTGCCGGGAAGTCGAGAGGGTGTTGAAAAGCGTGCCCTGCGACCAATAGCTTAGCGGCAAGGCCCGGCGCCGTCCAATCATGTCTCCCGGCGCCGCCAATCACCCATGGCTCCGCCCCCTGCGCGTGACGTAAGTAGGGTGGGTAGCAACAGTTGCCCCGGTGAGGGAAACGGAGGCGCCATAGCCACGGTAGTCGTGGCGACCAAGCAACCCGGCAACGCGAGTCAACAACAACAACCGCCCGGCCGACCCCCACCCCCACCCCCCCGGCCCGGCCCGGGGACCCCGGCACGTCCCGTCCCCCTCCCAACATCTACTCCGAGACCTCCGAAAAGCCCTTCCGCGGACAGAAGAGGGGAAAAGCCGAGGTAACTGGGGTGGCCCCGGGGTGGTGGGCCGGGCCAGGGCGGGCGGCGGGGCCGAGGCGGCGGTGTCGCTGTAATCACAGTCCGGGGGGAAGGGGCGGGCGGTCAAAATGGCGGCGGCGACTGTCTGGACCGTGGGGGAGGGGGCCAGGGCCCGGCCGGGGCGACACCACCCGCCCCAGGCTCGGCGGCCCGGCCCCCGCGAGGGGCGGGCGCTTAAAGGCCGGCGGCGAGTTGAGGTCGGCCGGCCGGGGCGGGGGGCTTTTATATGCCGGGAGGTGCGAAGGGGCGGGCCTGAGGAGGCTGGGCCAATGGGAGCGAGGGAGGGACGAGGCGGGGCCAAGGTGGATGGGCGGGGCCAAGCGGGAAGGTGTGGGCGGGACCAGCTGTCCCCCAGACCCCAAACCCGCGTAGGGCAGCAACCACCAGGCCTTCTCTATCCCCTAAGCGATCCTCTTGCCTTCTCCCTTAAGAGCCTCGCGGTTGTCCCCTGTCCCAGGACTGAGAGCTTGGGCGTGTGCCTGTCACATCCGAGGCCTCAGTTTTCCATCCTGTGAAATGGGGAGAACCATGGCCATCGCCCCTTTTCGACATTACAGGGACTCCCAGTTCCTTCCAGGAGTTTTTCTAGGTTCTCATCCTAGAACCTTTTACCCCTATCTGCTGTTTCTGAATGTGATTTTTGATAGATTAACAATTAGCTATTCTTAATTTCAACACTGCATTTCACTGCCTTGTTTTCTCTGGGAGGAGGCGAAGGAGAGAGAGTTTCTTGGAGGAGTTATGGGGCTAGGAGCAGACTTATCTTTAGCCTGGAGGGTTTGGTTTGCAGAAATCCAAGTCCATAGCAGGGAGGAGTGACCGTTGAGCGGCTGATTTAGAGGAACAGAAACCTGATTGCCTCTCTCTGGGCTGCTGTCTTAGACCTGGTGTGGTCCCTGGTTTAGGGGAGCGAGGGGACTTGTTCCTGGAGATGGGTGACCCATCAAGGTATCCTGTTCTGGGAATGGGGAACAAATGGCGCCTGAGGAAGTTTCTTAGATTCCTTAAGCCGCTTCTCTTGGCCAGACACATGTTTTTGTGTCAGGTGAGTGTCAACTGCCTCCTGTGTCACCGAGGAGGTTCCAGCCTCCAGAGCCACGTGGGCAGGACTGGTCAGAGGGAAGGGGAAGCTATCTACTTTTGTGAGAGAAGAATCCTTGCTACTGCTTTTCAGGGTGACAAGATCCAGCTGCTCTGGGGAAGAATTTTTTTTTTTTTTTTTTTTTTTTTTAAATAGCCAGGCAGGCAGACAGGCCAAATCTACTTGGCTTATTCCCCGTCTTGCTTCTGAGCTTAGTGTCAGCTGTGTGCCGACGACAGCTGTTTTCTTTGAAACCAATCAATAAACTCCAACAAAAAGGATCATTTCGGGCTTTTCCCCCAAGAATATGAGTTTAGTCTGGGGAGTCTCACTTTTCTCCGGGGGCTTTTTTTTTTTTTTTTTGAGACAGAGTCTCACTTTGTTGCCCAGGCTAGAGTGAGTGCCGTGGCGTCAGCCTCGCTCACAGCAACCTCAAACTCCTGGGCTCAAGCAATCCTCCTGCCTCAGCCTCCCGAGTAGCTGGGACTACAGGCATGCGCCACCATGCCCGGATAATTTTTTATATATATGTTTTTAGTTGTCCAATTAATTTCTTTTTATTTATAGTAGAGACGGGCTCTCGCTCTTGCTCAGGCTGGTTTCGAACTCCTGACCTCAGGCAATCCGCGCGCCTCGGCCTCCCAGAGTGCTAGGATTACAGGCGTGAGCCACCGCGCCCCCACTCTCTCCGGGGGCTTTTCTTAGGCCAGGCCCTCTTTGAGAGGAGGCAGGACTCCTTGAAAGTTAGGACTGATGGAGATTAACTCTCGGTAAAAATATGGAAATTCCAAGTTGCGAGGTGGATCATCGGCACCTGTTAGGAAGGCTAACTTTGAGCAGAGAGTGAT
Source organism: Microcebus murinus (assembly GCF_040939455.1). Taxonomy (NCBI): domain Eukaryota; kingdom Metazoa; phylum Chordata; class Mammalia; order Primates; family Cheirogaleidae; genus Microcebus; species Microcebus murinus. The sequence goes on along the minus strand of NC_134107.1, from coordinate 368,181 downwards.
GTTACCAGTTATCTGGTCCTGTTGAGTGCCCCAGACTCCCGCCCCCCAGTAACTTTTATAGAAGGACCTGAGCCCGAAGAGCCATTTGACTGTGGTGGGGAGCACTGGCTTGCCCGTGAAACAGTCAACTGTTTTCTACTTGTATGCTCTTCAGGCAAGTTCCTTGCCTTCTCTGGGCCTCCCATTGTTGTCATTTCATCTAGGGGACAGTGATCCTTGGTAATCATTGTAGTCTCATGTTACTGTGCTGTGGAGCCCATAAAATAATACATGTTGGGTATCAAATGCATAGTAATTTCTCAAGCTGTGTCAGCCTCCGCTGTCATTATGACGATTGTCCCTTCCTGCCCAAGCCTCGGAATTACACCGTTGGCTTTTATTTTTGTCATTTTGAATCCAGCGAGAGCCTCGTGGCTTTTAAAAGGTTGACTCACTTGCCGGGGCCGTGTGGGTCGGCGACGGGGATCCGGGAAGCCGGATGCCAGCACTCCAATTTGTAGTGGGAAAGTGTCGCTCCTTTTGCTGCGAAATGGCCTTCCTCTGGCTTTAGGAGAGTTGGCCAGAAAGAAAATTCCAGCTTTTGGGCCCAGGCCCGGACTCAGCCCCAAGCCTTCTAGGAGGCAGTGGGGTGAGTTGGGGTTCAATGTCATGGGAGAGGTGGGGGAGCTGGGAAGGGTGTCTCTGAGCTGAGGCTCTCACCCTCCTCCTCTGCCACATGCCTGAGCATCCGAGCAAGTGCACAGTGCACAGTCTTCCTAGGCTAGCTGAATTTTCTCCTCCTCGCTCCCCGGGCCTGTTCTGGACCAGCAGGCATTGCCCACCCCGGTAGCCGCTTCTGGGAGGAGGCAGTAAGCTCCTAACAAGGTCTCACCAGTCGACAGAGCCGAACTGGCCTCTGATGCCCACTGGCAGGGCGTTCCTGGCACGTTTATGCTCCCTGGACAGTAAGAGTTGAGCCCCACCGGGTGCCCGTCAGTTTTAGGGGCTGTGATGGGGAGCTTTGGCAGTTTCTGGGCAGAGGTGTGACAAGATAGGGCCTATGTTGTTTTGTTTTGTTTTGTTTTTTGGATTTCCATTAAGTTTCCAGGTATGGATCTATGTTTTCAAAGGATCTTATAGACTATAAAGGCAAGAGTGGGCCGGGCGCGGTGGCTCACGCCTGTCATCCCAGCACTCTGGGAGGCCGAGGCGAGCGGATTGCTTGAGGTCAGGAGTTCGAAACCAGCCTGAGCAAGAGCGAGACCCCGTCTCTACTAAAAACAGAAAGAAATTAATTGGCCAGCTAATATATATAGAAAAAATGAACCGGGCATGGTGGCGCATGCCTGTAGTCCCAGCTACTCGGGAGGCTGAGGCAGGAGGATGGCTTGAGCCCGGGAGTTTGAGGTTGCTGTGGGCTAGGCAGACCCTACTCACTCTAGCCTGAGCAACAAAGTGAGACTCTGTTTCAAAAAAAAAAAAAAGACAAGAGTGAAGCCAGGAGCTTCATGGGTCCAGGCAAAAGATGACAGCCGCTCTGACCAGCCCAGTCCTGGTGAACACGGAGGGAAGTGTGCAGCATTGGCGCGGTTTTGGAGGGAGTAAGTGACAAGCCGTGTGAACAGATTGGGTCTAGAGGACAAGGGAAACATACATCATTACATTTAATTTTCCCTTTCTCAGGCAAGTTAATTAGTGAAGCCATTCTACAGATGAGGGGCGTGGAGTTTTCTTTACATTTCCCTGGGAGGGCTTCACCCAGGATGTTAACTATTTGGTTATAGAACCTGGTATCTAAAATCAGGGGTTGGCAAACCATTGCCTGCCACCTGTTTTTGTATAGCAGATGAGCTAAGAATCGTTTTTAAATGATTAGAAAAAAAAAAAACAAACATCAAAGGAATATTTTATGACTAATATTTCAAGATGTGAAAAGTATGTGAAATGCACATCCCAGTGCCTAGAAATGAAGTTTTTTATCGGCACAGAGCCTGTTGTTCTGTTTCCCTGTATTGTCTGTGGCTAGTTTCACGCTACCATGGCAGAGTGGAGCAGTTGCAACAGAGGCTGCCCACAAAACCAAAAGTATTTGCTGTCTGGCCCTTTATAGAAGTATGCCAACCCCTGATTTAAAGTAATTGATTCCAACATCCTCCAAAATCAGTTGGTGGCTCTGCAGATAGGTGTAGCCACTAGTCCTTTTCTTGGTAGACTCATTGCCAAGGGATAGTTTCAGCAGTTCCTTTGTTGTATGTGCCATGCTTCGTAAAGAGAGGGGTCTCCCGCTCAAATATACGGGGAATATACCTCACACTACATAGATATATGTGATTTATTCCTCTTTATTTATTTATTTAGAGACAGAGCCTCACTCTGTTGCCTGGGCTAGAGTGCCGTGGCATCAGCCTAGCTCACAGCAACTTCAAACTCCTGGGCTCCAGTGATCCTTCTGCCTCAGCCTCCCGAGTAGCTGGGACTACAGGCATGTGCCACCATGCCCGGCTAATTTTTTGTATATATTTTTAGTTGGCCAATTAATTTCTTTCTATTTTTAGTAGAGACGGGGGTCTCGCTCTTGCTCAGGCTGGTTTCGAACTCCTGACTTCGAGCGATCCACCCGCCTCGGCCTCCCTCCCAGAGTGCTGGGATGACAGGCGTGAGCCGCCGCGCCCGGCCGGATTTATTTCTCTTTAGAGAGCACACCAGTGTAACTGCTTAATGTAGTCCTCCACAAATGGAAAAAAAGGGTTCCCTAATCAGATAGTCATGGGAAACAGATGGACAATGAAAGTGCTGAGAAGGCCTCCAGTAGAGAAGTTGGTTTAACTGTTCATCCATCTCCGGCTTTCAGGAACTCATGACTTTTCTCCTCCCCTTGCCCCCGAGTGGAAGGGATGAGGCCTGCTGGCTTTGTGTCCCTAGGAGGAGGAAGGGCCAGCCAGTGAGGAGCTTTTAAAGCCCTTTCCTTGTGGGAGGGGCCACAAGGGGCCAGCTCTCTCAGGGCTGAGAAAGTCTAGGCCAGGGTTTCTCAAAGAATGCCCTCAGGTCCACCTGCCTTGGAATCACCTGGCGAGGGGTTGGGGGGGCGGGGCTGGCTAAAACGGGCTCTGGAGCCATCTCAGACTCTCTGGGCAGTGGGGCCCAGGAGTCTGCATTTTAACCAGCTCCCCAAATGCTGGTGATGCTCATGAATGCTGAAGTTGGATTTCCTCTTGACCCATCCTTCCTAGCATTCGTGATGCTCATGAATGCTGAAGTTGGATTTCCTCTTGACCCATCCTACATTTGCCTGATGTAGAGTTGAAGGACCCTGTCTCCTTCCGCCTTTATCCCCACCTGACGTGTGTGTTTGTTGAATGAGTAATAAATAGCACCTGCCACTTGTGAGGGCTTCTCGGGTGCTGAGCTGATCTCCTTGGATCTTCACCGCAACCCTATGAACTGGTTGTTCTCATCGCCCCCAGGTGGCAGGTGGGCAAACTGAGGCCTAGAAAAGGGTTGGCAACATGTTTGTGAGTTAAAAGACAGTGCCGGGGTTCATGCCAGGCAGGTGTGACAGCAGGCAGATGGATGCTGATTGGCTACAGTGACTCAAGTCCTCGAGCTGGGCCAGACCTGGGCCCCCGAGGGTGTGAGGAGCCTTCAAGGGAGGCAGCCTCTCTTTTGCTGGCAGGACGGAGTTGGGGGAGGGCAGAGACCCCAGGAAGATGTCTCCTCCATGTGCAAGGCCGGCGGCAGCCTCTTACTTGCCCAGGTGGGCAGCTTCTTCCTTCCCCGCTGCCTGAGTCCCCAGGCAGGGGAGCAGCGAGGCTGGCCACCAGCCAGCTGGGGAAACCCCAGACAGCCCCCCATCCTGCCCACCCGGTGACCTGACCTGGCAGGGAAGGCGGCCCTAGGGCCCTGCTGGCTCCGCCCACACCAGCTAGCAGCAAATCCTGTGCCCCCTGCCCAGCCCACACCAAGCCCAAGGGACAGGCCCCTTTGTCCTGAAGTGGAGGCAGGGCCAGGAGGCTTTTTCCTCCTTCTGGAACCTTGTTAAAGGGCCCCGGGCAGTGTTGAGGCCAGAGCCCCTTCTGCAGCAGACCCTCGCTCGGCGAGGTGTTGCCCACACGGTCGGATTGAACTCCCCGCAGCCCCGCGTGGCACGGCCTGCTGTCCTCCCATTTCACAGATGGGGCGGTGGAGGCCCTCTCCAAAAGCCGCACAGCTAGGAGGTAGCCAAGTTCAAGTCACGCGCCCAGCCCTGTCCAGGGCCCGTCCCTCACCTGGCTTACCCCCTGCGGCGTCTTGAGTTTGGCACTGCAGGGCAGAACCCGGATCGTGGGGAGGGAGGTGGGAGGCATGAACAGCATGCCCAGCCCCGCTGGGGCTGCTCACCTGGCTCCCTGCTCCCTGGTCCCTGGTCCTGCCACCCTAACTGGGGCCCTGGGCAGGTGGCGCAGCCTCTGCAGGTGGTGCTGAGGTCTCCCTGTCAGCAAATTGGGGACGATGCCGTGTACCGATTGTGAGCAGCAGATGAGCCCTGCGCCCGGCATCCCGCGTGAGGATGGGGGCTGAGAGCATATGTCTGGGGGCCAGAGAGACCTAGCTTCGAGTCCTTCCCTTGCCGGTTTCTGCGAGGCTTTTGGTCCTCCCCCAGCCCCACCCCAGCCTTGGCTTAGCTCACCTGCGAAATGGGCGTGCCGGCGCCTCCAGCATGGGGCTGCCGGGGACAGATGATCCCAGTGGAGGGCTCTTGGAAAGACAGCCACAGTTGTTTTTCTCCTCCTCCTTCCCTTAAAAGTCCCCGTCTGGGTCACCCAGTGGCTGGAGGGCCGCCTGGGCGCGCCGCATGCAGGTGCTCAAGGGAGGGTGCAGAAGAGCCTCCTGCTCAGTGCCGGCGGGCTCAGAGTCACCCCGGGTCACGGCCAAGTGCAGGCAGGGCTCTCAGACGCAGACGCCTCCAGACGCCGGCCGCCACTGTGCAGGGGGTCGGAGCATCTCCTCTTACCCACTTACCCACTCGTTTGTTCCCCCGCCCCTCAGATGCTCAGGAGCGGGGGGCAGGGCTTCGTAGTGCCGGCCCCCAAGCCGCCTGCCCATCCCCTGCTGCGGCAAGAGTGAGCAGGAGGGCCCGTGCCCAGCCCGGCACCTGGGAGGAAGACCACGGCCCTTTAGTAGCCAGGAAAGCTGCCTCTGCCACCCAGCCAGGCCAGCCCCATTTCGAGGTCCGAGGTGGCTTGTCCCCGGCCTCGGAAGGGCACCGTGCCCTGAGGAGCTCACACCTGGTGTCGAGACCCACAACCACACCCGGGCAGAGGGCCCGAAAGCTCCTGTGGCCACCACCAGCTGGGGGGGGGGCACGTTTTAGCGTCACACGCCTTCCCGTGTCTGGCGCCCCACTGGGCATGATACCCAGTCGAGCATCCAAGTCCAGATGGCGGGCGCGTAGGGAGCTGGCATGGGCTTGCCGAGGGACAGCTTTCCCGGGACTTCGCTTTCTGGCCGTTAGCTGACTAGTCCCAGGTGCAGAACACCCAGGGTTCAAAACTCAGCCCTGCCGCTTACTTCCCAGCTGTGTGGCCTTGGGCAAGCGCCTTCACCTCTCTGAGCCTCCACCCTGCCCAGCCTACACAGCGCTCGGGAGATGCCACCGGGCATCGCTGCCCAGGGGCAGGAGGCAGGGTAGAGGCTGCCCCTGGCATCCGGGAGCCGGCCCAGTGGGAACGGTGCCGCCCATCTCCGGGTGAGGGCACAGAGCCACCAGACATGCCCGAGTCCCCCCGGCATGGGGGTGTGAATGACCCCACAGGGTGGGGGGTCCCTGGGCGCCAGGGGCAGGGGAGGAGGCAGGAGTCCGGACGCGGCCTCGGGCTCTGCCCGTCACCCTGCGGGGTGGGCTGGGGAGATCTGGCCATCAGCCTCGGGACTTAATTAAGTTACCCACGAACCCAAACGCATCTCCAGGGAGCCGGGAGCTGTCCCTGCTTTCTTCTTCCTGTAGATTAATTCCTGTTTTTCCTTCTTTTGTTTTTTTTTTTTTCCTCTCCCCCCTCCCCTTCTTTCTTCCCAAGGAAGAGAAAAAAAAAAGCCTTATTTATTATCATTTTCCCCACCGTTGGCATGGCAACACAGGCGTACACCGAGCTACAGGCAGCCCCGCAACCGTCCCAGACACCGCAGGCCCAGCCCCAGCCTCCACCCCCCGCCGCGCCGCAGCCCCCCCAGCCTCCCGCCGCCGCCGCCCCCCAGCCCCAGTATGTCACCGAGCTGCAGAGCCCCCAGCCCCAGGCGCAGCCACCGGGCGGCCAGAAGCCGTACGTGACGGAGCTGCCGGCCGCACCCACACCCGCGCCGGCCACCGGCGCGCCCACCCCAGCCCCCGCCTCCCAGCAGTACATCGTGGTCACCGTCTCCGGTAAGTGTCCTGCGCTGCGGGCCGGGGACTCTCCGAGCAACTCTGGGGGCAGTTGGCGGGTCTGGGGTGGCCACGCCCCTGCCCACCCGGGCGGCCCTCAGAGCGGTGTCCGAGTCCGTCCCCGACGGACCGGGCAGTGGGATCAAAGCCTGTGACACCAGCGCACCAGCCCCCCAGCCTCCCTGCCTCGGTCTCCTCATCTGTGAAGGGACCTTCACAGGCGCTCCTGCCCAGGGGACGTGTGAGAGGCGCTCACAGCTGGGCGGCCCAGGGCGGGCACCTCAGGGAGGTCAGCTGGGGCACCTGGAGGTGTCACCCCCCTTCCTAGAAGAGCCGCCCCGTTGTTGCCGGCGGGATCCAGGGGCCAAGCGGGGCTGTTGGCTGGGCAAGTTTGTGGCTGTCCCTTGCAGCCTTGGGGACGACGACAATGGGCACGTGGGTCATGGTGCCCGTGGGGTTTTGTCTCCTCCACGCCCTGGTTCCTTCCAGGACACAGCAGGCTGAGTGACAGGGAGCAGAGTGTTGGGACAGGTGGCTGACGCCTGCACGGGACCAGGGGGACCGGGCTCAGAACCAGGACTGGGCGCCGTTAGTGGTGGTTGGTTGTTTCTGTAGCTTTTTCTTTATTTTGGTTTCCTTTCTCGTGACATGCGCCGAGGCACACAGGACTGGGCAATGTAGCAGCGCTGCCTGGGGCTGCCCTAGGGCCGGGTCCGCGTCCTGCCTGCCCCGGGGCTCCCATGGGGACTCAGCAAGGCCCGGGTGTCAGGCTGGATCAGCTCGGTTTTTAAGGTGCTCGAAGCTGGCCCTGGTCCCTCCTGAAGTGGAGAGGGATGTGGCCAGACATCAGGGCGTGCTGAGAGGCGTGGAAGGGGCAGGTCCCGGCAGGCTTGGGGACCATCAGGCCATAGAGAGTCATCAAAATCTGTGGCAACTGACGAGGACCTGGGGGACAGAACAGAGGGGGCCGGGGCTCTGGGCTCGTCCCCGAGGCTTCTTGCAGAGCCTATACGGGAGGTCCAGGGTCCCCAGGGAAGACTAGGGGACAGGGGCATGCAGGGGCTCAGGGCAGCGACTGTCACGCGGCTGGCGTGGAGGGGTGTCCACACTTAGTGCCTGCCTGTGTGGACACATCCCTGCCTTGGTGTAGGGGTCACAGCTGGGGTCATCAGGCTGAAACCTACAGTGGGTTCCCCGCACTGCCCCCGCCCCACCTGCCGTCACTGCTGTCGCCTGTCTCCTGCTGCGCTCCTGGCCCCCGACCCCACAGTTGACCTTACGGGGGACAGGGTTCCATCAGATGACCACGAGGGCCCCTTCTCCTGCCCATCTCCTGGGATCCGCCTGCTCCCACTGGCTCTGCCTTCTCGCTGATCCCTGGGGGCAGAGGGGCTCCACGCCTGTCCCAGGCCACCCCCTCTACGACTCGCTCCTGCCATTGCTCCCACTGGTCCCCACTTTGTGGCTTGGTCTTTCCCAGCCGCCCATAGAGGTGGAACAGCCCCCACTTTCACCAGGAAGCTCCAGCTCCTGCACCCCCTGCAGCTGGTCCCTTCCCCCCAGAGAGGCCCTCCTGCGAGGCCTACAGGAGCCCACACCAGGCCCGGGTCTCTGCCCACCTCCTGGTGGCCCCTTCTTGGTTCTCCGTGCCATTTCCTCCTCATCTCCCCGACCTCGTTAGCAACGGAGGAAGAGTCCTGGGCTCACCATTAGTGGTGAGTAGTTCTCCCTTCAGGGTGGTCTCGTCCCGAGTCACGGCTCTCGTGTCCACTTTGAGATCTCCACCCTGCGCCTCGGCCCCGAACCCCAGGACCCTGAGTGCGGCCGCTACTGGCCCATCCGCTCAGGGCCAGACAGGCCTCCCGAACCAGCCTGGCCAAATCGAATTCTGGAATTTTTTCCCCTCTTCAAATCTTTGTTCCTTAGAGGTGTCTTTGTCCTCCCAGGCCCAGGGTCAGCCTTGAGTCCTGTCCTGCTCGTCCTTGAGCAGCAACTCTTGGCTCTACCTCCTAAACCCGTCCAGAACCGGCCCGCCTCTCCACCTCCCTGGCCCCCGCCCTGGTCCAGCCTCTGCCCTCAAAGTCTGTCCCCCTACAGCAGCCACAGGGGACCTGTTGACAATTGTCACTTAGGACCTCTCACATCCTAGCTCAAGCCAGATGATTCCAAGGCAGGTGGTCCCTGGAGCGCTCTTTGAGAAACCCTGGCCTAGGCTTTCTCAGCCTGGAAGAACTAGCCCCTTCACCCCTGCCCCACCCGAACAAAAAAGGGCTTTAAAAGCTCCACACAGCCTGTGCCTCTACTAACAAACGCCAAGCCCTCCAACTCTGGGCTGCCAGCCACCCAGCCCCACCCGCCTCCGCTGACCCCCGCACATACTTGCTCCAGCCCCTCTGGCCTTCCTGCAGTTACGCAAACCCACCAGGCTCAGTCCTGCCCCCTGGCCTTTGCACCTGCAGTGCCCTCTGCCTAGAGCACTCCCCTCTCAGACTTTCTGGCAGCTTGTCCCTCATGTCCTTCAGCTGTCTGCTCAGATGCCACCTCCCTGACTTCCACAGCTCTCTACCCTCCCCGCCGCCACTGTTCACTCGCTGTCTTCTTATTTTGCCTTATCGCCACCACTTTAAGTTATGATGATGGTGGTGGTGGTGGTGGTGGTGGTGGCGGTGCCTATCCCCAGTGCCCGTGGGGGCCAGGGCTTTGTCTGCTAAGTCTTTGTGGAATGACCAGCCAACTCCAGCCTGGCCCGGAACAGCCCTAGAGCAGGAACAGCTAGCGAAGCCATCGTGTGACCGAGGGCGTGCAGGAGGCCTCGCCTGCCCCCAGTGCGTCCGACCGCTCCTCCTGCTCTGTGCGGGTCTTTCCCGCCTCGGGACCCTCGGTGCCCAGAGCGAGGGTCTGGAGGGGCATGCAGCCCCAGGCCCCAGCACACCCCTAGTCCTTCCTCTCCTTGCTTTGGCCCCTCCAGCTCTTCCTGGCTCCCCCTACGAGGCCCAGTGCTTAGAGGTCATGGCCCCGGTGTGGTCTGTGGGTTGGACAGCCCCAGGCCAGACTGTCACTAGCTGCAGGCATGGGGAGGTGGCCCCACCCCCCCACCTTGGCGGTGTGCCTTGCGACCCTGCTGTCCACGTAACCCTCCTGGGCTCACTTGTTGGGTCGGGCGGTGGTTTACTCATCTGTCACAGCGGTCCCAGGGAATTTCATTTCCCTGCTACCGGCAGGAGCAAGTCTGTACCCAGAAGGGCCAGCGGGCAGTGCTTCCTTAATTTGTTCCGGGGGAGAGGAGGTTGGCTTGAGCCCTGCGGTCCGCCCCCGACTGCAGTGATTTCCTGGCCTTTCCCCGTGACCCTCCCAGGAAGGTGTCCCTTGTCATCTAAGGGCGGCCGGGGCCACGTGAGCCGGTCCCGGCGGGAGGGGGGTAACTGACACCAGTGAAGGCTGCCTCAAGCCACCTGGGATGCCTCCAGAGCCAGGAGCAATCGGAGATGACCAGGGACGCGGGAGTCAGCAGGCAGAGGGAGGGAGGGAGGGCGGCGCTGGGCCGGGACCTGGAGCCTGGGGCTGGAGGCCACGGAGAGCAGCCCGGCAGGCAGCGCCCTGCCCTGTCCTGGCGCACCCTGCCCTGCCCTGCCGTGACTTTGGAGGTGGTGGGAGGGAATCTCAGGTTTCCCTGGTCAGGAGCACGCTAGGTCCGGAGAGGCACATCCTCAGGCCGTCAGACTCCTGCCCGAAGCCCAGGTGGGAGGAGGGCGCAGCGGGCCCTGGCAGCCGCCCCCAGGAGGAGGAAACCGAGTTGGCCTGAGGGGGACACGGGCCAGCCTGACGGAGGACATCATCCAGCCTCTCCTCCTGCTGCCTCCCACTTGGGCTTCGTGGGGGTCCACGAAGACTTGCGTCCAGGACAGGAAAGTGGAGGGTGTTTGTCAGCATCCCCTAGTGCAGATGGGGAAACTGAGGTCTGAGCAGACAAGGGACACAGGTGCCTGGGCAGCAGGGCCCCAGAGGCCCTTCTGAGAGCCCCTGAGTAAAACCGTCCCTGGGAGGCGGAGGGCCAAGGCCAGGTGGCCGTGTCTGTCCCTGGGGAAGAGGGGCAGGGGATGCCAGGGCCCGGCCTGGCCCGGCTCGGAGCCCAGCCTCTCAGCTCCCTTCGTCTTCCCCGGGTAGCCGATCCCGAGGCATAAGCAGGTCTAGATGGGGAAGTGCGGGGCCCGGAGACGTTCGTTCATCAGATTGAGCAACAGGAAATCAGCCGCCACTTCCGGACCTGAGCCTGAGACAACAGGGGCCTCCCCGGCCTCGTGCATGTGCCGGGGACGAGAGCTCAGGCAGGCAGATGCAGACGCCTGTAGACACCGTAACCCCCGCCCCACGCACTTCCCCTCCCGGCTACCCCACCCCAAAACACAGCCTGGGCCAGGCACGGTGGCCGAGGGGCCAGGAAGCCCCTCCTCCGCGAGAGTAGACTCACCTCTCGTCTTCCTGGTGTGTCCTCTTGTGCCCTCCTGGCCTGGCGGGCGTGGGGGACCCAGGCTCGGCTGCTGAGGGTCCCACTCAAGGACCAGCCAGCCCCCCACTCACTGGCGCCAGGCACCATCCCTCGGACTGGGCCTGGCTCCCTGCGCCCGCTGACGCCCAGGTGTGCAGGGCCCTCACGTGACTCAGGCCTGTCTCGGGTTTCTCCCAGAGGGGCCGTCTCAGTGAGGGCCTCCTCTCTCCCGGATCAGGGAACCCTAGAGCGGATGTGAGGGAAGATTCTGGCAAAATATAGGGATGGAGCCTGCCAGAACCGGCTGCACGGGAGGCTGGCGGAGCAGGCCCGGGAGTGTCCGAATGCCAGTGCCACAGCCCGACACGTGGGGGCAGGGAGACTTCCCCCGGCACCTCCCACATCTGGCAGCCTCTGACCCCAACACACACCCCGTGCTCTGCCCCTGACATGGCCTCGAGGTCCTTGCACCTACCCCAGACAGCCCTCCTGCCCTGGCCAGGCCCCGCCCCTGTGTCTCCCCACACGTGCTCTGGATCTTGGGGTGTCCCCAGAGACCCCCAGCTTGCTTTTCTTCCTGTGCCCTCATGCTTGAGTCCGTACAACAGTGCCCTTGGGGCCCAGCCCATTCGAGACCAGTGGGTCCAGGTGGCGGCCTGCGTCCTGGCCTGCCAGTTCCCGGCTGGGTGACCTTGGGCAAGTCACTTCCTCTCTCCCGGTCTCTGTTTCGTGACCTGAAAACAGGTAATAAAAGCTGTCACTGTCTCCAGCTGCTCAGAAAGAGCCTAGCCTGTCACTCTGTCACTCCTTACCCACGGCGCGTCAGTCCTGCCGGGGCTGGATAACCCCTCTGACCCCCCCCCCCCCCCCCGCAGGGAGCCAGGCACATGTCCGCCCCCAGCCCCGCCTGGAGCCGCTGGGGTCAGGCCAGGCCACGCGGAGGGAGTGGGGTCGAGGGCCCGGGTCTCCCGGCCAGTGCCTCCTGGGGACACTGTGTTAATCACGCAGGGAGATGTACGTGAAACTTGACCTGTGCCCGCCTGATAGCATCGCCGGGCACCGGCCTCCCTCCTCACCCGCGGGCGGCGCGGCACTGCCCGGCCTCGTGAAGGCCCCGCTCGCTCTCGACTGGAGTGTTTATTCCCAGAGGGCAGGTGGCCGCTCCGCACGCACCGGGGGGATTAGCTCCCCAAGGTTGTGGGTATAAAGCCGCCCGCGCACCCTGCTGTTCCGACAGAGGCGGGCAGGGAGGAGGAGGGCCAGGCAGGCACCCCTGGACAGACGGACGGAGGGGGCGGGGCAGGCGGGCACCATGTTCTATGATTGCCTCTTCTCAGCTGCCTGTCAGCGTGAGTACCCGCCTGCCCAGCTCCCCCCACCCCACTGAGGACAGGGAGGCTGGGAGGGGCTCTTGGCGACAGGCCAGCCAGGCCCCCCAGGGACCGCTCCTGACCAGCTTCCTTTCCTAGAGGCCAGGGGTCATCCCAGGGGAGGTGGTTCCAGCGCCCCGGTCATTCCAGAGCTGCCAGGACCTGGGGGGTGGGTGTGTGTCACCGCTCGTCCACAAGTCCTGTCTGCTGGGAAAGGAGTCCAGCCCTCCGGGCAGTCTCGCCGCTCTGCGGTCACCCCTTCCGCGGGTCTGGCTTCAGGACAAGGACGGTGGGGGGCTGCGTCCAGACCGTAGGGATCCTGGGCCTCCTGCCCCTCCGCTCCCCGCCAGGCAGAGCCCCGAGAGGCATGGGCCGGCTGGCCAGGGGTGGGTAGGGCTCCTGGACAGGCCTGGCCTTGTTGGGGTGCAGCTCCGGCCTGTGTCACCCCCTCCAGACGGGCCAGGCTCCGGGTGGGGCCAGGGGCACAGGCAGAGCTGACCCGGTGACCCCTCCCCACAGAAGGTGCCATGCGGGCCAGCGAGACGGTGTCGGAGGCCAGCCCGGGCTCCACGGCCAGCCAGACCGGCGTCCCCACCCAGGTGGTTCAGCAGGTGCAGGGCACCCAGCAGGTAGGACACGGCCCTCCCCAGGGCGAAGGGGAGGGCACCCGAGGGGAGCAGTGCAGGATGGAGCCCCGAGGGCCCTCGTGTCCCCTCCCTGCCTTCCTGCCAGAGCCATCTGCTCACCTGCTCTTATCAAGATGTGCACTTCAGCCCCACCCCCGCCCACGGCAGGGCCTCCCCGGGGAACCGCCTGGCTCAGCTGCTCACGCCTCGTCTCGCTCCTCCTTGCCCCCGCAGCGGCTGCTGGTCCAGACGAGCGTGCAGGCCAAGCCGGGCCACGTGTCACCCCTCCAGCTAACCAACATCCAGGTGCCCCAGCAGGTAAGGCCGCCTGCCACACCCGGCCCTGGTCCTGGAAGCCTCCCCCAGGGCGGAGGACCGGGCCCTGTAGCCGGCTTGGACCTGCCTTGGCCACGACTGAGGACCTGGGCCCCACACGGCGGCCACCCCACCTCCTGGCTCTGCGGGGCCACCTCCACAGGGTGGGGCCGTGTCAGTCAGGGGCCACCAGGGAAGGTGGAGCCACACAAGTCATTTTAGCAGCGAGAGCGGGATTGGTAGTTTGGAAGCAGAGCCCAGGGCCGGGCTGGGGTTGAGGGCCCACAGCTGGCACAGAGAGGGCCGTCCCCCCGAAGGCTGCAGACGGGGTGCTGGGCTCACCCCCATTTTCCACCTGATCAGCACAGAACTGGACAGAGTACCGTCAGGTTGTGCAGATGACGACACAGTCTGCCTGGCCACCAACTTCGGCCCTGCTACTTCCTGGCTTCGGGCCCTCAAAACGGCATTTTTGCCATCGTGAGGCTGTGTCACCCTCCGCGAAGTGGGGGCAGTAATCATGCTGCATTGGGCCGTCAGGGCGATGCCTTGAGCGCACAGGCGGGAGGCGCTCTGTTGCGGTCACCCAGCACGGCGCAGGGGCTCCGTTCAGCCGCACAGGCTGCGCCAGTGACCCGTCCCCTCTCCCTCCCGGCTCCAGGCTCTCCCCACGCAGCGCCTGGTGGTGCAGAGTGCAGCCCCGGGCAGCAAGGGCGGCCAGGTCTCCCTGACGGTCCACGGTACCCAGCAGGTGCACTCGCCCCCTGAGGTAGGTGGTGGCCCTGTCGGCGTGTTCCCCCTGCTGCCCTGAGCACCCCAGCCCCCGCGCCCCTGTCGAACCTGGGCTGTGTGGTTTACCTGCCCGATTCCTGGCCCTGCCAGCTCCGAGCTAAGCAGCGGGAGCCCTGCTCCGGGAGGAGGAGGTGGCTCCCCCCCCAGCCCCGTTCCAGGAAAGGGCTGTGCTCCTCTTCCCTGGGGACCACAAACACCTGTGAGGGTGTTGAAGGCAGGCATGCCTTAGACAGCCCGGGGCACAGGTGTGGAGGGCTGGCGGTCAGGTGCCTGGCTCGGCCACTCAGCCTCTGGGCCTCTGGGCGGGCCTTTGAGCCTTCCCAGCCGGAGGTTTCTATGTGTCAAAGAGCTGCTGATCTCAGCTGCCCACCGGCTGGCTGTGACAATGACAGCCCTCGGCACAGCGTGGCAGGGGGCTCTGTAACCTGGCCGCCTGGGGTCAGCGCTGTGTGCCACCACTGGACGCGGTGTGTCCCTTCCCTCTGTGCCCCAGCGGGAAGCAGGGACGCGGTGGGGTGCCGGTGCACACGTCTGCAGCGCTCCGAGCAGAGCCTGGTGGGAGTCGGCCCAGTGCCACGGTAGATGCTGCTGCTGTCATTACTGCCTCAAGGGTCAGCCCCAGGGCAGCCTCAGATTAGAGAGGCTGCAGGTGGCCCTGAGCCTCTGGGCGGAAGCCCTGGCCCTGGCGTGGGGGGTGACTAGGGCTCTTGCATTCGGACGCATGGGATGCGTCCTGTTGCCGGCCTGGGAGGCTGGGGCGCTCCCTGCTGGCTGCCGCCCTCCACACAGCCTCCTGCGAGGGTGTCTGTTAGGCCCCGGGTGTCCCAGCGGGGACCTGAGCTGGCCCCAACGGCGCTCCTGCGTCTCCTTCCTTCACAGCGGTCGCCGGTGCAGGCCAACAGCTCTTCCAGCAAGACAGCCGGGGCCCCCACGGGCACGGTGCCACAGCAGCTGCAGGTCCACGGTGTCCAGCAGAGTGTCCCCGTCACCCAAGAGGTGCCAGGCCAAGGCGGGCAGTGGCTGGGAGGAGGGGGTTCCAGCCAGGCGGCCTCTGCAGCCTCCCGAGGCTGTGCCTCCGGTGTGTCAGAGCCGAGCCGATGGGGGTCTTAGGGAGCACCTCCACCTGTCTCCACACTCGGAGCCCTGGGGGAGGGGCCGTTGGGAGGACGAAATCGGGACCCTTTGGATGGTGCCTGAGGCAGAGCAGGCTCTGGGGACAGCTTGGAGAAACCACCCAGCCCCATTTGCTGGAGGAAGCTGAGAGGCCAGCCCGTCCCTGAGGGTTTGGGGGGGATGCCGCAGCCTTCTGGAGGGGCCACCCAGCTCTGAGCCACCTCCATGGCAACGGAGCAGGTTAGAAAGCTAGGACTGTCTGATCTGTACCCCTGAAGTTAAAGGAGTTCTCAGTCCCTCAAAAAATCAGATGAAAACCCTTCCCCCACGAAAGCAGGCATTCCATCCCAAAGGATTCACAGATGTCCCCCAGCCTGGTGCCAGAGCCCTGGGAACCTGCAGACCTGGGTTGGGGTCCCAGCCCCTCAACCCAGCACTGCCTCACGCCAGCCTCTGTCCCTCACTCTGTGTCCTGGGGCAATGCTGGTGTCTCTCCCCCGAGCGTGCAGTAAGAGGAGTTGGGGCAGAAGGTAGCCCAAGGCCTCCCCTGCTGGTTGCTGGCACCCCTACCGGGGCACGCAGGGAGAGTGGGTGGAGAGCAGGGACCCCTCAGCCAGTCCCAGGTTCGACTCTCAGCCCTGCTGCTTCCTGGCAGCCTCCCCTCACTGAGCCTCAGGTCTGCACCAGTGAGCGGGGGACAGCGTCTACACGGCGATGGCCCGAAGGCGCTCGGTGCCTGGCAGGGCATGGGGAAGCTCCCTCCTCATTTGGCTGGCGGAGGATCGCGGGCGGGGGTGGGCCGCCAGCGCTGCCTTGGTTACCACAGTCCCACCTGCCTTTCCCTTCCCAGAGGTCCGTGGTCCAGGCCACTCCGCAGGCGCCCAAAGCCGGCCCCGTGCAGCCGCTGACCGTGCAGGGGCTCCAGCCAGTCCACGTGGCCCAAGAGGTGTGTGTCCCCTCGCCTACCCTGGGGGCAGACTCTGGCTGGGAGAGCGGCTTGAGGCCGCAGGGAGGGCGTGGGGCCCGACCTGGCTCCACCTCTGGCTGGGGGCTGCAGACCCTGCCCCATCTCTCCCCTCGCCAGGCCCCTGGCAGCTCAGGGCCCAGTTTCTGCTAAGAGAGACCTGGGTTCGAATTCCGCTTCTTTCTTGCAACAGCCCTGGGTCACTTCCTCCCCTCCCTGAGACCCGGGCGGGGCTCTTCCATCGGGTTGCTGCGTGGGCTGTCCCCGGTGACCCCCCAGTGTCTCTGTTTGTCCTCCAGAGCTCAGACAGTCAGTTTCCCGCTAGGAAGGCAGAGCAGCGAGAGCCCCGGCCCACGCCGCCGCCGGAGCCGCCGCCCCGGCCGCCCACGCCCACGCCCGGGCCCCGGCCGGGCGCGCTGGCCCCGGAGCCGCCGCCGCCCCCGCCCGCGTGCAGCGGCGAGGCCCCGCAGCTAGGCAGCCCCGAGCCGCCGCCGCCCCATTACGAGCCGGGCGCCGAGCAGTGGGTGGAGCTGGTGGGCGTGCTGCCCCCGCACCTGCTCCTGCCGCAGCAGAAAGTGGTCCTCGAGCCCCTGCCCGGGCTCCCGGCCCGAGCCAGCCCCGACCAGAGGGTCAGGATCCAGAGAGTCCCCCAGGTGCTAGTGTTCAGCACGGCCGCCACGGCCCTCAAAGTAGGTGGCGGACGCAGGGGCGGGGGGCAGCGGGCGGGCAGGGGCGGGGCGCCCGGCCGGGCTGCCTGCCAGGCCCCGCGAGCCGCCGCGGAGACCCCACCTCTGCCCCATCTCCGCCCGGCAGGTCTGTCTCGGGACCCGCCTCTGAACCCCAACTCTGGTCCAGGTCCCAGGCTCTGCCCTGCAGACGCGGGAGGGGGTGGAGGTTGGGTGCTCAGGCCGCGCCCTGAGGCCCCGCCAGTAGTTCCAGCTCCCGGCCCACGAAGCGGGGCTTCAGGCCCCGCCCCCCGCGCCCGGGCTCCAGGCCCCGCCCCCGGAGCGCGGCGGCAATTCAGGCTCTGGCACTAGCCACCGCCCTGTCCCCGTGCCTGGCCCTGCCCCTGGGGTCCCAGCGTCACGCCCACCGTGGAGCCCTGTCTGGGGTCCCCTTGCTGTCAGGCCCCACCCTTGCCGTCTCCAGCGAAGCAGAGCCCTGGCTCCCCTCGCACACGTCTTTTTGCTGCCCACCCCTGGCACAGGCCCTGCAGTCCCTTGGCTTTTGACCTCTGGCCCCGTCCAGGGTGTGTCGTGCAGAGAGCCCAGGTGACACCCACCCAGTCGGGGAGCTGGGTGTCAGGGAGAGCCTGGGTGGCCGCCAGCCCTGCCAAGGCAGCAGTGAAGGAGCCGGCGCACCCCTGACCCTCCACACGCCCTTCCTCCCGTCCCAGGTGCAGCAGCTCCAGCAGGTGCCTGTCCCGCACGTGTACTCCAGCCAGGTGCAGTATGTGGAGGGCGGCGACGCCAGCTACGCGGCCAGTGCCATGTAAGTGGGCGGGGCGCTGGGGGAGGGGCTCAGGTCTGCCCTGGAGTACACCAGCCCCAGTCCCGTCAAGGGCTCAGGTGGGGGACAGGCCGCCACCAGGAGGGGGCAGAGGACCCTGGGAGGTCGGGAAAGCCATCCTGGCACAGCTTAGGGCTGTGGAATCAGGTGGGCCTGGTTTTTAACCAAAAAGAAAAAAAAAATTGTTTAAATTTTTAGAGGATAAAAATTTCCAAATAATAGAGAGTGTTAAACAATCGGGAGAAAACACCCACTTTCTCTCCTGACCTCCAGCCCTGCCCCACAGGGCTCGCTGTGACCTGCTTCTTTGTTTCCTCCCAGAGATGCTCAGAGTAGGAACTCTCCCCTTCCCTTGTCGGAAACAGGGGCGGCGTGTTCCCCCAGCCCTTCTTCCGCTTGTCCTTGTGGGCCCTGGTCACCCTCTTGACCACGGCGTCATACTCCTCCGTGCCCGTGCAACACGTAGGTGACGTTCACCCCGCTGGTGCCGCGCCTGGTGCAGCTCCGCCATCCTCGCATGTGGGCACATCCTCGCGGGCGCCGCGTCCCGGGCCGCCCCGGCCCCGGCCCCTCCTTGCCAGGGGTCCTCCACAGAGACGGCTCCGACTACCGTCATTGTTGTCGTCTTGGTTCCCAGAAGTTTCACTCACTTCTCTCTACATCTGTCAGGGTTTTCTGTCTCTGCCTCCTGCCCTGTGGGCGCAGCACTGCAAAGCTCCTAGGGCGACTGGGCCCCCGGGGCGTCCAGGCTCCCGAGTTGCAGGGCCGGGCCCACGGCATGCAGCTGCCTCCAGCTCCATCGGTTTCTTCCCAACACCACTCATGTCTGCCCTGAGCAGCCCACCTGAGCTGGCAGCGGCCAGCTGCTCTTTGCATTGCGAAGAGGGGCCTGTCTCTTTTGCTTCTGTTGGAATGCCCTGATCGCAGCGTGTGTGGTTTCACCTGCTGTCAGAGTCTTCAGCTGCATGAAGTTCTCGGGGCGATCCTGCCGTCGGCTGTGTCTTCTTTCTCTCCTCCCCAGTGGATTGTTCTCGGGTTCCCAACCCTTTCCCAGCCTGGATCCCCGCCCCGGCCAAAGCCACAGCCCCTGGGCCTCTGTCCCTGGCCCTGTCCAGGGTGCATCGGGAAAGTTATTTTAACTCTGTGTTATTTTTTCAACGAGAATCTACTGAAGCAATGTTTTTGGAGCACAGGTTGCATGCTGGACATTGGGCTGGGGATTTTTCAATTTTTTTTTTTTTTTTTAGTTTTAGACACATGGTCTCCCACTGTCGCCCAGGTTGGAGTGCAGTGCAGTGGCATTATCATAGCTCACTGCAGCCTCAAACTCCTGGGCTTAAAGCGATCCTCCTGCCTCAGCCTCCTGAGTAGCTGGGTGGGACTACAGGTGCATGCCACGATGCCCAGATAATTTTTCTTTTTTGGGTGGGGTAGAGATGGGATCTCACTGTGTTGCCCAGGCTGGTCTGGAATTCCTGGCCTTGGGCAATTCTCCCACTTCGGCCTTCCAAAAGTGCTGGGATTATAGGTGTCAGACCCACCGCTCCCAGCCTAAATTTAAAAAAATTTTCTATTTGAGATGGGGTCTTATAGTGTCGCCCAGGCTGGTCTCCAACTCCTGGCCTCAGATGATCTTCCTGCCTCTGCCTCCCTAGCAGCTAGGATTACAAGCTCACACTGCCGGGCCTGGCTTGGACTTTTTAATTTTAATGTTGCATTTTTTAATCACTGAAGCATGAATGGGTTCAAACATCAAAATCATGTCCAGCAATGTCTAGTGAGACGGTGAGCGAGGTGCCCAATGCCTGTCCCCTCTCCACGGAGCCCTCCACACCCACAGGTGACAGACATACACGCGAAACTTGGTGGCGTCTGCCCGTCCCACCATCCGGGCCCTGCTCTGCCTTCTTGCTACCTTACGGTGTGTTCTGGGGCTTGTTCTTTGGTAGAGCCGCAGGACCTTTCCTCCTCGTCGTCTTTCATCCCTGCATAGGAACCGTCATCTTTTAGCAGCCCCGAACGAGGGACCCTTGGTGGCTTTTACTCGCTCGCTACGATGCGCAGCCTCAAGCCTGCGCACCCAGTGCGTGTCTGGGGACGGCCGCGGGAGAGTGCCGCGTGCAGCACCCGGCGCCGGCCGCCTCCTGCCGTGACCTCTGCTTGCCTTTGCACGTGGCCTCTCGCCGGCCTCCCGGGGTGGGGGGGAGGGGCTTTTCCGTCTCATGCACGGCTGTGTCCGCGGTGCCTAGAACCGTGCCCGGCACACAGTGGGCACTCGGTAATGTCCCGGTGTGAAGGCGTGAGGTCCAGCGCAAGCTCCCCGACTTTTCCATCTCCGCGTCCTCACTGCCGACGTGGGGAAGGCCACCCGGATGCGCAGGGCCGCTGTCGCGACGAAGGAAGCGCCGCCCGGCAGGCACCTGGGGGTGGGGTGTACCTGTTCAGTCCTAGGTGTCCCCGGGGCTGCCGCTCCCTCGGTCCCCTCCTGGGAGCCCCTCCCTGCAGGACGCCCCTCAGTCGTGTCCCTCCGCCGCCCGCCGGGCTCCCAGCCCCCTGACGCGCCCCCCCCTGCCTCTTCCCAGCCGCTCCGGCACCTACCCGTACCCCGAGACGCCGCTGTACACGCAGACGCCCGGCGCCGGCTACTACGAGGCCACGGGCGCGGCGGCGCAGGTCAGCTCCCCCGCCACCTCCCAGGCGGTGGCCAGCAGCGGCTCCGTGCCCATGTACGTGTCCGGCGGCCAGGTCGTCGCCAGCCCTGCCAGCAGCGGGGGCGGGACCAGCAACAGCGGCGGCGGCAGCGGTGGTGGCGGCGGCGGAGGAGGAGGTGGCGGCGGCGGGGGTGGCAGCGGCAGCGGCGGCGGCGGCAGTGGAGCAAGCACCTACGTGATCCAGGGTGGCTACATGCTGGGCAGCGCCGGTCAGTCTTACTCCCACACCACTCGTGCCTCGCCAGCCACGGTGAGTGCCCCGGCTCCGCCCCAGACGGGCTAGGTGGGGGCAGACCGGGTGTGTGTGTGGGGGGTGTGGACACTAGAAGCCCCGCCTGTGGCTGTGGCTGTTGGCCTCCGGTTAGCAGGAGCCTGTGTGACCTAGTGACGGAGTGCTCACTTGCAAATGGCCTGCGATCAAACGCTTGCTGTGTGGCATTGGAGAAGTTACTCAGCCTCTCTGGGCCTCAGCTGATATGCATGAAGCTCTTAGAACAGTGCCTGATGACACCTGCTGCCCTCTATTCTGATCATAATCGGTAGGGGGCAGAGAGTGAGGACAGAGGGGCAGGCACCGCCATGGGAGGCTGCCCTGAGCGAGGTTCTTTGTGCCTCTGGAAGGCAGGTGCCGTTACGTCCCTCTGTCCCGAGGTGGCCTTGCATGCACTGGTGCAGACGAGTGTTTTACTTCTGAGTCTTTTATCGCGTGTGTGAATTTGGGACCCACCCCCCCCCCCCACGGTCAGGGTACAGAACTGTCCCATCGCCGCGGAGGTCTCCCACCTGCTGCCCCTGACGGTCGCTTCCTGCAGCCCCCCTCCCGACACCCCCAGCCCCCGGCAACCGCGAACCTGTTCTCCATCTCTGTGGTGTTGCCAGTTCGAGAATGTTCTACGAACAGAATCACAAAACACCACGTGGCCTTTGGAGAATTGGCCTTTTTTTTTTAAGAGATTGGCATTTTTCTGCTCGGCATACGTTAATATAAACTTGCATCTGACCAAGCTGCGTGTGTCGGCTGTATTGCACGGTGCAGTTCTAGAGAGTTCCGGGGGGGGGGGGACGGGGGGATGGCAGTGTTGCGGTAGGACGTCCCTCACGGCTGGGCTCTCAGGGTCACAGAGCGAAGCAGACACGGGCAGAGCACGCAGCCTCTGAGTGGCACGCTCCTGCCCTCCCTCCGGCCCCAGGTCCAGTGGCTCCTGGACAACTACGAGACGGCCGAGGGCGTGAGCCTGCCGCGGAGCACCCTCTACTGCCACTACCTGCTGCACTGCCAGGAGCAGAAGCTGGAGCCCGTGAACGCTGCGTCCTTCGGCAAGCTCATCCGCTCTGTCTTCATGGGTCTGCGCACCCGCCGGCTGGGCACCAGGTGGGGCCGCCCGCCCGCCCTGGGGGCTCACAGGGCAGCACAGGCCGCCTGGGACTCTCCACTCCAGCCCACTGGCCACTTGGAGGCTCCCTTGATTCACCCACTTATCCCACCCCAGGACCTTTGCACTGGCTTGTGTCTCCTCCCCGCCTCCTCACTCAGAAGTCCCCCGGCCGCCTTAGCACTGGGCACCCTCCAGTGTGCCCTTTATGTCACTGCTCGGCTTTTTTTTGGGACAGAGTCTCACTCTGTTGCCCAGGCTAGAGTGAGTGCCGTGGCATCAGCCTAGCTCACAGCAACCTCCAACTCTTGGGCTCAAGCGATCCTCCTGCCTCAGCCTCCCGAGTAGCTGGGACTACAGGCATGTGCCACCATGCCCGGATAATTTTTTCTATATATATTAGTTGGCCAATTAATTTCTTCCTATTTATAGTAGAGACGGGGTCTCGCTCTTGCTCAGGCTGCTTTCGAACTCCTGACCTCGAGCGATCCGCCCACCTTGGCCTCCCAGAGTGCTGGGATGACAGGCGTGAGCCGCCGCGCCCGGCCACTTCTCTTGTTTCTAATCTGTCCGAAATGCACACACCTTGAGGATGTGGGCGCTGCACACAGTTGGCACTTAATCAGGGCCCGCGAGCCAGCAGATTTGTGCCAAGAAGGACAAGAGGCCATCCCATGAATCCGGCCCTCGCTTCTTCTGCTTGGCGCCCCCACCCCCGCCAGGTTCAGCCCTGCTCATCTCAGTTCCGGTTCCCAGCCCGGGTGTCGCCGCACCCGTTTCTCCGTGCACAGCCCTGGGCCCGGCACCGGGGCTCCCCTGACACCCACGGCCCCTTCGTGTCCCCAGAGCAGCGACGGGGTGTCTCTCTAGCCAGTCCCCCCCCCGGTGAACGCGGGTGTGGCGCCGGGCCCCAGCCCGGCCCTCAGACCCTCACCCTCCACCCCCCACCCGCAGGGGCAACTCCAAGTACCACTACTACGGCCTGCGCATCAAGGCCGGCTCGCCGCTGCTGCGGCTGGTGGAGGACCAGCAGCACATGGCCATGCGGGGCCAGCCCTTCTCGCAGAAGCAGAGGTAGGAGGCGGGCCGCCCGGGCGCCGCGGGCAGGGAGGGGCGCTCCGCCCCCCCCCCACACGGCCGGCCTGCTTGCCCCCTGGCTTCCAGGCTCAAGCCCATCCAGAAGATGGAGGGCATGACCAACGGCGTGGCGGTGGGCCAGCAGCAGGGCGCCGGCCTGCCGGACATCAGCGCGCAGGTGCAGCAGTACCAGCAGTTCCTGGGTGAGTGCGCGCGGGCGCCCGGGCCGGGCGAGAGATGCCCGGGGAGCGTGGCCAGACGTCACAGGCCTCATCCACAGGGACGGTTCGGTCCCCACAAACCCTCTCTGAGGCGGGTTCCCTTCCACTTCAACGGGCGGCTTTTCCCCGGGTCTCTGAACCCTCCAGCAAAGCCCCCTTTATGTTTGTTTTCTGTTTTTTTGAGACAGAGTCTCGCTCTGTTGCCCAGGCTAGAGTGAGTGCTGTGGCGTCAGCCTCGCTCACAGCAACCTCAGACTCCTGGGCTCAAGCGATCCTCCTGCCTCAGCCTCCCGAGTAGCTGGGACTACAGGCATGCGCCACCATGCCCGGCTAATTTTTTTCTATATATATTAGTTGGCCAATTAATTTCTTTCTATTTATAGTAGAGACAGGGTCTCGCTCTTGCTCAGGCTGGTTTCGAACTCCTGACCTCGAGCAATCCGCCCGCCTCTGCCTCCCAGAGTGCTAGGATGACAGGCGTGAGCCACTGCGCCCGTCCCAAAGCCCCCTTTATGTCACGTGAGATCTTGAGTCCGGCCCAAATGGGCCTGGTTACTCGGACAGTCCACGGTATTCGCCAGTCCGAGGCATGGCAGGCAGTGACCGCCCCTGGCGAGCCCGTGTGCTGGCCGCTTCCTTGCCTGCCCAGCTGCTCCGCAGAGCCGGTGCATCTGTGCGGTTCAGCCCACTCGCCAAGAAGGCAGGTGTGCGCCGTCCAGGGTTTCTAGAGGTGAACTTCTAAAGAAAAACATACAAATGCAAACAACAGTCAAGGAAAACGAGACAAAGCGATGCTAAGTAAACGAGCAAACACCAGCAGCCCAGCGTGTAGCAGCCAGGCATCCTGGACGGTGACTCCGCGGAGGCCCACTTCCTGGGGGTTTCTGTTGACAAGCGCCAGACTCCCAGGCTGCCCTTGGGGGGGGATGACAGTTCTGACACAGTCAGGGGCGTCACCAGGGTGACTGTCCATGGCTGGGCCCTCAGGCTCAAGTCAGCATCCCTGTGGCCCTGGCCGGGCCTTGGGGGCCTGCTCCCTGGCCAGGTGGGTGTGGGGGCGCAGCCTGGGCTCAGGGGCCCACGTCCCAAGGGGGTGCCGGTGCCACCACTTGGCACAAGGCTGCCGTGTTCTCTGCTGGAAGAGCGTGGGCTCTGGAGTCTCCCCCTCCTGGGACGCCGGGCCAGGCCCTCGCCCTCCCTGAGCCCCGCCGTCCTTCGCCGCACACGGGGACCCCGACTTGGCGGTGGGAGGCGGCTGGGAGGAAGGGTCTCATCGCGCCCCTCCCCCCAGATGCCTCTCGGAGCCTCCCTGACTTCACGGAGCTCGACCTCCAGGGCAAAGTGCTGCCCGAGGGCGTCGGGCCCGGGGACATCAAGGCTTTCCAGGTCCTGTACCGGGAACACTGTGAGGTAGGACGGGCGGGCGGGGTCCCCGCCACGGGTGGGGCAGGGCCACGCGGCCCCCAGGCCCCCTGAGCGCCCGCGTCTCCCTCAGGCCATCGTGGACGTCATGGTGAACCTGCAGTTCACCCTGGTGGAGACGCTGTGGAAGACCTTCTGGAGGTACAACCTCAGCCAGCCCAGCGAGGCGCCACCTCTGGCCGTGTGAGTCCCACGCGCCACCCTCCCGGAGAGTCAGCCGCCCAGGGGTGGGGTGGTCTGGCATCGTGCGGGAGTGGGGTGTCTGCCCGACCCCTGCAGCTTGTGGGGTGGACATGCCCTTCGCTTCCCACAGTGTGTGTGCGTGTGTCCATCTGCGGGGCGGGGCGGGGCGGGGCGGGGCGTGTGCCACCAGTCCAGGCGTGCTGGCAGGACACCATCTCCTTGGGGTGGCTGGGTTCTGAGGCCCCTGCATTGTGCAGGGTGGGGTGTACGCCCCCCCCTGACCCCCGGGGGGTCTGCACCAGCCTGACCCCAGGGCGGGGACTGGGGGTGCCTGTGCCTTTCGGGCCCTGGGTGCAGGACCACGGAGTGCCTGAGTGACCCGGGCTGGGTGCCTGCAGGCACGACGAGTCGGAGAAGCGGCTGCCCAAGGCCAGCCTGGTGCTCCTCTCCAAGTTCGAGCCGGTGCTCCAGTGGACCAAGCACTGTGACAACGTGCTGTACCAGGGCCTGGTGGAGATCCTCATCCCCGACGTGCTGCGGCCCATCCCCAGTGAGTGTCCCGCCGCCGCGCCCCCCGACCGTGCAGCACCCCAAATGCACCACCCACCGCCCTGACCAGCCCCCGCCGCGGCCCACAGGTGCCTTGACCCAAGCAATCCGGAACTTTGCCAAGAGCCTGGAGAGCTGGCTCACCCACGCCATGGTGAACATCCCCGAGGAGATGCTGCGGGTGAAGGTGAGGGGAGCGCCGGCCTGGCGCCCGGCCCCTGTCCCCGCCCCTGGGGCCGGGCCTCGGTCTTCTCTGTTCCCTGGGGGCAGCAAGATTTGTCCCCCCACCTGTTCCGGGGATGGCAAGCATGGCCCCGTGGTGTGTGCGGACTCACAGCAGCATCTTAAAAAAAGTAAAAGTGGAACGGAAATCGACAGTGAATCTCTGTGGACGGCTTGGCTAGAAAGCGCTTTAGGTGTTCAGAAATAGATGAAGCGTTTCTTAAAAAGGCAACAACACCTGTAAGGAAACAGCGCAGCCCTTCTCGTCAGCGCCGCACACCGCTACCCGCTTAGACGCGGCATGGGCTGCGCTCGTCCCCGGGCACCAGAGGGCTGGCGGCCGGGTCACTAGGGTCCGGGGTCCTGTGGGAACAGTGGAAGCCCATCAGGCGAATTGGCGACTCGTGTATTCATGCGTTCAGGCTGCACGCATTTATTGGGCACCTGCTGTGTGCCCAGTCTCACTCTCAGAGCATAGTAATTGACAAGACAGACAAAACCCTGTCCCTCTGGAGCTGAGATTCGAGGGTAGGGTATTACAACAAAATGAAAACAAATGTTTATTAAAGCAGTACTTGGCCTTCCTGGCCAGTGCTCTCCATGTTTTCTATTGTCTTCTTTCATTAAAAGAAATAATGCCGGGCCAAACACAATAAGTTGATTTTTTTTGACCCACACTGGTGGGTGGACACCCAAAAGTTTGGAAATCTTAACCTCTTGGTCTCCTAACAAAAGCAGCGAGGCGCAGCCCTCCTTTCTTTAGGAAAGAGGAAACTGAGGCTCAGAGGTTGCAGCGGGTGGGGCAGAGGCTGGCTGGCGGCGGTTCTACAGAAGCCACAATCCCGACCCGCACGCAGGTGGCAGCGGCCGGTGCCTTCGCGCAGACACTGCGGCGCTACACGTCGCTCAACCACCTGGCGCAGGCGGCGCGCGCCGTGCTGCAGAACACCGCGCAGATCAACCAGATGCTCAGCGACCTCAACCGCGTGGACTTCGCCAACGTGCAGGTGCGCGGCGCCGCAGGGGGCGGGCAGGGGCAGCCTGGCGGGCGGCGGCTGAGCCCGCGTCCGTCCGCCGCGCTCTAGGAGCAGGCCTCGTGGGTGTGCCGCTGCGAGGACCGCGTGGTGCAGCGGCTGGAGCAGGACTTCAAGGTGACGCTGCAGCAGCAGAACTCGCTGGAGCAGTGGGCGGCCTGGCTGGACGGCGTGGTGAGCCAGGTGCTCAAGCCCTACCAGGGCAGCGCCGGCTTCCCCAAGGCCGCCAAGCTCTTCCTCCTCAAGTGGTCCTTCTACAGGTGCGCACGCGCCGAGGCTTCGGGTGGGGGCGGGGCCAGGGCGGACCCCACCTCCCGGTGAGCCAGGGGCGGGACCGGGTGAGGCGCCGCCCCCTGAGGCAGCGCAGGGGCTCTTCTGTGTAGATGGGAGCCTGCGGGTGGCGGGCAGTGCCAGGACCTGGGTTCCCAAAGTTGGCCCCCTAGGGAAGCCTGTGGGGGGCCCAGCCCGGGGGTCGTTGAGGTTGCTCGAGGCCCGGGGTGTTGCCTCTGGCAAGGGGTGGCGAGGGCCCGGGCCTGGCGGCGCCTGATGGCCTCTTCTCCGTCGCCTTCTCCAGCTCCATGGTGATCCGTGACCTGACCCTGCGCAGCGCCGCCAGCTTCGGCTCCTTCCACCTTATCCGGCTGCTCTACGACGAGTACATGTACTACCTGATCGAGCACCGCGTGGCGCAGGCCAAGGGCGAGACCCCTATCGCCGTCATGGGCGAGGTGCCAGGCGGCGGGGCGCTGGGGGCATGGGCCGGGTGCCAGGCGGCCGGGTCCTCACCCTCTCTCTTCTCCCCTCCCTCCAGTTCGCCAACCTGGCCACCTCGCTGAACCCCCTGGACCCTGACAAAGGTAGGCGGGACACGTTCCCACCCAGGGCTGGGGGTGGGCGGACAGGGCGGTGGCGGAGCTGGCAGGTCCCACGCCAGGCCTCGCGCTGAGCCGGTCCTGGTCCATGTGCCCCAGACGAGGAGGAGGAAGAGGAGGAGGAGAGCGAGGACGAGCTGCCCCAGGACATCTCGCTGGCCGCTGGCAGTGAGTCGCCCGCACTGGGCCCCGAGGCCTTGGAGCCTCCGGCCAAGCTGGCGCGCACAGACACGCGCGGCCTCTTCGTCCAGGCGCTGCCCTCCAGCTAAGCCCGCGGCCTCCCCCGCCCCGCCCGCCCCGCCCCGCCGCCCCTCCACGCCAGGGTCCCTCACAGCTTCTGTGGCTTCGCTGTCCCCGCTCCAGCCTCAGCCGAAATGGGGAGGAGGCCTCCAAGACAGGGAAGGCAAGGGGACCCCGCTCCGGATGGGGCGGCACAATCACTGGGCTGGGCGGAGCCGCAGCTGCAAACTCTGACACAAAAGACGTGCCTTAAGGAACCGTCGCGTGCCCAGGTGCCCCGCGGGGCGTCCAGCTCGGCCCCTTGGCCCCCACGAAGGCCGCAGCATCTCCCTCCCTCAGCCGCGCCCTCCCGGGGGCAGGCAGGCAGGCCCCTCCCGCTCAGAACTGTTAACTTATTCAGCTCGCTGGCTTTGCACAGCCTGACCTGGGCCCCGCCCTGAGCCCCGGGTGGGCGCAGGCGGGTGTCACCTGGGGACCCCCACTGTCAGCAGCAGCCCCAGGGCCCCTCCCCCAGGACCCCCACTGCTTCCCCTTCTTGGTATTAAGTGCAATTAAAGCCGTGGGTGTCGCATCTTCTCTGGCGCTGGGACCTCCCTTGCCCGGCAGCCTGAGAGGGGGCCCTGCTGGTCGCCTGCGGGGAGGGCGGCGGGGACGCGGCCTCCCGCTTCCAAAGAAGAGCCGCGGGCCGGAAGGTGTCCGCGCCTGCCCGTCCTGGGCCGGGTGCTCCCCAGATCCAAGACCCCGCGCCCCGCGCCTTCCGTGCCGCTGGTTTGTAACGGAACCTTCTACTCTTCCCGGAGACTGCGCTTCTCTGTGCCGTGCGCCCCCACCCCACGACTATTGTGCGATTTGTGAGCGCCGCCCGAGCGGAGTCGGTAACTTGTTGGGTTTTTTTCCAACCATCATGGCCTTATCTGTTCGTTTCCTCAGTGTTTTCAACCTGTGAGATAGATGTTTATGGCAAAAACAAAAATGCGAAAAAAAAGGAAAATCTGACCTATTGTATAAAAATCACTATTTTGTGTGCTCCGCGTGCTACAGCTTTTGGGGTGGTCCTGCCCAGGGCCCCCCTCTCCCGGCGGTGAAAGTGTCCACCCGTGTGGTAGTTTAGTGTGCCGAGCTGTTTTCTACCTTTTTGTAGTTCTTTCTTAAAACACAATAAATTCCGCTGTGGTATTTGTCTACTGCTGACTTGCCGGCCTTTGGGGGGCCTTCTGCCGGCCCCAGCTGCAGTCACCGGACCTTGGCGAGGTTCAGAAATTAAACATTTATTACACGAAGAGGAAGGAAGTGGGGATGGCCACCTGGGGGCGGGCAGATGAGGAACGGGAGCTCTCGGCCTCGGCCGGGGCAATGTCCACACCTGTAGCTGGGGAAAGGGGCGAATGCACAAGGGGCCCGGGCCCATGCCCAGCTCGGGGCAACGGCGGGGTGCTCGAGGCCGCTGGGGCAGGGGGCTCCCTCCCTCTGCCCCTTCCCAACTTAAATAGGCATAAATAGAAAGCGTCCAGACTCTCAGGCCGCCAGGGGCTGCCCCGCCCAGCGCCCTTCCCACAGCCTAACACTAGTGCCGGTCGAGGTCGCCAGCCAGGAAGAGGCCAGCCCGGGGCGGCCAGCTCCCGGCCGCGGAGGTAGTTGGAGTCAGTGTCCAGGGCGGCCGGGCCCTCACAGCACAATCCAGGTGTATCGCTCGCTGTCCGCCAGAACCTTTAGTGAGCACCCTGCAGGGACAGTGGGGACACAGCCGTGGGGTGCCTGGCCGTCTAGGCCCCATAGCCAGGCCCCAACTGGCTTGGTGCTAGAACAAGAAGGTTCCAGAAGGCAGGGACTCTGCTGCCATCCAATAAACTGTCTGTTGTGTGAATGAACAACTGGCTGGGGCTCCCAGGCCCCGCACCTGCCACCAAGCTGGGCTACGTCCGCCTCACCCCCCAGTCCCACCACGTCCACTGGCACGGCCAGCCTTCCTGCCCGTCTGCTGATGCTCACGAATCCGCCTGCTCTGGGCCCGGCCCCGCCCATCCCAGGGTCACCGAGCCCCACCTTTGTGCAGGGCCTCGTTGGTCATCCTGTTGACGTAGCGGCCGCTGCTCTCGGGCACCAGCCACTTCATGACCATGTCCACACAGCTCTTGCGGTAGGAGCTCCAGACACTGCCGCTGCGGGGCGAGGGGATGAGTGGCTCTCGTGGCCCTGGCTGCTGCCCCCCTACCACCCCGGCCCCACCTCACCTGGTCTGCCCTTTGACCTCAGTGAGGTCGCCCACGCTGACTGTCTCGAAGATGCCTGTGTTGAGGTCCCATGCCACCTTGAGGCTGGTGTGATAGGTCTTTGGTCTGCAGCGGGAGGGAGCCAAAGAGGAGCAGGGCTGGGAATTTTGTCTTTGGAGGGGCCCACCCAGGCTGAGGAACAAGGCAGCCTTCCCACGTCCCCTCTCGCCAAACGGAAGGGTCTGAACGTGGCCGCTCCTGGCGAGGGGGAGGCGTGGCTCCTGCCCACTCACCGGGGCTGGCCCTCCTCGGTGGGGGATGGGAACGCAAGCAGCAGCAGGCCGATGTTGATGAGGACCTGGTTGGTTTCCGGGCAGACCTGGGCGTGGAGGAGGACAGCAGCTGCTGAGGGGACCTTGGGACGCAGGAGGCCCCGAGCCCACCCTGCCCAGCCCTGAGCCCACCTCGAGAATCACTATGTCATAGTCGCTGAAAGAGCAGAACTGGTGGCCCCAGGTGGCGTCGTGGCGGATGACCTCGTTGATGACATACTCGAAGTCCAGCGTGAGCTGTTCCACTGTGAGGTACTGGCTCTGTGGGCGGGTGGGCACAGAGGCCGGGGGAGTCACACCCACAGCCCGGCGGGCGCCCTGGGGCTGTCCCTCGGCCTGCCGCACCCACCTGGACAGCCGTCCGCTCCCGCATGGGCCGCAGGTTGCGGCCACGAAGATCGGTCACCACGAAGGGCAGGGAGATCTTGTCATCCTCGAACTCTGGAGAAGCAGGAAGCGGGCGTAGAGGTGGCGCGTGGCCCAGGGGCCCCCTCCGGGCTGGCCCCTCCCTGCCACCGCAGGCTCCCCGCTCACCGTCCTCTGGCTCTGTCCCTTCTCCGGACTCCAGCACGTAGTACAGCTTGGTGTAGTTGACGTAGCCGGGCTCGGGCGCGGGGGCCTCCGCTGCAGGGGGGCTGTCCTGGGGCGCTGCCTCCCCGCACGGGGCCAGGGGCTCAGGGGGCGCAGAGCAGCAGCTGCCTGAGGGCCCTGGGCAGGCGGGTGGCCTGGCTTCCTCGGAGGCCCCGCCCTTGGCCTCTTTGGCCCTGCGGAAGATGTCAGCCACGAACTCCTTGGCTTTGGCGATCGCGGGGGAGGGCTCAGGGGCCCCAGAGGGCTGGGCTGGGGCCACCTCGGGGCAGAGGCTGGGGAGAGTTGGGGGCGGCTCTGGGCTCTGGGGCTCAGGCGGGCTGGGGGGTGCCGGGGGACAGGTGGTGTGGTCATACAGGATTTGGCAGAAGCTGCTATCGCCTGGAACAAGAAAAGTGACGGAGGTGGGAGAAGGGGTCAGTAAACCAGTTCAAGTTCTGCACACTCTCCCGACCTCCTTCACTGCCCTGGGACTCTTAGAAATCCACCTTGGGGAGACCCTTCTAGAAGACTTACCTATGTTTAAGGGATCACTTTGAAACACCCAGAAGGGAAAAGACCTTTACACACACGTGCACCACGCACACACGTGCAGACACATCCATTCAAACCCCCTTCCTGTGAGCACCCCACACCGAGGACACAGAGTGAACAGGGCAGACGGAACCCCGCCTCAGGGAGCTGGGAGTCTACGGTGAAGATGGGCAGAGCCACGTAAGTGTCACCCCACAGCCCTCTCCTTCCCGGCACACGCCAGACCCGTGCGGCACAGACCGGGTGCGTCTCCACCTGTCTGGAGACCAAGCGCCCCTCTAAGGACCGTAGGGGTCACATAGAGAACCCCAACATGTTCACCGAGCACCCTGGGGCTGGGCTCCGCACCAGGCCGCCTCTGAGCCCCACACAAGCAACCCTGGGAGAGGGGACCCGTGTCCTCGACTGCGGCTCAGAGAGGGATTTGTCCAGGGTCACCATGAGAGTCTGGGCTCCCGCCCACCACCGTGCTGGCCCTCCGTGGCGGGGCGGGGAGAGTCGAAAATTGCCAAGGCAACACCCTCCTGTGGTGTGTGTGTGTGCAGGTCTCTGACACACGCCCGCGGACGTGCGTTCTGGGGTTCTCACTGCTGCCCCCACCCCACAGGCCTCCGCCTCCCCATCCCCGGGGATGGACGCCAGGTGGCCCCCAGCTCCCCCCTGCAGCCCTGGATGTGTCGCTTACGGACCCAGTGAGAATCTCCCAGAGGGAGAGACCTGAGTGTGGCGCCACTGGGTCACAGCCATGATTCCATCGCCAAGTGGCCCCCAATGCCCCCCTCCCTCCCACCGCTGCAAGCCGGCGCATTCTCCAGCCTCCTCACATCTGTCACGGGCAAGGGACACCTTGAGATTTTCGCTGGCATTTCTCCGATATCAAAGATGTAAGGCGGCGTCTGCCCGCAGGATGTCTCACTGGCATTGCTCTTTTTGAGAGCAAGTGGCGCTTTGCTGCCCGGCCACCTTGGGCTACTTCAACTTAAAATAACGAAAATTAAATGACAGCAGCAGCTCAGTTCCTTGGTCACACGCGCCACATTCCAAGGGGCTACCAGAGGTGACCGTGGTGGACAACACGGATATAGGACATCCGAGGCCGGCAGAAAGTTCTAGTAGACAGCTCTGTGGTGGGGCGTGGCTGTGTTTGCACCCCAGCATTACCACTTCCTGGCTGTGTGACTTTGGGCAAGAGGCTTCACCTCTCTGTGCCTCAGTCTCCTAGTCTGTATCTGGGGACTGGAACAGAACCAGCCTCAGGGCACTGCTGGGTGGAATTGGAGGATAACAGGCCCAGGGCCTTGCAGCTGGTGCTGGCCTGTCCTCGGACCCAGGGGACCTACCTGCCGAGTGGACCGAGACGGCGCAGGCCACCAGGGAGTAGCTGGTGTTGAGTAGCACCACCTGGTCCTTCTTGAGCTGGAAGGCGGGCTGGAAGGTGGGGAAGGGGTAGACCACCTGGTACTTGGTGTGCAGCATGAAGCCGTGCCGTAGGCACTGTGCGCTCGGGTCGCCTGCAGCAACACAGGCCACAGCAGCTCACCTGCAGCCCCAGGACGGGGGCAGGCGGCCCGCACCCCGAGGTCCCCAGCCCCCTCACCTGGGTGGGCCCGGCTGGCATCCTGGCAGGCGGCACAGCGGCCCGGTGGCGGCACGGCCACAGTGCTGATGTAGATGTCGCGGTGGTTCTCGTCGCTCATCATCATCATGTTCATGAGCATCCCGTTGGCCGAGCGCGTGCTGGGGGCCAGCACAGCCTCAGCCGCCTGGCCCACGCCTCGGGGCCGGCTGCAGCCCTCCCCTGCCCATCCGTGGCCTCCCCGGTCCCCAGGTCTCACTTGAAGCCAAAGACGATGACCTTGGAGGCGTCACTGGGCCACTCACACACTGTTAGGTACAGGTCACTGTAGATCTCCTCGTCCTGGAAGAGCCGGACCTGCCGGACCTGAGCGGCATGTTCATGGTCAGTCCAAGGTCAGGAGCGGCCCAGACCTGGGGCTACACAAGGCTGGGCTGGAATCGGCCGGACCTGGGCTGGCAGGAGAGCCGCAGGCGGCCCCCACCAGACCCCTCGGCCTTGCCCGAGAACAGGCTGGGGAGGCCAGGCCCAGGACAGGACACAGCTGATGGAAGCCCTGTCCCGGCGGAGGGGACTTGCCCAGACATATTGGTTCTAAGCCCAGCCTGCCCTGAAACCCGTTCACCTGAGCTCATGTGTAAACAAGGCTAACAGCGCCCACTTCCTGTGGGAGTTCAAGGAGATCAAGGTTAAAGCCAGTGTGGAAGCCAATGTAGCAGCTTGCATGGCCCTGACACAGCTAGCACGTCCCACCTGGCCTGAGCCAATCATGTTCCGTGGGCTTTATATGCTGTGTGGAACCAAATGCAATTGCCACCATTTACCTATTTTGAAGCATAAAAATGGTAATTTCACTCTAGGAGGCCGAGGCGGGAGGATCGCTTGAGCTCAGGAGTTCTAGACCAGCCTGAGCAAGAGTGAGACCCCATCTCTACTACAAATAGAAAAATCTGCCAGCGCGTCTGTAGTCCCAGCTACTCAAGAGGCTGAGGCAGGAGGATGGCTTGAGCCCAGGAGTTCGAGGTTGCAGCGGGCTACGCTGACACCACTGTACTCTACCCGGGGCAACAGAGCGAGACTGTGTCTCAAAAAAAAAAGGTAATTTCATATGGTTCAACCTCACATATGGAATTTTGACAACGACCTCATGAATACATTATGGCCACTTAACACACAAGGAATCTGAGGCTCAGAGGGGGTGCTGTGACCTGCAGGGTCACACTGTTTGAAGGGCAGGATGACACTGGAAGCTCCCCGGGGTGGGGGGGCCTGGCCCTACCAGCTTGAGCTTGCTGTGGACGTTGAACTCCCACCAGTACAGGTGGTAGATATAGAAGGAGAAGTCGTCGTCCCCGCTGCTGCTGGTGTAGGAGAGGACGTAGCGGCCGCACTTGGAGAAGCCCAGGAAGATGTGTCTGTGGGGCGGGGGCGCACCGCGGCCGGGTCAGGGCGAGCCCAGCGCTCCCGGCCAGCTGCGCCCCCGCCTGGCCCCAGCCTCACCCTGCGTAGAGAAAGTCCTCATCCACGATGTTCTTGAGGGACACGCAGACCCGGGGTGGCAGCTTCCGGAAGAGGCGAGGGGAGAGCTGCCCGCTGATCTGAGGAAGGGGCGGTGGGAGCTCTTCAGGCACCATCTGCAGCCCCCCCCACCCAAGGCGGAGCAGCACCCAGAGGCCCGAGCAGGCCCACTTCCTGCCCGCCATAACAGCTAAGGGTCAGCCGAGCTCTGGGAGGTGGGAACAGCTGGGGACAGGGGAGACACACCCACCCTCCCATCTTCACCGCCTCTTCAGCCTCAGTTTCTCCTGCCTGAGACAAGTGTCACCTCCCCAGGAAGGCTCCTCAGTCACCTTGGCCCATGCTGGGCCACCTGGGATCCTCCCTGAAGACTGTCCCATGGTGCATTAAGCTGTCGGCGTCCATCCCACCAAGGAGGCTGGGATGGGGGCCTCAACAGCATTCACCTGTCCCTGACCATCCCAGCCTACAAACAAGGGGGGCTCAGGCTCCTTGGGACAGCCCTGGCCTCAGCTGGGGACCAGCTGAGGCAGACAGACTGGTGAGCCTAACCAATGTCCCAAAACTTCCGCAGGAGTCTCCTCTTCCCAATTAACTGCCACCTTCCACCCAATTCCCTCATCGCCAAGGAAGGATTTTGGGGGACAGATGGGCACAAGGCAGGCACTAGGGGATCAGAGCACCTTTAGTCTTCCGACCCAGGTTGATGGGAGACAAGCCCAGCCTTCAAGGGCTTCCAATCTGGTGGGGAAAAGCCCTGTCTGGGGAGCTCCCTGACCCATGGCAGCAACAGCCCTGCCCTCAAGGAGATCTCAGTCCGATGGAGGAAACAGCCCTGTCAGCGAGGCCCAGGCTGAAAGGAGACACACAATCCCAAGGAGCGTCCAAGCTAAGGGCGGAGCCACTGCCAAGAGCAGGGAGCTGAGCTCCCAGGCGGAGGGCGGAGACTGTCCCAGCCCGGGGAGCTCCCAGTCAAAAGGGGGAGACACAGCTCTGCCCTGACAGGGCTCCCAGCCTCAGTCCCTGTTCACAGAGACAGCCTCGGCCGTCACTGCCCATCTGACGGGAGAGTCACATCGCTGCCCTCCTAGAGCTGCCCAACTGATGGGGGAGACATCGCCCAGCTCTGGGAGTGTCCAGTCTGCTGGGGAAGACAGAGCCCTGCTTAGGTAGCTCCCACTCGGCGGGGGAAGACGCAGGCCTATCCAGGGAGCTCCCCGCATTCGATGGAGCAGGCCGACCCAGGTGTAGGAACTCCAGCTCCCGTGCGGTCGGAGCTGGGGCAGAGAGAAGGAACACCGGGCGGAGGAAGCCAAGGCCGGTGGTGGCAGGGGCTCTGCAAAGCGGGCGGGAAGGTTCCATGACGGAGGGGCCCTGGGAGCAGGGCTTTGAAAAATGGGTCCGACCCTGGGTCGCCCCTTCCTCTTGGCTTCCTGCGGGCTCTAGGGTCCCCTCGCTCGGAGCCCCCTCCCCGGGGCCCCGCCCCCAGGCCCCTCCATCCCAGCCCCTGCGCCCGAGACTCGCCCCAGCCTCCTCCATCCAAGCCCCCGCCCGCGTCCCGTCCATTCAAACCCCTCCCCGGGCCCCGCCCGGCCCCGCATCCAAGCCCCGGCCCCGCATCCAAGCCCCCTCCCCGGGCCCGCCCCCAGCCCCTCACCCCGCGAACGCCCTCCCTCCCTCCGCCTCCCTCGTCCCTACTCCCCACCCTCCGGCGCGCTCCTCCCAGGCTCCAGGCCTCACCTTGACCCGCTCCAGCTGCTTGAGGACATGCTCCCGCCGCCGCCCTGCTGCCCGCTTCCCCCCGGCGCCCCCGGGGCCGCCGCCGCCGCTCCCGGCCCCGCTGTTCCGCTCCGATTTCGAGCTGGGCGCCATTTTCACCCCCTCCCTCCACTTCCGGAGCAACCGGCCCCTTCGCCCCACCCCCGCCGTCTCCTCATTGGCCCATTCTCGAGACAGCGGCCCGCCGGTTGAGAGAAAGCCCGCACTCGCGCTATGCCTGTCCATCAACACCGTCTCGGCTCTTGATTGGTAGCAAAGGCAACGGCCCCGGCGGCCCGTCGCCGTATTCCCGCCCTCCCCCAAGGACGCACCGATTAGGAGCCCCGTTTGCCTTCCTCGCCCGGAAAACTTTGATCTGATAGGTGAATGTAGCTATCTATCTCAGAGGCGTCACGCCCCACTGTGGCCAGTGGGTTTCCATGGAGACCGCGGGCGGTCCAGGCCTGTGGGCGGGGCGATGGGAGCCTGTGGTCCAGAAGGGCCGGAGTCCCCAGCCCTGGGCTATCTGCGCCCACACCCGGTGGGCTGAGGCCTGATGAGCAGCATCCTTTGGCGGCCGAGCCAGGCCAAGGACAGGGATTTGCAAAAAATAAAATAAAAAGAAAGAGAAAAGGTGAGATTCGATGAAAGCATCTATTCCATGTGTGGGCTGGTGGGCTGGTGGTGACAGTGATGCCATCAATCACGGATCTCTTTACATGTGCAGAACACGGGCCCGAGCTTCCAACAGTTCTATGTGGTAGGGCCCTGTTATGCCCATTCTGCAGATGGTGGTCATGCAAATAATAATTGTTGAAAGTCAGCTGCGAGCATCGTCTTCATGTACATTAGCTCATGTCATCCTTGGAACAGTCTTGGAAATAGATTCTTTTATCTTCATTTTACACATGATGAAACAGAGACTTAAAGTGTAGTTCTCCTGAGTACCTGGCACGTGTACACCATAGATACAAGCTGTTGTTACTATAACCAGAGAGGAAATAAATGGATCTCTCTCTCTCCCTGCTCTTCTAGACTCTTGCATTCATTTATTCAACAAGTATTTATTGAACAGCTACTATGTTCTACATTCTGGGGTTACAGCAGTGAACAAGATAAATGATGCACAAGGAAATAGATATCTAACTCCAGTTAGGGTTCGAGAGGGGAAGGAAGAAGATTGTTTACAGAGGGCAGTTGGAGAAGTTCCCACAAAGGTGAGGAGGAGGGATATTCTAGCCAAGACAAAATTTTAGGGGAGTGAGGCACGGTGGCTCACACCTGTAATCCTAGCACTCTGGGAGGCCAAAGCGGGAGGATCGCTTGAGGTCAGGAGTTTGAGACCAGCCTGAGCAAGAACGAGACCCTGTCGATACCAAAAAATAGAAAAAAGTACCAGGGCATGGTGGTGTGCACCTGTAATCCCAGCTACTCCGGAGGCTGAGGCAGGAAGATGGGTTGAGCCCA
Organism: Microcebus murinus; assembly: GCF_040939455.1. NCBI lineage: Eukaryota > Metazoa > Chordata > Mammalia > Primates > Cheirogaleidae > Microcebus > Microcebus murinus. Next base: position 330,743 of record NC_134107.1, on the reverse strand, counting down.
GAGTTTGAGGTTGCAGTGAGCTATGATGACGCCCGCCACTGCACTTTACCCAGGGTGACAGAGTGAGACCCTGTCTCAAAAGAAGCAAAATAAAACAAAACAAAAAGTTTCAGGGGGATTGAGGTGGCATGATTAAGTGATTTTAAATAAACCAGTTGGACCACAGCAGGAATGAGCAAGGAAAAAATTGGGCAAGGAAAACAGAAGACCTCAAAATATGTAGGGAGTTTAGGGGGCTTGAAGGTAAGTAAGGCATTTAGATTTTACTCTTAAGAAGAAAAGGAAGCCTCTGGAAGGTTTTCAGTAGATGATGGAATCTGCTATGAGATTGCAAAGATCATTTGTGATCCAAATAATTAAATAAATCCTCATGAGTTTAAACAGAGACTTAAAGCGAGGCTCTTTTTTATACTGATATAAATAAATGGTTGAATAAATAAATGGGAAGAGGAAGGAGCAATCTTCCTTATAGAAGATGCCTAATTAATAAATGTAGAAGGAATGAGGGAAATAGAAAGTCACCCTTAGGCGAACATCACAGTAATAATTGCAGCAGGCAAGACCCACCAATGGATGCCAAACTTAGTAGATGAAACATTAAGGAGAAACAGGACATTTGCCTTCCCTCCACATATCTTTCCCCAAATATTAATTACCAGGGGATTTTTAAGACACGTGCATAAATTCTTTGTTACTCCTCCCTCCAAGAGCTTAATTCCCCTCCTTAGATATGGGCTGGATTCGGTGACTCGTTTCTAAGAAATAAAGCACTGAAAGGGGGAAAAAAAACGTAACTTGACAATGGAGAAACCTGGAATCTACTGTCTTGACCAAGTAATCAAATCAACATCACCAGTCGTGTTGACATCATGGGCCCCTGCCAATGTGAGGGGAAGGACACTTGGACCTATCTTATATCATCCCTCAAACCTGTAACCTCAACCAACTCATGGGACGGCATTAGACATCTGTCCCAATTGAAGAACATTCTACAAAATACCTGACCAGTATACTTCCAAGGTGTCAAGGGCATGAGAAAAAAAAAAAAAAAAAAAAAGACCAAGAAATTGTCACAGATCAGAGGATACTAAGGAGACGTGACAACTAAATGTAATGGGATGCTTTGGATGGAACTCTGGACCAGAAAAAGGACATCAAGGGAAAATTGGTGAAATTGAAATTTAAGTCCACAGTTTAGTGAATAACACTGTAACAAGGTTAGTTAGTGTCTTAGTTGTGACACATGTACCATGGTTATGCAAGATGTTAACATCAGGGGAAATTGGGTGACAGATAAAAAAAAAAAACTCTCTGTACCATCTTGGCAGATCTTCTATAAATCTGAAATTATTTCAAAATAGAAAGATTTTTGGCTGTGCACAGTGGCTCACGCCAGTAATCCCAGCACTTTGGGAGGCCAAGGTGAGAGGATGGCTTGAGGTTGGGAGTTCAAGACCAGATTGGGCAACATAGCAAGACCGCATTTCTATAAAAAATACAAAAAATATTAGCTGGGCGTGGTGGTACGTGCCTGTAGTCCCAGCTACCCAGGAGGCTGAGGCAGGAGGATTGCTTGAGCCCAGGAATTCTAGGTTATAGTGAGCTATGATCACACTGCTCCACTCCAGCCTGAGTAACTGAGTGAGAGCCTGTCTCTAAAAAAAAAAAAAAATTTAAAGAGTGGGGCAGGGGAAGGGTTTCAGGTACTAACAGTGAAATTGGAGAAAGGTGCCCATATTCAGAGCAAATGGGTCATGTTCATGGACTAAATATTGGGACAGGGGCAAGAAGAGTGAAATTAAAGATGACTTTAGCATCTGGGTGGAATATTTAGCAAAATGGTACTGCCATTTTCTGAAATGGGGAAGACTCAGGAGAAGTCAGTTTGGGCAAAGTCAGTTGAACATAGGGGAGAAAAAAATCCACCTGTTTTTCCGGCCAGGTGCGGTGGCTCAGGCCTATAATCCTAGCACTCTGGGAGGCCAAGGTGGGAGGATTGCTTGAGGTCAGGAGTTCAAGACCAGCCTGAGCAAGAGTGAGACCTAATCTCTACTAAAAATAGACAAAATTAGCCAGGCGTGGTGGCACATGCCTGTAGTCCCAGCTACTTGGGAGGCTGAGACAAGAGGATCCCTTGAGCCCAGGAGTTTGTGGTTGCTGTGAGCTATGATGGCACCACTGCGCTGTAGCCCAGGTGACAGTGGGAGACTCTGTTCCCCTACCCCCCCCCAACACACACACAAAACTTTTTCTTTCTATACTCATGTAACTCTCAATACTAGATGATGGGGGAGGGGGAGACTTCTCCTCTATCAAGCAATCTCCCAGGTCACCAGCTTGGTGTCCTGCAATTTAGCTCAATTCTGGCAGGATCTGTCTGGAGATAGCGTCCGATCCCACAGGTTAAGGACTCAGTCCCACAAGGCTTCCCTCCCTCCTTCCTTTGGATCAATCATTTGCTAGAAAGGATCACAGAACTCAGGCTTTAGTTACTATTACACATTTGTTATAAGAGGACACAACTTGGGACCGGCCATATGGAAGAGATGCCCCTGGCAACGTATGGTCTCTGGGCATGCCACCCTTCCAGCCCCTCCACACGTTCTGCAACCCAAGAGCTCTCCAAACTCTGACCTTTTGAGGTTTCATGGAGTCTTCATCGTGTAGGCACGACTGATGAAATCACGGGCCACGGGTGGTCGACTCAGCTTTCAGCCCCTCTCCCTTCCTTCCCAGGGGCGGAGACTGGTGCTAAGAGTTCCAACTCTCTAATCACAAGGTTGGTTCCCCTGGTAACCAGCCCCCATCCTGAGGCCCTCCAAGAGCCCCCAGCCACCAGTTATGTCGTTAGCATACAAAAAGACACTTATGCTTTGGAGATTGTTAGGCTGGGATCCAATCTGCAAGTGGCAGATACAGGCCAAGAGGACAGTTAGAAGGGGTGGAGAAGAAGGGAGGGGTGGAACCAGTCGGGAAGGGACTCCAGGAAAACAGAACACCTGACAATCAATCATCTGGTAACACCCCACACCTCCCTTAAACCGTCCCTGGGACCAGGCCAATGAAAGGAAACCAACCACCTGGAAGTCCTCAAACTCCACTGGTGCAGACTGGTACCCATTCCTCCCTCTCTTGAACAGATCTCCACTTTGTATAGCTTCCTTCTTTTCTACCCACTTGTACCTTTCTTCTCTCTTCCTTCTTTTCTACAATGACAGTGGTTTGTATGGAATTCCTTTCTGTCTGTGTTCACTCCCTCGCAGGAGCCCTGTTTGTGATTCTTCCAAGCAAGGACCCAAAGACTCAGGACAACATTTCTCTTTCAAAACCCAGCCCTGATAGAGATTCCAAGGGTTTCAGGAGCCGTGTCCCAGGAAACCTGGACAAAACCAATATATATATATTTGTTATTATATCACAGTAGGATAGCATATCTTTAGCAGGAGGGTCCCATGCCTTCTGGAGCCCCTAGGCCCTTGGGGAACAAAGCCTTTTAGTCAAGCATTGTTAGGAACCCAGGCTAGGTGACTTCCCAACACTGTGGTCAAACTGCTCTCCTCCTGGAAGCCTCAGGTCCTCTCTGCCAGTGACCTCACTCCCTGGAATGGCAAAACCATGCAGGGGTCCCCTTCATCTCCTTTCCAGACTCCTGCCTCTCCTCATCCCAGTGGAAGAGATTTTCTATCGGTTCCTGTGTAACAACCCCAAATACAGTGCTGTAAAACAACAATACCCATTTATCATGATTATCTCTCATGGTCCTCAGTGCTGACTGGGCTCAGCAGGGTGGTTTTCACTCCAGGTCTGTCACACAGTTAAAGTCATACAGTAGCTGGGGCCAAAGTCACCTCAGAGGCTTCCTCACTTCCTTGCTGGTTATTGGCAGGGACCTCAGCTAGAACTATCAGTCAGAACAGAACTGAGTGGCTTCTCCAATTGCCTTGGGCTTCCTCACAGCATGGCGTCTGGGTTCCACTGGCAAATCCTGAGAGACAGAACCAGAAAACATTTATATTGCCTCTCATGACGTAGGCTCTATATTGCAATGTCTCAGGCCCACTAGATTCTATTGATTTTATTTATTTATTTATTATTTAATTTATTTATTTAGTTTTTGAGACAGAGCCTCGCTTTGTTGCCCAGGCTAGAGCGAGTGCCGTGGCGTCAGCCTAGCTCACAGCAACCTCAAACTCCTGGGCTCAAGCGATCCTGCTGCCTCAGCCTCCCGAGTAGCTGGCACTACAGGCATGTGCCAGCATGCCCGGCTAATTTTTTGTATATATATTTTTAGTTGGTCAATTAATTTCTTTCTATTTTTAGTAGAGACGGGGTCTCACTCTTGCTCAGGCTGGTTTTGAACTCCTGACCCCGAGCAATCTGCCTGCCTTGGCCTCCCAGAGTGCTAGGATTATAGGCGTGAGCCACTGCACCCAGCCGACTCTATTGATTTTATTAGGCACAAAGATCCACCCGGAGTTGAAGGGAAAGTGGTTTAGAGGCCATTTCTTGATGGGAGAATGGCAAGGTTGCACTATAAAACAAGCACATGGTATATGACACACTGTTATGGCCATCGCTGAAAATTATAATACAATCTAACCTGGGCATTTCTTCTCAAATATTGAGAATATACAAAATAATATTTTAAAATATATGTACACTCTACCTATATAAGAAAAAAAAATATTACCAGTATCCTTACAGACCCCTAAGCTTATCCTCTGCTAAGATAACCACCTTCTAGAATTTTGTTCTATCATTCCCATAAGTTGGTATCTGTAAATGACATATTATTTGTTTTGCTGGCTTTGCCCTTTCATACAAATGGACTCATAATGGCGGCAGTCTCCTATAACTTGCTTTTTTCACTCAACAGTATGACACTGGGAATTAATCATATTGTGTGTAGTTGGGGTTCATTCAATTCTCACTTCCACGTAGTGAAAGCTCGGTGATGGGAAATGTGGATATTTCCAGTTCAGAGGGTGTCATACCAAGTGCTTCTAGAACACTCACGCACGTTTCTCCCCAGGCAAGAGTTTCTCTGGGGCACATACACCGGAATGGAATTATGGTATCAGTATGTGCCCAGTCGTTTTCTAAAGTGGCTATATCGATCCACACTTGCAACAATACAGGAGCATTCCAGTTGCACTGCGTCCTCACCAACACGGACATTGTCACAGGGTTTCTTTTGTTTTGTTTTTTACAGACAGGGTCTCATTCTGTTGCCCAGGCTGGAGTGCAGTGGTGTGATCAGAGTTCACTGCAGTCTCCAACTCCTGGGCTCAGTGATCCTCCTGCCTCAGCCTCCCAGGGTAGCTGAGACTATAGTCACATGCCACCACACTCGGCGAAGTTTTTTTTTTTTTTTTTTGAGACAGAGTCTCGCTTTGTTGCCCAGGCTAGAGTGAGTGCCCTGGCGTCAGCCTAGCTCACAGCAACCTCAGACTCCTGGGCTCAAGCAATCCTCCTGCCTCAGCCTCCCGAGTAGCTGGGACTACAGGCATGCGCCACCATGCCTGGCTAATTTTTTTCTATATATATTAGTTGGCCAATTAATTTCTTTCTATTTATAGTAGAGACGGGGTCTCGGTCTTGCTCAGGCTGGTTTCGAACTCCTGACCTCGAGCAATCCGCCTGCCTCGGCCTCCTAGAGTGCTAGGATTACAGGCATGAGCCACCACGCCTGGCCTTTTTTTTTTTTTTTTTTGAGAGATGGGGTCTCACTATGTTGTCCAGGCTGGTCTCAAACTCCCGGCTCAAGCAATCCTCCAACCTCGGCCTCCCAAAGTGCTGGGATTACAGGCGTGAGCCACTGCATCCAATCAGTCTCAGTTCCTCAGATAGGTCAGAAACACAGCAAGGATGTGTCATTTATCCCTGTTGGGAACATCCCGATGAAAAAATTTGTCCATATTCTGGTTACTGAAAAAAGATGTAACCTCCTCCAGGCAGTCTCCTGAGACCTCCACCCTCCAAGCTGGTTTTGGTGTTCTCTTTTGTGTTTTCTTCTCCTTTCATATCATGGCCACTGCCACAGTACAGCTGTGGTTTATGCACATTTAAGACATGTATATTCTACTAAACATGCAAATCATACAGAAGGACATTGTAGCTCCTGAAGGGAAGTCCACCTGCCAGCACACTTGCCTGGGGGCAGCGGGGACAAGCAGTGGGAGACTGGGAAGGGAGCTCGACCCACCTTTCAACTTCTATTTGTATCTCATTGCATAAACATCTTGCTGCCCCAAGCGAAATCTGGGGGCCCGTAGGTGGCTTTTTTGGGCATGCCATAGCACCATGGTTTGAAGGTTTGTCCCCTACAAAACACATGTTGGGATTTGATTGCCATTGTAAAGTGAGGGCACTAATTCCATTCATGAGGGCCCCACCCTCATAACCTAATCGCCTCCCCAAAGCCCCACCTCTTAATATCACCGCTTTCGGGGTTAGGATTGCAACATGAAACCGCCCTTTATAAAATGAATAAAGGGTTACAAGGTGGGAACTGTGGTAGGGGCCTGAACTCTGCAAAGCTATGGGCATAGTTGAAAAAAAAAAACAAAACAAAACAGCCATTGTTCCCTGGCTTGCCTGCCTGTGTTCGCTTACAGCTTAAGAGTCATGTCCCCTTGACTGGTGTGAGATGTGTGACTTCCCCAGTCGCTTCCATAGATTGCTATTATAAAATCCAAGACTGGGCTTTGAGATGCCTTCCAGACTCTGCATTGGGGAAAACCACCAGATGCCAAAGGGACCCACGGGCATGTGTGGGGACTGACTCAACAGGTCTGGGAACCCTGTACCCCAGAACTGTCTCGGCCAAGAAGACAATTTCTGCTTCTCAATCCTGAGTTCATCTTCAGTGCCCTCCCTCCCTCCCTCCCTCCCTCCCTCCCTTCCTTCCTTCCTTCCCTCCCTCCCTCCCTCCCTCTCCCTCTCCCTCTCCCTCTCTCTCTCTCTCTCTTTCTCTCTTCTTTTTCTTCTTCTTTTTGTCCAGACAGGGTCTCACTCTGTCGCCCAGTCTGGAATACAGTGGTGCCATCACAGCTCGATGCAGCCTCCAACTCCTGGGCTCAAGCGATCCTCCTGCCTCTGCCCCCTGGGTAGCTGGGACTGCAGGTGTGCGCCACCAAACCCGGCTAATTTTTAAATTTTTTGTAGAGATGGGGTCTCGCTCTTGCTCAGGCCACTCAGTGTTTCCTGTCCCTGTGTCACCACCTGTCATCTCTGGAATAAACGCACTCAATCCTCGTCTCAAGCTCTGCTTCTGGGAGACCCCAACCTCTGTCCCCGCCCTTGCCAGGCACCCAGCCCGGTGCCTCGGCCACTCCCAAGCGGAGCAGACACCAGTCTTAGAAGGTTCTCCCGCTACCGCTCTTTGCCTCACGACAACTCTTTGAGGGGAAGGGCTCTCTGCTGTCCCCAGTTTACGTGTGGGAAAGCTGAGATTTGGGCAGGACAGGGACTTGACCGAAGTCGCCCCCTTGGTAAGCGGAGGAACGAGGGGGTTTGACCTTGGGCGGAGACTGGCTTCCTCACCACCTCCCCGCGGCACCCCACTCCCATGTTGGGGCTTCACCCGCACCCCCTCATTCGATCCTTACACCACCACTGTGGCATGAGACAACCATGATCCCACTTTACAGGGAGGGAAACTGAGGCCCAGAGAAGCGGCAGAGCCCAGGTTTAGACCCAGGCAGGCTGGCACCAAGCTCACATCCTCAACCACCGGCTGGGGCCCGGATACATGTAATTTCCTCTCAAGCGGCTGTGGCCATTTGGGGAGGGGGGCGTCTGGCTGCCGCGGGACCGGCCGGCAGAGGGGAGGAGGGGCCGGGGCCGGAGACCTGGTCCAGAGCCCACCCACCCCAGGCTCCCCTCCAGACCCCTCCCTGCCGGCCCCTGCTCCTCCGTGGGGACGCCCCTGTGCCCCAAAGCCTCCCCACGCCTCCCTCCACACCCCTACTCCTGCGGTCGGCCCAAATACCAGACAGGGCGAATCTCAGCTTTTCCCCAAACATTCCTCGTCCCGTGGCCGGCCCAGGCTGGCTGAGGTTACGAAAGCAGAGCTGGGGTGGTTGTTGGAGGGGGACTGAGGGGACGGGCCAGCCTGTCCTCACCACCCCATCCGGCCGCCTGCCCGCCCTCCCCAGGGCGGAGAAGGGGGTGGGCCGGCGTCCCCCTGGTCCTCGGGAGAACCGGCTGTGCGCGGGGGGTGGCCTGGGCTGAGCGATGGGGGGCGGTGGCAGCCCCGGCAGAGGCTCCAGGAGGTGACCGCCTGGTTTCCATTAGGGAGCCTGGTCCGCAGCTCGGGGAGACGGCGGAGTCGGCCGGCTATGGTAAGGGGGGGCAGGGGAGGGTCTGAGGGTGGGGCCCACCGCCCCCCACCCCCCCACCCCAGCTCTGCCAGTTGGCTATTGCCACCCGCCCCGCCACCCAGTCCCTCCCCAGAGGAGGGGGATGCTGCAGTCGCCATGGCGACCCTGTGCCCGGCCTGGGGACACGCTGACCCCTCCCTCCTTCCCCTCCCAGCGGCTAAGCCTGCTACTGCTCCTGCTGTGGCCGGGCCCTCTGGCCACCCCCGGCATGGAGGATGCCACCTTCCCCCACCTGGGGGAGAGCTCGCAGCCCCCGCCCCGGGCCTGCCCCCCGCGCTGCTCCTGTCCCCGGGCGGACACCGTGGACTGCAATGGCTTGGACCTTCGTGTGTTCCCAGACAACATCACCAGGGCTGCGCAGCACCTCTCCCTGCAGGTGGAGCCCGGGGAGGGGACAGGAGGGTGGGGACCAGGGGGGTGAGACCAGAGGCCAGAGGTGCTGGCGGGGCATGCAGGGGCCCCACCCGTGGGAGGGGGTGAGGAGGTGGCAGCGCTGGAGGCTGGCCTTGACCGTGTGCCAGGGGACAGAGGGGCTGGCGGTAAGGGTTAGGGGATGCTGGGGTCAGCATCTTGGGGTTGTTTGGGGTCATGTGATGAGGAATTTGGCGTTGATTATGGGGGGCCCGGGGAGGTCAACATCTTGCCAGCGAGGGGAAGTTTGGGTGGGGTTGATTGTGGGGTGAGGGGGGTGTTGGGACCAAGGTCTTGGTGGTTATGGGGTTGTTTTGGGTTAAGGTGGGTTGATGGGGCATTTGGGGTCGACCGTCGGGGGGTTGGGGCATTTGGGGTTGATTGTGGGGGTGTCGGAGGGGTCAGGTCTTGGCAGTTTCTTGGGGTCAGGGTGACGGGGTGCTGGGTTTGTCTGGGCTGATGGGGAGCTGAGGATCAGGGCTTGGGGTCACTGGGCAGCGAACGGTCCCAGAGTCAGGGGTGTGACCGTCCCCACCCCGTCCCGCAGAACAACCAGCTGCAGGAGCTGCCCTACAACGAGCTGTCGCGCCTCAGCAGCCTGCGGACCCTCAACCTCCACAACAACCGCATCTCCTCCGAGGGTGAGGTCGCAACTGCCACCCCGCCCTTGCCCGCCGCTGCGGCAGCTCTGTGGCGGTTCCCAGAACTGCCCTCTGCTGAGCAAGACGGAAACTCGGGGTGGGGGGGCTGGAGGGGGCCATGTGGCTTTTGAGCAGGGGTGGGGGAGGGGGGGACTTGACGGGGGGGGGGGGCGAGCCTCTGCCAGTTCCCAGCTGGGCCCTGGGGCAGGCCGGAGCCCAGCAGCTCCCGGCCAGCAAGGCCAGGCCTGGGGTCCCTCACCGCCCCCGCCCCCCCAGGCCTGCCCGATGAAGCCTTCGAGTCCCTCACGCAGCTGCAGCACATCTACGTGGCCCACAACAAGGTGAGCTGGCCCCACGGGCCTGCCCAGCCGGGGAGCAGCCCTGGGGACAGCGGGGGACACGGGACGCACGGGACCAGCGTGCCGTGTGCTGTGCTACCCCAGCTCTCCGTGGCCCCCCAGTTCCTGCCCCGCTCCCTCCGCGTGGCCGACCTGGCTGCCAACCAGGTGATGGAGATCTTCCCCCTGACCTTCGGGCAGAAGCCTGCGCTCAGGTAGGCCCTGGCCCCGCCTGGCCCCGCCCCTGCCTCAGGTGTGGCAAGGGTCGCTGTCCCATTGTGAGAGGCTGGGGGGCTGGTTAGGTCCTTTCCCTGGGGGTCTGTAAGGGGCAGAGTTCCACCCTGGGGTCCCAAGGGGGAGGCAGGGCCCCCTACGCGTGTCCTGAGAACTGCAGGCTGCAGATAGAGCATGCGGGCACACACACGCACACACACGCACGCACACGCACCTGCACCTGCACCTGCATACACACTCTCACACACACTTCCAACGAGCACACTCACATACACACACTCGTGCACACACATGCATGTACATGCACACACCCGCACACACTCACTTTCATACACACATCCAACATGCACACTCACATATACACACATGCACACACATGCACGTACACACACGCACTCGCACACACATTCACACACGCAACTGCATACACACTCTCATACACACATCCAACGAGCACATATACACACACACACGCATGTACGCACATGCACACACACTCTCATACACACATCCAACGAGCACACTCACATATACGCACACGCACACACCCACATTCACACACTCATCCAGACTCGCACTCACACGCACACACGCACATTCATGCACACACTCGTGCGCACACAGCTGCACACTCACACACGCACTGGCGCGCTGAAGGCGGCCCCAGGCGGGTCGGGGCGGGAGGGGCTGCGGGGAGGCGGGGCAGGCCGGTGGCCGGAGCCTGGCTCCCCTCAGGTCCGTGTACCTCCACAACAACCAGCTGGACAACGCGGGGCTGCCGGCCGACGCCTTCCGCGGCTCCGAGGCCGTGGCCACGCTCAGTCTCTCCAGCAACCGGCTCCGCTACCTGCCGCCCAGCCTGCCCGCCTCGCTGGAGCGGCTCCACCTGCAGGTGCCTCCACCTCCCGGCCCGCCGCCGCCCGGCTCAGGCCCCCTTCTCTCGTCTCTGCCCTGGGGCACCCCCGCTTCCCATTCTCCCAAATATCCCCAAAAATCCCAGCGGCCGGAATGGCCTTTCTTTAAATCACTTCCACTGACACGGGTTGTTTGCAAGCACTCGCTCAGCGGCCTTGCTCAAGGCCGGCTCCCTGCCACTCCCTTACTCAAGAGCCGTCTATAGCTCCCCTCTGTCCTCTCTCCTGGACCCTCTGCCTCATCTTCTCCTCCTTTCTCCAGAACAACCTCATATCCAAGGTGCCCCGAGGAGCCCTGAGCCACCAGACCCAGCTCCGAGAGCTCTACCTCCAGCACAACCAGCTGACGGACAACGGCCTGGACACCACAACTTTCAGGTGCTGCCTGGTGGGGGCAGAGGAGCCTGCGTATCTATAGTCTGGGTGGGGGTCCCACCTTCTGTCCCCCTCCCCCGAATGGCTCTAACTCAAGGCCACACTTGGCGAGTGCCTCCTGCTCATGGGGCAGGTGTCCTCGTTCCCTGCCGCCCTGCACTGAGGTTGCATTAGCTGACGGACGTCAAAGCTGCCACACGCATTTCTCTCGGACCCAGGACTCTCTCCTGGTCACCTCCACAGCTCTCAGGCCGGCACCTGCCCCGAGCACCCCACATTTCCCTCCCGCCCAGATCCCTCAACTCACGACCCTCAGGTTGCAATCTCCGGCCTGAATCCGTGGACCCCTCCCCGTCACCGTCCCCGCGAGACCCGACAGGTCCCGGCTCTGGGTGCCTGTCCTCATGCCGACCCCCTCTCCCACCAGCAAGCTGCGCAGCCTCGAGTACCTGGACCTGTCCCACAACCAGCTGGCCACGGTGCCCGCCGGCCTGCCCCGGACCCTGGCCGTCCTGCACCTGGGCCGGAACCGCATCCGGCGGGTGGAGGCGGGGCGGCTGCGGGGGGCGCGGGCGCTGCGCTACCTGCTGCTGCAGCACAACGCGCTGGGGAGCGCGGGGCTGCCCGCCGGGGCGCTGCGGCCGCTGCGGGGCCTGCACACGCTGCACCTCTACGGCAACGGGCTGGACCGCGTGCCCCTGGCGCTGCCCCGCCGCCTGCACGCCCTGGTGCTGCCCCACAACCGCGTGGCCGCGCTGGGCGCCCGAGACCTGGCCTCTACGCCCGGCCTGGCGGAGCTCAACCTGGCCTATAACCGCCTGGCCAGCGCCCGCGTGCACCGCCGGGCCTTCCGCCGGTTGCGCGGGCTGCGTAGCCTCGACCTGGCTGGCAACCAGCTGACGCGGCTGCCCACGGGCCTGCCCGCCGGCCTGCGTGCCCTGCGCCTGCAGCGCAACCAGCTGCGGGGGCTGGAGCCCGAGCCCCTGGCCGGCCTGGACCAGCTGCGGGAGCTCAGCCTGGCGCACAACCGGCTCCGGGTCGGTGACATTGGGCCCGGCACCTGGCACGAGCTGCAGGCCCTCCAGGTCAGGGGCAGGCTGGTTAGCGCGCCGTCCCCACCCCTCCGCTGCCTGCCAAGTTCTTCCCCACCCCAAGGCCTCGTCCCCACTACGGGCCAGCCCTGGGGTTGCTGAGACAGACCCAGCCTCCGGGACTTTGCCTGTGCTGTCCTTGACACCCGGTCCTCTGCCACCAGCCCCTCCACCTCCCCGCCTCCGCTTCTAGTACTGTCCATTCCAGAGTTCTAGAAGCATCGGTGGGTGCCAGGCACTGGGCACTGAACGACACAGCTCTTGTCCCCCCCTCGCCCCCAAACATCCCGGTCAGGGAGCAAGGCAGTCTACCGCCATCATAATTAGTAAATGACAGAGTGTTAGAGGTGGCGGGGGCTGTGGTGTGGAGGAAATACCACCTCCGTCAGTGACTCCCTGAATTAGGCCGGGACCTGTCTGTCTGTCCCCAGTGCCGGGAACAGGGCCTGCCCCGGGAGGGCCTGCGGGGAGAGGGGCTGGGGGCCGCTGAGCCCGATGGCCCGGGGACCTGGGGCCGCCACGTAGCCGTCTCTGCCCCGCCCGCCCAGGTGCTGGACCTCAGCCACAATGAGCTGTCCTTTGTGCCCCCGGACCTGCCCGAGGCCCTGGAGGAGCTGCACCTGGAGGGCAACCGCATCGGCCACGTGGGCCCCGAGGCCTTCCTCAGCACGCCCCGCCTGCGCGCCCTCTTCCTCAGGTGCAGGGGCGGGCGGCTGGGCAGGTCGAGGGGCGGGGGAGCGCCCGGGCAGGTCAGGACGGTGGCGGCCCACCCCTGCCACCTGCCCATGGCCGCCTCTCTGTCCAGGGCCAACAGGCTTCACATGACGAGCATCGCCGCTGAGGCCTTCCTGGGCCTCCCGCAGCTGCGCCTGGTGGACACGGAGGGCAACCTGGAGCAGGTGCTGGTGCGGCTGCCGCCCGCCGCCCCGCGTGGGCCACGGGCGGGGGGCTCCTGAGCCCTGGGGCTCCGCTGGGCCATGGACTGAGGACACGGCGCCCACCTGGGGCCCCCCGCCCGGCTCTCCCGGGCCCCGCGACTGGGCTTGCTCCGCCCTGCGCTGGGGCACGCGGGAGGGACTGAGGCATGCAGCTGGCACGCTCCAGGTGCTGAGACCACGGTGGCCTGTGGGACACACCCTCCCCCCATGCAAATGAGGCTGGTGACAATAAAGCCTAACACGCTGAGTGCTCACCACGGGCCAGGTACCACTTGGGGGGCTCTGCCCACTGGCTGCTCCCCGCTACCCTGCAGTGGCAGCTCTCACCCTCCCCGAGTCCAGCTGGGGAAACTGAGGCTCTGGGACGCCAGGTCCAGGCCCCCGGGCCAGTGAGCAACAGGGTTGGATTTTGAGGTCCTGAGACACACCAAGCAGCACCACGCACCACCCAGCCCCATGTAAACCCAGAAACACGCAGAGCCACCTGCCAAAGAAACAGGTGACAGATGCACGGACCCTCCACAAGCACACTGTCCCGTCCGGCCACTCCTGTGGATGTGCCTCCCCATCCACCCTTGGGGACACTGCGGGAAGGTGGGGAGGCCCAGCCCAGCCACCAAGGGCCAGTGCAAGGAACAAAGACAAGACAGAGCTGAGCTGGGTGTGGCCCTGGCTGTTTATTCTGAGTGTCGGCCCTGGGGGCCCAGCTGGGCCACGGCAACCCCCTGCCAGCCTCAGCGGCTTCTTTGGGGTATAGGAGGGTTTGGGGTTAAGGCCGGGGAGGGACAGGAAGTAAAGTGCTCACAGGGGCCCTTGGGGCTTGTCCCAGCCGCCCTCCCCTCCCCGGGGCAGGCCAGAGGCCACACGCCCCTGGACTGTGCAAACAGGACTCTCCGCCGTCCAGGCCTGGGTGAGGGGCGGCCGCCATTGTCACGACGCCCCCAGCCGGGGAGGCTCTGGCTGGGCTGGGGGCCCTGAGGGGACGAGTCCAGAACCGATTGTCCGCTGATTGTCTAGTGTCCGGCGGGTGGCCGTGTCGGCTCCTCCCTCGGCCGTGGGTCCGCTACCCGCTGCTCCAGGGGCCGCCCGCCCGTCGGCCCCTCACCGGCGGAGCCGCTGCAGCTGGGGGACAGGCCGCTGGGGTCAGGGGGGTCCACGACCACAGCGACCCCCACCCCGCCTTCCGAGCCCCTTACCTCACTCTCCACCAGATTCCGCCTGTACAGCGCCTCCTTGGCAGCCTCCTGGGGGGACGGGCGGTCAGCGGGCCATCCCTGCCGGCCCCACCCTGTGGCCACCCGGTGCCCGCCCGGCCCGTGCCCGCCTCACCCTGCTGCCATCGTTGCCCAGGCGCCGCGCGGCCTCCGTGTAGAACTGCAGCTGCCGCTCCAGCTGGGCTGCGTACTCTGAGGGGCGGGGGCAGGGTGGGAGCAGGAGAGTGTGGGCATCCTCTGGGTTGGGGAGGGACTCAGGGGCCCCCGCCCCTCCCCCACTGTGCCTGTCCCAAAGGCCCTCCCCCATCAGATCCCATCCCTGAGCCCCCCCCAGCCGGATGCCCACCCTGAGCCCCTCCCCAACCAGATGCCCATTCCTGAGCCCCTCCCCCACCACACACCCACGTCCAAGCCCCTGCCCCGCGGGATGCCCGCGCCCAAGCCCCTGCCCCGCCCGATGCCCACGTCCAAGCCCCTGCCCCGCTGGATGCCCATGTCTAAGCCCCTGCCCCGCTGGATGCCCGCGCCCAAGCCCCTGCCCCGCCCGACGCCCGCGCCCAAGCCCCTGCCCCGCCCGACGCCCGCGCCCAAGCCCCTGCCCCGCTGGATGCCCGAGTCCAAGCCCCTGCCCCGCCGGATGCCTGCATCTAAGCCCCTACCCCGCCAGACACCCAAGTCCAAGCCCCTGCCCCGCCGGACGCCCACGTCCAAGCCCCTGCCCCGCCGGACGCCCACGTCCAAGCCCCTGCCCCGCCGGATGCCCGAGTCCAAGCCCCTACCCAGCCGGACGCCCGTGTCCAAGCCCCTACCCCGCCGGACGCCCGAGTCCAAGCCCCTACCCCGCCGGACGCCCGAGTCCAAGCCCCTACCCCGCCGGATGGCCGCGCCTCCCTGTTCCAGCTGCGCCCTCTGCCACTGGCTGCGCTGCACGATGTCCTGGTACTGCTGGGCCACGTCCGGGGGCACGGGCCGCCGTGCCTGCCTGAGGGCCAGGATCTAGAGAACGCAGAGGAGGCTGTCGGGCCCTGCCTGGGCCTGCAGAGCCCCCAGTCCTGCCCCGCGCGCAGTGGGGTGGCCGCTCACCTTCCGCTCCAGACGCTCCTGGTCGAAGGCCAGCACGCTGAGGCTGTGCAGGTTCCGGGCTGACCTAAGGGGCGGGGGAGGGATGAGGGGCTGCAGGGACTCCCTGCCCGACCCGGTTCATTCAGCTCGCTGGGCGTGGCTGCAGCACCAGACACACGGTGTCGCGGAGCCCACAGCCCAGCGGGGACGATGGCTACACACCCGGCAACTCTGATGCCTAGTGGGCAGGGAGGTTTCCTGGAGGAGGTTACAGTCAAGTTGGGACCCAAAGGGGGAGTCAGGGTTGGTCAGAGGAGCAGGAGGCAAGGGCACGGGAACACAGACACACAGAGGCCAGTGACAACTATGCACAGCCGTGACCAACAGGAGAGAGGGAGTGGGGAGAGAGAAAGCTGGCTCTATCGACGATGGTTAGATCACAAAAGGTCTTTAAGATCAATCCGAGGAGTTTAAACTGGATCCTCCAGGAGAAGAGGTGCCAGGAAAGGGTTTGAAGCAGGGGAGGGGCCTTTGTGCCTGACGAGAAACAGCCCAGGAGGGGCTGAGAGGGAAAGAGGGGGTTCCCTCCAGCATGGCCCGGCCCAGTCACCTACCTGTTCCCTGGCTCCCTTGCAGAGGCAGGCACAGGCGGGGCCTTCCCTTTGGGCCCGGCGACCTGCTTCAGACGACAGGATAAGTCCTGATGCAGAGCACGGGTCCCCCGAACCAAACCTCCCCCCGGGGCTGCTGGTGGGCAGGGGTCTCACTGTGGGCACAGCTGCTGGCACGGGGTCGATGACCAGCCACCTCTCCGTCGTCGTCTCCAGCTGCTGGGCTGTCAGCGGTTCCCGAATCCGGACCATCACCTCCAGCCGCCCGCCTGTGGGCCGGCGACCGTCCAGGACCTGGTGGGGTGAGATCACGCTGCGGGTGGGAAGCGGGAGGTGGCTGCAGGCCCAGGGACGGGCCCAGGGTGACTTCCAAAGTATGAGCCCACGGGTATGGCTGGGACAGCTCTTGACCCTAACGGAGCAGGGTGCTGGAGTACTTAGCGCTGGGCAGCAGGACAGTGTGGGACTCTGGGTCTGCAGAGGGGCCCTTGGGGACTCAAGGCGGGCGGCGTTTGGAGAACTCGCGGCATGGCCCTGCTGGCGCGTGCGGATGATCGTCCCCCCTCACCTCAAGGACCTCCCGGACCTCGCACGCCGTCTCCAGGGCGTCCAGCTTCAGCTGTGCCGTGCCCAGCACCCGGTCGGTCTTGAACAGCCCCCTGTGTGTATGCGCGTGGGGTGGGGACAGCACGGTTGGGCCAGGACAGCGCCCCTTCCTGGAGCCCACCCACGCCCGTGGCGCCGGCTCACCCCTTGTGGACCACTTCGAACTTGATGCCTTTGGTCTGGATGGCCCGGCGGAAGCCGCGGTGGCCGCGGTTGATGCAGAGTTTGAACTGCTCCTTGAACTCTGCGGGGGGGAAGGAGGGGGCGGGAGAAGGAGTTGGGTGGAATGAGACCACGGCCGCCCACTCCTGCTCCTGCCGGGGGTGGGGGCTCACCGGGGGAGTCTGTGTTCTTGATCACACCGGTCTTGTCTTTCTGAGCTTCTTCCTGGGAGCAGAGAGGAGGCGGGGACTCTCAGGGGCCCGGGCCGGGCCTCGAACCCCCTCCGTCTGACTCGCCTCCTCGCCCACTGGGGCTCAGCCCTGCCCTCCCCAGCCCCCCACGTACCACATTGGGATAGGGGAAGTCAAACCGAACAAAGACATCCAGGTCGCCAGGGGACAGCCCTGTGGGCAAGAGAGGGTCAGAGCTGGGCAGAGGGTGGTCCCCGCGACCCTGACCCCAGCCCGCAGCCCCCTCACCTGCGGGCGTGGGCAAGTTGATGCCCTTCACGATGAACAGGAGCATGTCGTTGCTGCTGAGGTCAGGGAAGATCCTTCCGTGCAGGCGGTGGGCAGGGAGACAGGGACCTCAGCTCCACTGCCCGCCTGCCTTCTCCTCCCTCAGTTGGGGGCGGGGGGACAGACCCCACCCTGGTCTTGGGGGATGTCCCAGCTCCTGGACCCCAGTTTTAGAGTCAGACAGACTAGAGTTCTCTGTTCAGGTCTGCCATTGGAGCCTTTCTTTCGTCTGCATGCGTTCATTTGGTACCTACTATGCGCCCACCAGTGGCCTCACTGCTGGGGGACCTTCCCTTCACTGAACAGTATTTCTTGGGCACCTACTGTGTGCTGGCCAGTGCCCTAACAGCTGCAGGACCATCCCTTTGCTCAATATTTCTTGAGTACCTACTGTGCGCCAGCCAGTGGCCTTGCTACTGGGGGACCACCACGTCCCTTGCTAGTTCTTAAGTGCTATTAAGCAGCAGACAGTGTCCTCGCTGCTGAGGGAACTTCCTTTCATTTAAGGACACTTTTGGAACACCTACTATGCGCCAGCCTTGCCGCTGGGGCTGTAGGAGTAAGTGAGGCAGCCCAGGTCCCTGTGCTCAGTCTGGCTGAGCGGGCCGATGACCACAGATACACAAATGGGGAAAAACAGAACGACTTCGTAGAGAATTCAAACAGGGGAGAGAACGGAACATGCTGGCAGGGGCTGCTTTAGACGGGGTGGCCGAGAGGGCCTCTCAAAGGGGAGGTGACATTGTAGGTGACTCTGAATGTCAAGAAGGCATTACCATGTGCCGGGTGGGGATGTGCTTGGTGCGTGTGAGGGACGGGAAGGGGTTTCGTGCAGCAGGAGCTGAGTGGACGTGGGGCAGCTGGGGCAAGCGGCGTGGGTCAGCCCAGGGGCGGCTGCACCTCGCCTCATCTAGACAGTGGAGAAGGTGATCTCCACTCCTCAGGGCATAGAAAGACTTAACAGGAGCAAGACCAACAACCACCAAAACTGTACCATGTCTCTGGGCTCCCTCGTCCCCAAAAGTGGTTCCAAATGTGTCACTGTTACTGCCACCTTCACCATCCTGCACTCGCAACCTCATGCCTGCCCCGGGGCCTTTGCATGTTCTATTCTCTCACCACCCGCCCAAACTTTGCTTCGGAGGCAAGTCCTGTGCTGGCTTGCGGGGAGCGTGAACCCCTCCCCAAAGGGGTGTCCTCCGGGCCGGAGGGCCATCAGAGCCTTACTTGATGACGCTGAAGGTCCTCTGCTCAAAGCGGGCGGCAGGTGTGGGGAGACCCCGGGCGAAGGCTTGCTTCAGGGTGTCCATGCTTCGCTTACAGTCCTCCGCCAGCTTCTCGAACCTGCCAGCGAGGGGGCTCTGCTCAGGGCCCTGGCCGCAGGGGTGGGCTGGGGGTGCAGAGGTCTGGCGGGGGTGGGGCACTTACTTGCTGGTTTCACCGATGTTGCCCAGGTGGGTGAATTGGTTAGAGTGGTTCAGGCACATCTGGGGGAACAGAGGGGACAGTGCGGGGAGGAGAGTAAGGGTCATGACCCTGGGGGCACAGCTGACTGTCCCGGGTTGGGGGCCCACTCACCTCATGCTGCTGCCTTATCAGCTTGGTGAGGTCACCGTAGCGCCGGATGGCCTCCTGAGACAGGCCGGGGCCAGGCCGCTGGACCAGGGCAAAGTCGTCCTTGTTGACGGGGGCAGGTGGCACCTGGGGAGGTCGAGGCTTGTGGGCAGGGCCCACTGGGGACTCTGCGGAAATGTCACCTCTCCTTGGGGAGGCCTTCCCTGACCACGACTCCGTCCGCTGCCCCCCTACTCTTCCCTCTTGGTCCTTCCGCTGTCCAACGTCACAAGATCACCCCTCAGTCATCCAAGAAATCATGTATGGAGTCCTACTACGCTCCGGACTCTTCTGGGGCTGGGGGACACAGCAGTGAACAAGAGAGACCAAGACGCCTGCCGTCGTGGGGCTGATGTGCTCTTGGGGGAAATGGGTGATATTCAGAAGAAATCGGTGAATCACGTGCTAGAGTAGGTGATAATGGTGACAGGAAAAGCAGACTTGGGAGGAGGCGCAGAAGGTTCCAGGTTAAAGGGAGGGATTTGAAATAGGAGGTCAGGGGAGGCCTCCCAGAGATGGTGACGTTTGAGCAGACACCTAACAAGGGGAGCAAGTGAGCCAATCAGGTATCGGGGGGGAGAGTGTTTGGGCAGCAGGGACAGCATGTGCAAGGGCCCTGAGGTCACACTGTGACGAGGAAGTGATGAGCAGATCGTGCAGGGCCTGTGGGCCACGAGAAGGAGCTGTGTTCGTTTGTGTGTTCCTGTGGTTGCCTAACTAGAATGTCCACTCTATGAGGGTGGGGATTTTTATGTTCTGTTCGAGACTATGTCCCCAGTGCTCAGCACAGGGCTGGACACTGGGTATGTGCTGCGTAAATATTTCCTATTATGGATGCTGCTCCATGGCATGAGATATCCTGGCTGTTTTGTTGTTGTTGTTTTTAAGCATCAGGGTCTCACTCTGTCACCCAGGCTGCAGTGCGGTGGTGCAATCAAAGCTCACTGCAGCCTCCAACTCCTCACCCCAAGTGGTCCTCCCATCTTGGCCTCTGAGAGTGCTGGGATTATAGGCAAGAGCCACCACACCCAACCTCTCATAGGTGTTCTTCTTAGAGGTGGGGACCACTGTCCCCAACTCCCCAAGGAGGAAAATGATACTCAGAAAGAAGTGAATGGTCCTACCCAAAGTGGCAGAATGTTAATGTCTCCCCAAATCTGATCCCTTCTCTGGTGGGACACATGGCGGCCCAGCAAGAAACTACATGTCCCAGACTCCCTTGCAGCTAGTGTGGCCATGTGACTTTGTTCTGGCCAATGAGAGACAAGTAAGTGATGTCACTTCCTTTAAAGGAAACCACTGCCTTTCTTTCTCGCAGGAAGCTCTGCCTTTCTTTCTCACATCCCTTCTCAAGGGGCTGGATAAGATCCACTTAGATCATGTGAACCAAGATGACCTCCTAAGGTGCAGCAGAGCAATAAGATGGAAAGAACCTGGGCCCTAAAGGACCTCCTGTTGCAGAGCCCAGACTGTCCTGAGTGTTACTTGCAAGAAATGTTAAATGTTTGTCTCATTTCGGGCTTAGGGGGGCCTATTTGTTATAGCATCTTAGCCTGGCCCATGACTGATACATTCCAGGTCACATGGCTGCTGATGGGCTGGAGCCTGACCGGCGGGTGCCTGGGCAGTTCCCGCAGAGGGCTGGGAGATTCACCTTGGTGATATCCACGGGCAGCCCGTTGCGCGAGGCCTCCAGCATGGGCTCCAGCCCCTTGGCCTGGCGCAGGTGCATCTTGGCGCCTTCCACGTCGTTTTTCTGCTTGGCTCTCAGCGCGGCCTGTAGCAGCTGCTTCTTACGGCCCTCCAGGAAGGCCAGCTGCTGCTGGGCTGTAGCAGAGGGGCCTGTGTGGGTGCTGCCGGGCCCACGGCCAGGAATCAGGCAGCCAGCGTGCAGAGGGGGCACCTACCTCTGGTGGATGTGCCTTTGGGGGCTGCTTTGGCTGCAGTGGCTGGTCCTGACTGTGGAGCCCTGGAGGATGGGGCCTTGGGCTGGACCGTGGGGGCCGCAGGGCTGTTCTGCTGCTGGCGGAACAGAGAGGACATCAGAGATTCCCTAACGCCTGCGATGAGTCCACTCCCCAAGGGTCAGGGCCCGACGCTGACCACAATGGCCACCTTAATGGATCCCTAGAACTTCACTTGGCTGCTGTCCCCTGCTTCAGCCCAAGGCCCCAGTCTCTCATACCTTCTTAGGCACCTCATCCTCTTCATCCTCTGGGCCTTCGTCCTGGTTGGCCAGCTTCATGGCGGTCTCCAGGACACCCACCAGGCTCGGCTGGGCAGGCTCGGTGGCCTCCAGGCCCTGGATGGGGGGAAAGCCTGGGCGGCCGGTCGGGGCCCGGTCAGGAAGGAGAGCACTGATGCCATTAGGGCAGACATGCATTCCTCCCCGACCTCTGGAGTGGATTTTATTTTTCAATTTTTTAATTGAGACAGAGTCGTGCTTTATTGCCCTGGGTGGAGTGCAATGGTGTCATCATAGCTCACTGCAACCTCCAACTCCTGGGCTCAAGCGATCCTCCTGCCTGAGCCTCCCAAAGTGCTGGGATTACAGGTGTGCGCCACCACACCCAGCCATCATGGGCCTTTAAATCTACTTGGAAACCAAGGACGGAGCTGCTGCTGGTCCTGTGTAGACACCAGGCCATTCCCAACCGCCCTCGTGCCTCTCGGCTTCTCCTGCCTGATCCCAGGCCTTGACAAGGCCTGCGGTGTCCATGTGAGGTGGTGCACTGGGCACTGGGCCTGGAGGGCTCTCAGAGCACCAAGATGCAGAGAGATAACTGTTCTCACGGAGGCTGCACAAGCAGTCTGAGAACTCAGAGGAGGAGGAGGCCTCCGGCCCACTGGGGGCTGATGGGACGCTAAGCAAGTGTCTGCAGAGCTGAAACCTGAAGACTGAGTGAGTCAAACAAAGATGAAAAAGGCAGCGGTGGGCTGGTAACAGGCTCTCAAAACTGGCCCCTGATTTTTAGAGTGTGCCCATTCCCATAGTGTAAATGCTTCTGTTATGACCAATGTCCAGCTACCCATTGTTTAACAAGCTTGCAAAACTGCCCCGTGTGTAGCAGCCAGCTCCCTGAGCCTGTGCCATCAGAAGGAACAGCATCTGCAAAGGGTCAGAGGCAGGCAAGGCAGGAGCCGGGAGTGGGGCCTTACCTGGGGGCACAGGCAGCTCGGCCACATCCACGGCTCGGCCAGCCTTGTGGGCCCGGATGGCGTCTTGGTATTGCTGTGGGGGATGCAGGTGTTAGGGGGACGCAGGTGCTACCTGGGGGAGGTCTCTGGGGGCTGCCCGCCCGCCCGGCGCCCTCGCACCTTGACGATGCGCTCGTGCATGCGAGCCTTCCGCGGGTCCCCCTTGCTTTTGGCCTGGGCCGCGGCCGCGTGGTAGCGCTCCATCCGCTGCTCTAGCGCCTCCAGCAGGGTCCTCGGGGCCGGGGGGACCTCTGGGCCGGACAGGGGGCAGGGTTAAGAGTCGAGGGAAGGGGAGACTGTCTGGCGGCAGCCTGCCCACCCCGGAGGGCCCTGGGCGTCTACCTGGCATGGTGGGTGCCGTGGCAGGAGTCGGAGGCTGTGCGGCTGGTGACGGTGGGTCTGGGGGCAGCTGGTCTGGGGACAGAGAGGTCCAGTCCGATGAGGGGCTTTGCTTGCCCACACCCGCCCCAGGCTGATCTGGCCCGAAGAGGTCTCTGGGCCTGACCGATGCGGGCGGCAGCACCAGGGAGAACTTCGTGGATGCCTCAAACCGTCCCGGAGGGTGGGCAGGACGGGGTCCTCACCAGGTGGAGGGGGCAGGCGGGACAGGTCCACGGGCTCCCCGCGGCTCAGGGCCTCCAAGATGGCATCGAAGCTCTGGGAGAAGGAAGGAGATCAGGGCAGGAGGTTGCAGCCGGGGGCCGGGACCCTGTAGCAGCCCCCTGTGCCCACCCAAGCCATGGAGGACTCCTAGCTCTATCCCTTTTTTTGCTTCATCTTGCTCAATCCTCTTCCTACAATAATGCCCATTTCACAGAGAGGGAAACTGAGGCTCCAGGGGGTACACCAAACTATAGCTAGGGAATGACCAAGCTGGGATTCAAATTTGGTTCTGCTTGACTCAGGAGCCCATGGACTTGGCCACCAAGCAATGTTGGGGGCAGCCTGCTTGCCCCCACACCGCCCCATAGGGCTGTCTGGACGCACCTTGGCCACGCGGAAGTATCTGGTGGCGGCAGCCATATCTCCCTGCTGCTTGGCGTGGAGGGCAGCCAGCTTGTACTCGTGCTGGCGGCTCTGCAGCTGGGCCAGGGGGCTGGGGCTGCAGGGACCTGGAAGGGGGAACAGCACACAGGAAGCCTCTGTTGCCTGGCCAACTTCACCACGTAGACCATTTCTATTTACAACTCACAACAAAGACTGGGGTTGGGGCCATTTGACAGATATGAGAACTGAGGCTCAGAGAGGGGATGTTGCCCCTCCAAAGCCACACAGCCTACAGACGGCATGGCGAGGACTCACCTCCCCAGGCCTGGCAGGCTCTAAAGCCACTGCTGTTTTGTCCCCAAGATAATTTGGGAAAACTTTATTTATGCAGCCTTCCATGCTTTTAACTTGATGTCTGTCATTTTTCATTTTGTGTTTAAAAAGTGGGCCGGGCGAGGTGGCTCACGCCTGTAATCCTAGCACTCTGGGAGGCCGAGGCGGGTAGATGGCTCGAGGTCAGGAGTCCGAAACCAGCCTGAGCAAGAGCAAGACCCCCGTCTCTACTATAAATAGAAAGAAATTAATCAGCCGACTAATATATACAGAAAAAACAATTAGCCGGGCATGGTGGCGCATGCCTGTAGTCCCAGCTACTCGGGAGGCTGAGGCAGGAGGATTGCTTGAGTCCAGGAGATTGAGGTTGCTGTGAGCGAGGCTGGTGCCACAGCACTCACTCTAGCCTGGGCAACAAAGCGAGACTCTCAAATAAATAAATAAATAAATAAATAAATAAAAAGTGGCCAAGGTTTTTATTCCCAGTGTCTTGCAAATATTGACAACTTGAAAAGGAAAACTGTCACACTACACATTTAAATGGAATTAATGTCTTTTAACTATAACAGACCTATATTCAGTTCTTACTTTTTTAAAATTGTGGTAAAACATACATAAAATTTGCTATTTTTTTTTTTTTTTTTTAGAAATGGGATCTTGCTATGCTGCCCAGGCTGGTCTTAAACTCCTAGCTTCAAATAATCCTCCCACCTTGGTCTCCCTAAGAGCTGGGAGTACAGGCTACAGGCATGAGCCACTGTACCTGGCCAAATTTACCATCTTGTGCAGTTCAGCAGCATTAAGTACATTCACATTGTGGTGCAATCATCATCACCATCCATCTATAGAACTTTCTCATCTTCCCAAACTTAAACTGTCTCCATGAAAGGCTAACTCCTCATCCCCCTCCCTAGCCCCTGGCACCCACCATTCTCCTGTTTTTTTGTTTTTCTTTTGAGACAGAGTCTCACTCTGTTGCCCTGGCTAGAATGCTGTGGCATCAGCCTTCACAGCAGCCTCCAACTCCTGGGCTCAAGTGATCCTCCTGCCTCAGCCTCCCAAGTAGCTGGGACGCACACGCCACCATGCCTGGCTAATTTTTTTCTATATATTTTTAGTTGGCCAATTAATTTTTTTCTTTTTTTAAATTAGTTATTCTTAATTCTTTTTTTATTCTTCCCCTGCTTAAAAAGTTAGACTTTCTTTCTATTTTTAAGTAGAGACAGGGTGTCGCTCTTGGTCAGGCTGGTTTCGAACTCCTAACCTTGAGCGATCCGCCTGCCCACACCCGGCCTCATTCTCCTGTTTATTGATCTGACTGTTCCAGGAACCTCATATAAGTGGAATCATATAGTATTTGGTTTTTTTTTTTTTTTTTTGAGACAGAGTCTCACTTTGTTGCCCAGGCTAGAGTGAGTGCTGTGGTGTCAGCCTAGCTCACAGCAACCTCAAACTCCTGGGCTCAAGCATCCCTCCTGCCTCAGCCTCCCGAGTAGCTGGGACTACAGGCACGCGCCACCATGCCCGGCTAATTGTTTGTATATATATTTTTAGTTGGTCAATTAGTTTTTTTCTACTTTTAGTAGAGACGGGGTCTCACTCTTGCTCAGGCTGGTTTCGAACTCCTGAATCCACCCACCTCGGCCTCCCAGAGTGCTAGGATTATAGGCGTGAGCCACCGAGCCTGGCCTGTATTTGGTTTTTTTGTGATTGGCTTATCTTATTAAGCGTAATGTCCTCAAGGGTCACCCGTGCTGTGGTGAGTGTCAGAATTCCCTTTCTTTTTAAGGCAAAATAATATTCCATTGCATGGATATGGACCATAGTCTGCTGATTTACTCATCTGTTGATGGACACTGGGTTGTGTCCACCTTTTGGCCATTGTGAATGATGCTGCTGTGAACATGGATATGCAAATAGCTGTTTCACTTCCTGCTTTCAGTTCTTCTGGGTACATACCAATGCTTTTAAAATATATCTTGGGTCCCACTTTTAGCAACTGGGAATCTTCTCCTCTTATTTCAATCCATATTCCTCACAAAATTTTATCCTAACATGATATATCTGTGTCCTTGAAACCCTTTTTTGCCTACCCTATCGTATATTTATACGACCAAAATACATTCATGCAATGTGTTTGCAAAAGCTGGGAAACCCAGGACTTGCTGCTTTTGAAACAGTGTTAGTTATAGTTTCAAATAATATGCTCAATATGTTTTCAGGAGAAGTTTCTCTAAATTTAAAGCAATGAGTGCACTTTTTTTTTTTTTTTTTTTGAGACAGACTCTTGCTCTGTCGCCCTGGGTAGAGTGCAGTGGTGTCATCGTAGCTCACTGCAGCCTCCAATTCCTGGACCCAAGCGATCCTCCTACCTCGGCCTCCCAAAGTGCTGGGATTACAGGCACGAGCCACTGTGCCCAGCCTAAACTGGTAAATATCATGTAAAGTACCGTGACAACAAAAAAACCTCTCTGTTTGTCTGTGTTCCCCTTGGAAAGTACTCCAGGGACACGAGGACTCCCGGACAGG